>NC_087066.1:60048874-60146087 GCF_963678635.1 Symsagittifera roscoffensis
ACTTTAATTCAAAACCTGTCGCTGCAGAATTGCTTCGGCACACGGAATAAGACGACAGAAAGAGAGTAGGATGTGCGACATTATGTAGGAGGCATGCGTCTGCTCACCGATTTATGCCTAGCTATGAGGACAGATCCCTTAGCATTGATCAAAGGCTTCAGCAAGTTTGTGACGGTGATATACAATCCAGCTGTGACGTTCGCGTTCCCTGAGGCAAAAATAGAAGCCTACAGGAGGTCGGTCTTGCGCCTAAACCTCATTTCAGCATTGGACGGGAGCACACTCAATTGGTGCGAGCAGAATTGGCTACGTGAAGCTATGAGCGAAGATCTGTTGTTTGCGCAAATAGTAGAGCCCGACTTGACGGACGTAACTTTCAGTAATCACTTTCGCGATCGAATGGGCGAAGTGGACAGAGGGCATCTCGAAGTGTCTCCAAAGCTCTGGAATTTGAGACCTTCCGACAAAAAGAACGACGAAACAACAAAAATTTCTCGAATAGTAACCTCATACCAGAAAGTGAGGAAAGAAACTGAAGACTGGGGCGATTACATGAGACTAACAGAAAAAATACCAGAATTTTCATTAATCCATAGAATGCTGCTCGGAGCAGACTCCCAGGTTGAAAGCACTCGAAAACAACGAGAGAAGGTTGGCAAAGTTCTCTGAACCAATGGACCCGAACTTCATAGGCCGAAAAGCTGCTGTGCTGCATTATACGCAGTTTGCATATATGGATGAGTCGACGTGGAGAAGAATGAGCAATGCAGCCACTCCGAAACCTGGAAGATTTGAAGAAGAATGGGCCAAGTTGTACCTGGCGCCAATCGTGATGAGAGGAATAGCAGATTTGCAGGAATCTGCACTGATAGTCGCGGATGTGAGGCCAGAGTTGGTAAGAACTGGTAAGCTGCTGACTAAGGACTGCTCTAGCGCCCTTCGTTTGTGATGAAGTTGTGATGAGATACGGAGAACATGAAGACCGGTCAGCAGGTGAGCTAATCATGCCAAAGTTTCCAGTCGAAACAATGAGCGATGAGCAAGGACCTTCAGGGTCGGGAAGAGTAAAGAGCGAGATGATGAAGAACAAGAAGACCGTCAACTGGAAGAAGCAATGGAGCAGAATCACGACCTAGCGAGAAAGGATGACGACAAGGCCTCAGTAGGTGGTGCGTTGAGCCTGGACTTCAAGTTAATGGACAAAACTGAGGAAGTAACAGAAACGTTGGCAGGGACGACTGAATCAGCAAAAGATGAAACTTCCACGCTGGTGCCTCTCGCAGCCTTAGTCTTCATGAATGCAGCCCATAACTTGCCGTAGAGCAATTCTCCTGGCAGAAAGTAAATTACTAAGAAATTTTTTTAACGGAATCTCCATAACAATGGCAATTGGAGTTCAACGGCAAACAGAAATGAATCCGATAACGATCGTTTTTAATCCGATGACGAAATAGAGGCGAGGACTCTGAGACCACTTTGGTCGGAATTGCCTGCAGTGTGGTCAGATATATCAAACACCATGAGTGGACTGAGAGATCATTATTTATACATGCTTGTGTTAGAAGAAGTGTTGGGATTGGAATTGTCCAATTTCAGCAGGCAGCTCAAGATGAAGCCAGGAGTCGATGACAATCATCAAGTGATAGTGGAATTGTCAATTGACTTATGGTTCAGAGGAATGGAGGTCGAGGAAGAAAAAGATAAGAGCCAGAACGCAATAAAAAGCGAAAGCTCACTTGGAAGCTACGGTTTTGCGAACGAAACCGGAAGCAAACATGTGGCTGCACTTGAATACTCAAATAGCAGCATTGGCAATAGACAATTTTGAGCGGGGCCTCCCGATGATCGCGAAGATTCACGCTAACCTCGTAAAAGAGTTGAACCTGGCGGAAAGCGAAGTGGACCAGTCAGCGGAGTTCGTATACAGGATGTGACAGGAGAAGAAGGTTTTGAGAGGACGGTAAGCATGTTGGAAGAGTTCGGAGTAGGAGCGACGCATTCTTCCTGGCGAAAATTTACCCAGTATTCTCTGGCTATCTACTACAGGAATTTCTCAAGGCCGTTACGGAGCTATCTATTGTGGTGATCTTAAGACTGTTTGTGGCGTTCCGATCAGAAAATTTTAGAAAGGAACTAGCAGTGCTGCTGTTTGAAGGAAAACAGCACTGCTGTTTAAAGGATCAAATGGGCGAAATGGACAGAGGGAATACCGAAGTGTCTCCAAAGCTCTGCAAGATGAGACCTTCCGACAACAAGAATGGCGAAACAACAAGAATTCCTCAACTAGTAACCTCATACCAGAAAGTGAGGAAAGAAGCTGAAGACTACATGAGACTATCAGAAGAAAAGCCAAAATTTCCAATAATTATAGAATGTTGCTCGGAGCAGACTCCGTAGTACACACTCCCAGGTTGAAAGCATTCGAAACCAAAGAGAGAAGGATGACAAAGTTCTCTGAATCGATGAACCCGAACTTTATTGGCCAAAATTCTGCTTTGCTGCATTACACGCAGTTTGCATATGTGGATGAGCCGACGAGGAGAAGAATGAGCAACGCAGCCACTCCAAAACCTGGAAAATTTGAGGAAGAATGGGCCAAGTTGGACCTGGCGCCATCGTGATGAGAGGAATAGCAGATTTGCAGGAAGCTGCACTGATAGTCGCGGATGTGAGGCCAGAGTGGGTAACAACTGGTAAACTGCTGACTAAGACTGCTCTAGCGCCCTTCGAAGAACAAGAAGACCGTCAACCGGAAGATGCAATGGAGCTTAATCCCGAAAAAGGATGACGACAAGGCCTCAGTAGGTGGTGCGTTGATACTGGACTTCATGTTATTTGACGAAAGCGAGGAAGGAACAGAAACGTTGGCAGGGACGACTGAATCAGCAAAAGATGAAATTTCTACGCTGGAGCCTCTCAACCTTAGCCTTCGAGAATGCAGCCCATAACTTGCCGGAGAGCAATTCTCCTGGCAAGAATTAAATTACTGCAAAAAAAATTTCAACGGAATCTCTACGCAGGAGAAAAGTAAAAGGCGTAGCCCAACTTTTTCTTGGAAAATCTGCCAGAACCAGAGTGAGAAGTTCACCACCGAGATCATGAAAACAGAACAGGCTGTGATATGGGCAGAGTTGCTTTCATGAAGGAGGTCTGGACAGTAGTGCAGTGCTACTGGACCCAGTCGATGCTGAAAACAGGTCTCAACAGACCGCTGATGTGGGAAATTCTTGACAAACTGGACGAATGCAATGGGAGAATGAGCAAAACTCCAATTAATTTGGCCACTGATGAAAATGAGCCAAACTCTCCGATCAAGATGACGCACCAAAAAAGCAACGAGGGAGTGATGTACCAGTCCAGAAATCGAAAAGGAACAATGCGATCGGAGATAGTGATTGAGAAGATCAGCAACATGAAGATGAAGTTGGACAGCAAAGTGACGTTAAGATAAACTGGAAACGCAAAGGTGGACTCTGAGTCTTAACGAAAACTGCCAACTCAGCTAAATGAAAGCGAGTGGAAGATGCCGTTGACGTGGGGCAAGGCGATGACAGATTGCCTGGCAAGCCAAAAATGATGACCGATGTAGCGCTGGTGCCACTCATCCTCATGGCAAGACTATGATCAGCCAGCTATAAAACTAAGAGGAATGACAGCACTTGTACTGGAGATACGTTAGAAATGGAAATACTCAGCCAACTGGGTGAGAGTACCCTTTGGCATTTCAAACTACCATGGATGAATCACGGAAACGAAAGCGTCGCAGACAGCTGACCCCAGTGAAACACTAACGATTGAAAGTATCGGACACAATCTCGATAGACGAGCCCGCCGGTGGACTCATAGAAATGATGGAATACAGGAACTCAGCTGGAGGATATCTTATCGCTCTAGAAAATGAAAGTACCTTGGAATGCTAGCTGGAAGAAATCATCAAGGGCACGACGACGAAGCAGAAGGCTCATAGAATATTAGCTTCTTTGGAAATGCACACAGAGACGGTGGATCAGTTGGGGAGTTTGTCGTTGAGGGCAGTGGTGCTATGGCATTACGAAGAAGAAATTCGAAATACTCCAAAACTACATACTCTCTTAGCAATACCGTACGTCAAAACTGAGCTGCAACTCACGCTTGCGTGATGTATAGTGGGATTGACGATAGGAGAGTACGATTCGGAAGAAAGGAAAAGGTCGAAAGACGAGAAGATACTCTTGATGACGCATTTTAGAGATCTTATGATCGGTGAAGGAACCGCAGTAGCGTGTGCGAAACTGAGAGACGCTCTCTGTTTCGTCCGGTTCATGTTGGAGCAGATGTCGGTTCCAGCGCTTAATACCAGTGCGAAAACGCTGAGAGAAGACGGCGGACTGGCAAAGACTTTGCTCTTACAAGCGCTGTTAGACATTCAACAGAGTAACCACTGCGAGTGAGTATGAAAAAACTTGAAGAAATTGCACCCTTGAGGAAGATCGACAAATTCCAAAGAATATCAAATAAGGAGCTTAGGCGCACGAAAAATTCAATGGGGACGCTGCTGAAGTCCACTGAATACAGTGGATCGATCGGAATCGAAACCACTATGTGTCGGTAATTGATAGAATGGCATAAAATCCTTTCATCAATGAGGACTTACGTGATTGTTATTTCGTCTATGAACAAGCTGTGTTACTGAGGTTCTGGTTGTCAAGGATATCAACGATCAAAAGTATTGCCAGTCAGCAATTCAACCAAGAACTTATATTGGAAGAAAAAGTAACGGCAACTCCCATACCGAATTTTGACAACAGAGTGGAGTTTGCATTGGGATTCTCCGATGAACTATTGAGGACAAGCTTGAATTTACTGTGAGAAATAATGAAGCCATCATGGTGCTGAGCCCGAACGCCGATTCAATATTGAGAGCGACGCAGGATGTATAGAGAGAATTAAATGCAGATTGCAGAGCGCTTGATCCCGACATCATCTACAACTTGAGCCTCTGAGAGTAACCGAGACAAGAGTGTAGAGTTGTGTGGCTGGGGACCAGAAGACTGGATCAAACCTGGTAGCTAATGGGGATAGTCTCTGTGGACTGGAAAGTCAAGTAAGTAGAGGTCTTGACTGCATATAAACACTAGCCACAACAGCATAAAGAACTGGCGATACTGTTTGGGAATATAAGGATGAAACCGAGAAGGGAAGCAGAACTAAAAGATGGTTTTCATGGAGGAACTGAAGTAAATCTAGTGACTGCACTAGGATTCTACAGCTTTTTTGGTTATTTAGAGTCACTATTGAGCCTACAACAAAAACACGAGTTGGTCACGGCCACAGGTGTAGAACTGATTCCGGGAGTTTTACAGACTGGACAGAAGCATATGGGAAAGTGGAGAGAAACGTTAGAAGTGGAGATGAGCATCAGGAAAAGTGAAACTTATTGCAGATCGTCAGGAGCTTGATACGTAGTAGGCTCGACGGTGGCTTCAGTTCGCAAAAGCCGATATCCAGTACATTTCGCGGCAGCCAACGTAAAAAGCACAAGCACGATAATGGTTCAGGCTTTCTCAGTGCCAAAAGGTGTCAGACTTGTTAGATTGTTGGAGAAATCTTATGGAGAAATCTATCTTACAGAAAGAATCAAGGATGAATTAGAGCCGATAGTCGGAGAGAAGTTCATGGGATATGCTAGTCGGATTTTCAGTGATTTTGAAAAACAGAAGCAGAATGGATCAACAGCAAGAGATTGCAATGCAGTAAACGATAGTAACAAAATCCATCGAGTGATGATGGAAATGTTACCATGCAATTATTTTCTACAAAGATGGTGCTATCCTGGGCTTAGTAATCAGGTGTTGATCTGGGACTCTGATAAAACAGCTTCTGCAGAATTAGGAAATTAAAGTAGACACTACTTCATTGCAAACAATGGGTAGAAGAGCAGGGATGAGGAGATGGTACAGTGACTATAGCTGGATGGCCAGCTGCAGAAAAGGTAACAGTTAGAAGAATTTGAAAATTTAAGAACTTCTGAACGATAAAAATTAAAAGAAAGAAATCAACAAAGAGGTATCAAAGAAGATGAATTTAAAACTCAGAATTGTTTTGTGTGAGAAAAACTCAAATGGACAATCAAGCCAACTAAGCTTGAAATTGAAACTAATTGAAAGAAAAACCTTTAGTTATTTTGATTTAAAAATTTCCTCATTTATAAATTTTCATTGTGATTTTAGTCAATGCTTTTTGAGAGACTTACTATTCATTCAGAAAAGCTTGAGTAAAGATTATAATAGAAAAATATTCCAGCCAGCAGGATTGATTTTAACCAACAGGGAAGACATGAAAATTCCCTTGTAGAGGGAGGTTTTTGCATAGTTCCTTCTAGCCGCCGAGTTTGTTAATTTTCATATTCAGAACCAATAACAACTAAATTTCCGAAGGAAGAAGAATACATGGATAATTTTGTTTGTAGGTTGGCAGATACGAAACAATAGAAATAAAATAATTAAGTAGTATCCTTGATTTTAGGAGTGACCTCGTGTTCTGGGGATACTGAGGTCCAGTCATGAGATCAATAATTTTGCATGTAACTATGTCGATTTGTGCGGTTTGGCCGATTGCCTTTAACTTTAACGACTTTGTCGACCCGATGTTAATGGACCTCACGTTGAACTGGCTTAGGTAGAAACGGTTAAAAGCAGGTGAATCTGTGTTTAGACGGTAGTCAGTAGTAGTAGTAGTAGTAGTAGTAGTAGTAGTAGGGCTTTTGTGCTCGTAGCACAAGGGGTTCCCCCTGTCAGTTTTTCGTTCTATAGTGAAGTTTTACTTCTACAGTCATTCATTGTGCAATCGCAAGCAATTCTCCATGTGCACTTGTTCATTTGTTCGTAGTCCTTCTCAAATTTTCTCCAAAATAACCACAATATTTGCTTCTTCAGTCTGCTTGTATCTCTCACGCCAATTTTGGTCACATTCGCTAGCCGACATGTTTGGTAAAAGAATTCGTCCTCCAAAAATTTCTTTTTCGGCCCCTCGAGCTGAAACATACAACTGCGCGAGGAACAGGGATACGATGGAACATTCAACATGTCAATATCGTAATTTTTCGATAAAATTTTTGACAGCAACAGAAGGTTGTTGATCTGTATATACATTGGCAGTGGCAATAGTGAAATTTCGATTAACCGATATTTGTACGAATCCATATGCGGAATTATCCATTTAACTATACGTCTTTGCACATTTCAAGCTCCCTAATAATGTATTTACTCTATTCATAACATGGACTTGCGTACGTGAGTATTGGTACGATCATAGATTTATACAAATCCAGTTTAGCTTTTGTCCAAGATTCGATACGCTTCTTTTTATCATGTGAAAAACACGAATTGCTTTGCAGCAAACCTTATTTTTTTGCAAATTCCATTTTGAGTCACAGGAAAGCATGAGCCCCAAATCAGATTGAGTTTCCTCGGTTTTAATCGATTCGTTTCCAAAAAGCAATCGTTTTTCGTTTTTGGACATTTTAATTAGGCAGCATTTATCCATATTGAAGGGCATGTTGTTTCTAACGGTCCAGTCATACAACGCATTTAAATCATTTTGAATATCTATTGTGCTTAAACCCACGCTGAGAAATTTGGCGTCATCGGCAAAAAGTAGGGGAAACAATTGATCGCACATTTTCGGGAGGTCGTTAACAAAAACCAGAAAAATATGGGGCCCAAAATACTCCCCTGCGGGACACCGCTAGTAACTTGTATTGGTGACGAGTTTACTTCATTTATACGCACGACTTGTACTCGATTTGTCAAGTATGATTCGATTAGTTTCAGTAGCCTGTTTCTGATGCCCGCTTCAAAAAGTTTTTTCAAAAGCATACCATGATCCACTCTGTCAAAAGCTTTACTGTAGTCAGTAAAGATTATATCAACATCATGTTGACTTTCAATGCCCTGGTACACTTTTTGCAAAAAGATTATCAATTGGAGAATCGTTGATTGTCTTTTCCTGAAGCCGACCTGAGCTGCGTGAAAAAAAGAATGGTAATGATTGTATAGTCGTCTAAAAATAATCCTTTCTAGAATTTTCGAAGCTATTGATAACAGAGATACCGGTCTGTAATTTGTAACATGGCATTTATCGCCTTTTTTAAATAATGGACTTATAATTGCTTGTTTCCAATCGTTTGGAAAAATGGCTGTTTGGAAAATTTTTCTGAATAACTGTGAAAGAGAATGAGAAAGAGTAATGCACAATTTTTTATACAATATTGGTGGAATTTCATCGGGTCCTTTACTCTTGTTTATGTCCAAGTTCATGCAAATTTCAGTTACTTCCTTTTCGAAAAAATTTACAGTGGTAATCAATTTTACGCATTCTTTTCCATTACACCCTTCAATAAATTTTGTCGATTTTGTATACACGGAAGAGAAGAAGATAGAAAATAGTTCTGATTTACCCTTGTCCGTCTCCTCCGAGACAGACTCGTAAAACATTTTCCGCGGGAGATTTGACTTCCTAAATGCTTTGAAATACTTGAACAATTTTTACGATGCTCGTTCTGCAGCCAGCTCTTGTTCGTATTCAACTTTGTCAGTTTCTGCACTGGTATCGACTAAATCAGCTAATGCTATGACCTTGTCATGAAATTCTGGAAAATTCTTCCGCGCAGTTTTAAGGCACTTTATGTAATGCGATGTTTAAGCGTTCGTGTAAGCGTAAGTACTGTTTGAGGGTGGTAAATAACAGCAAACAATAAGTATTTTCTTTTTACATAAACAAATCAGGCATGCAGTTACTGAACCATTATCTTCAAGATTCAATTTAACTTGCTCAGAGTTGATTTCATTTTTCACGCGAATCATAGTCCCACCGTGTGCTGTTGTTCCGGATTTTGCTTTTCTATTCGAAAAAAAAACATTGATAATGATGTATAAAAAGTTCGCCTTCTGCAATATCGTGTGTGAGCCATGTTTCTGATATACATACAATATCAACAGCATTTACTAGCAGAAAATTCGAAAAAATTCTCCTTCGATCCGGCTTTTATAAATTTCTAATGTAACATTCGTCTACTGTAGTCACACATGAGGCTTAAGAAAAACAGGCCCTATAACCATTGGCTCAAGAGTCAGGGACACTATCTCTTGTGTTTTTCTACCTCAAATCAGTCGGAGCCAATTCGGTTCGCTTGTGACATGAGACTACGACCCGTTACAGCTTAAAGCTACTACCAAAATATCCCCCCACTCTAGAATTAATAACGTCCCCATACTTAGGTCTCTAGATACCCAAAATACATGAACGCCGTTAAAAACCGGGTCGGAACAATCCGTTAGGTTACTTTTTATTAGACAGTGGAACTTTGATCCATTTCAGATGGATCAACCTAAAACTCGCCTTACCTCAACATAACAATCATAAAACACACTCTAGAAATTTAAATTCAGTACTCACATTGTAGCACGCTCAAGAAAGGGAAGTACTTCAGTCGGTAATCAACTCGCGAATTAAATAATGTAACTAAATGAGTTTTAATGTTTATCAGTTTCAATGACAAGGACAAGTTTTAACTCTAGAATGTAGTTTCTCGTGAACCATTGGGACACTCAAGCTGTCCACCTTTCCACCGAAGGTTCACTCTAGTCCAGTTCAAATAATAATCCAATCGAGTGATGACAATCCAGTTCTCGGGAATACGCTTGTCTCTGTTTCATATGGGACAGCTCTGACAGGAAATCGTGCATGACAGGCTCCATTCGAATTTTTGAAAAATTAAATTTCACTCCAAAATTAAGTGCTCTTGCTTTTCTCAAGGTCAAACTTCCAAATATGACCGACTGGCACATACTCCCCGGACTCAAGATCGATGTCCTCATTGCGTGTTGTTGTCTGCCAGTGAGTCCCAGAAAACCGAGTGTTGCTCAAGGTACAATGCCAGTGGTCATTTACAGAAATTTGCAGCAGACTTAAGCTTATCTACACCCCAAAATTCACAGCCATGTAAAATTTTCACACTATCGCTAAACAGCAATCAAAATCTGCACACACCTGCACCCTTGAATTCTCGCTTTTCAAGCCAATTTTTTAAAATTTCTTTTGTCCCATTCAATTAGGAAATTGTCATGCAGCATTTTGATTTATATAATAGATATAGCATATTAATAACAATATCTGATTCGTTAAAAGTTGTTTTTCGTGAACCCAGGTTTCACCCGGATCCACACTCAATCCCCCCTTCCCTCTCAAGACTCAAGATCCATTCGAACCATCCGCTCATCTCGCACTCTTCGCCTTGGAGGTGCCGCACCCTCAAGTACTAGACACGGCAAACTGTTTCCAGCTCCATGACACGGCAAACTGTCTCGGAGCTAATCACGATCTCCTCCCAAGCCTTCAGCTGTTCATAGGATCGCATCCATTCTCTTTGCTCCTGCAACCTCTTTGCCTGGTTGGGTAGTGCCTTCACCCTAGATTCCCGGTTCAAACAAAAGGAGTTGTGCAGGCTCAAGCTCACGTTCTTCGCCAAGTCTTCCTCTAGTATTGATTCTCTCGCTTTGGTATTGTCTCTAGACATTTTACCCACTCTCTTCCATCCTGTCGTGATCGCATTTTGATGGGTTAACAGGGGTCTCTTGAAAGCTTTCGGCCCAATCTCGGCCTGGAACTGTCGATACTCCTTTTGATGCTTTCTCATGTGATCTTTCGTTGTCATGTACAACCAAGACGTCAGTGTCGCTCGAAACCATGGAAAGTCGTGTCGCTTCCCGATACCTCGTTATATTCTCTTCTATCCATCTCAGAGCCAGCATCGTACTCACTACTAAGAGCGTCATCTTCTGCCGGTGATCCGGTAGTCCGATCGACCGAATTTCTTCCATATCCCTCACCAGGCAAAGGTTCTTGTGATCTGGATACCACACCGTTTGTGCCAAACAGTGGCATGGGGATTCTCCATGGGTGATCTCAAGGCTCCTGAGGTTACGCTCCCCCGAGGCTTCCAAGAGGAGCTCAAGCTCCATCATTTTCTCATGCATGGTGTCGTTCTCTTCCATGTTTGGAGCACCCCCCACAGGTTTTCCGATCACGTTTTGTCTCTCGTGATCGCTTGTGTTCTCACTTTCCAACTTCAAAAGCTCTTCTCCCCAGATTTCACTCAAGTCATCTCTCAACTCTTTCGGTACTGTCCCTCTGATTTTCCTCAACAACTTATGCGAGTGATGCGATACCCGAGCCAACCTCACGCACTTGTGCACTGAGAAGGCCTTGTCCACCAGTACTCTCTGGCTGGATGCTTCCACCATCGCCATGTGCAGTGGGTAGTGGCTTCCGCACAAGTTGGCCATCATTGACCCTATCAGGGTTTTTGCGTTCAATGGCAGGCCATAAGCTTCGCTCATGGGAAACCCCATTTCCGCCTCGAGACCAACCTTCCAGCTCCGGATGTGTTTTTGAGTCACCTGCAACACCCCAGGCCATGATTCTACGCTCAACACCGTCACTAAATGGTCTTCAGACTCCAGCCTCTCCAGTGACTGCAGACTACACATTCTCGAGAAGAATCCGAGAGCTGTCGCTATATTCACCGTAGTTCTCGCGTAACACTCCGCAACTATTTGCACTTCACTTTTTTCCCTTTCCGTGATGTCTTCAAACCAAGTTACCAGATCTTCTTTTTGAAAGGACAGTATCCTGACACATGACCGTCCATCGCAGGTGTGCTCTCCGTTCCCACACGTCGAATTCAGACAGCTACCCGGCTCCATCTTCTTTGCTGACCCGAGCTTGTTCGTCTTTTCGCCTGACTCCTGCATCTGAGGTGAGATTAGTTTGTGCAACACACTCAACTTTGCCAAATCTTCATCCTCCGTTGGTGCTAGCCTCACTCGCTCTGTGGTTTCCTCGATCAGGCTCGCGTGGGGATGTGGGCACCAGGAGGGTCTTAGTAACTTCCATACCACTCCCAAGTTCGTGATTAACAAGCCATTTCCATCACCCATGTTCACTTCAACTCTCTTGTTCGAGCGCGGTATGCTCACCACCTCTGGTGTTTTCTCAAGAATCAGGCCCAGGCTCGGCCCCTCTTTCTCCACCGCGTCTATTTTCACTATTCTTTCTGTCCAAAACATCAGTAGCTCCGCTACCTCGTGGTTCCTGTGAGCGCCTCCAGTTTCTGAGTCTAAGAAGGGGTTGTAGGCTATTCCCATCACTCCCGACACGTATTGGTATTCCCCCTTCTCGCTGAGTCTCGATTACTGCTCTGACGAGGCCAGGTTACGGTGAACATCATGTTCTTCTTCGAACTTCTTATTATAAAACCTCCGTACCTCGTCTAGCTTTCTGTGGTTCTCTAGGGATAGTCTGGAACCATCTTCCTTTTCTATTCCAGTACTCTGATACACGTTTAAGATGATCGTTGAGACTCTTTTTTCCACGGTTTTACTTCCGCTTGCTCTCTGGTGGCACGCCAAGATGGTGCTATCAGACATCATTGACATTATCCATCTCAAGAAACATGTGGCATCCTTCCTCCTAGCCAGGCTCAAGCCTGAATTGTCCCTGGCCACATGTTGCATCAGTGCTTGATACACATCTAGCTTCTTGCCTCCCAACTTCAGCCTGTCATACGAGGTCAATGTCTCCAACTCTATTCCCACCAGACTCCAGGTGAACATCAATTGTCCTGCGGTTCTAACGAAGGGATTCGCCATCAATGGCGGTGCTGATGAGGGTGTCCTCATTGCCTCATCGAAATGATCCTTCAACAAGTTCTGCCAGGACCTCTTCAGCTGATTCGCCAATTCTATCTTGTTAACCTCAGCCTTTTGCTGGGTGGCCCAATTGCGTCGTTTGCGAGCCACTCCACTGTCCAACTTCTTCAAGCAGTCTTCCATTTCCTTCAATGTCTCGAGGGCCACCCACCAAGTCCGGGAGGCGTTCCTCGTTTTGTTCCTCTCCAGTGGATCACTCGTCACATGCTTCCCCGTGGCCTGGTGTGCCTTCGAGACCCATTCCTTGCCGACATCCACTTCCCATGTCTGCCCGTTCGTTGAACCTCTCTTCACATTTACCTTCTGGGGCTTGAAGTCTTCCTCCGATGTCGAACTGGTGGAAGCCTCTATTTCCCTCTCTACTTCGAGTGGTCTTCTGAGCTCCGTGATGCTCTTGTATGCCGCCGTCTTGCATCGAGCCAAAACCATGGGCGCCGTCTCTCTCAAGTTTCCTTCCGAGACAGCATCCACTGAAGGACTACCTAATCCCTCTACTTCTTTCTTCCTCTTGGGAGTTTTCACATCTCTGCTTGAGGGTGTTGTGGTTATCATCACTGATTCGACCTCTCTGTCTACCTCCAACCCTTCCAACTCTTGCCTCCCCCCTGCTCGAGCCTTAAGGATATTAGTACTTTTAATCATATTACTAGTCCCAACCTTATCCCCTTTTGTATCATCAACTATTTTATCTACAGTTTTTTGTTTCAGAGTAGAGATGTCTTCACATTTTTCTTCTCTAGTCTTCGATCGTGAATTCCTCAGCTCTATCAGCTTGTTCAGCAGCTCCTTTCTCGCCTTCTCATCCAGGCCCGTTCCTATCAGAAGCGCTTCTCCACACTTCACAACTGTGTCCCACAGTTCCTCCTTGAATTTGTCCAGCGTCGTCTCGCTGCCCACTTCTTGATTGAATTCCTTCAAGAACTCCTGCCAAGCATCGTCCTTCAGAGACCCCAGGAACATGTCCCTATTTCCTTCGAAAGTAATCTTTTCCCTTTCCTCCGAGCTCAAGAGTATCATCCCCATATTGGAGGTCTCGCTTGCCAATGGCAATTCCAGATTCTTCCGGGGGGACGGGGTCAGAGGTGGAGTGGCAGTATCTGCCCAATTCTCCTCGCTCAAGTCTTTCAACAGCTCTTGAGTGGTGAGCTCCTTCCCTGATGGTCTTGATTCAGGCGTATTCCCCACTTCCATGTCCTCACCGGCTTCACTGAGAGTTTCATCCATACTCTCTTCTTCTGACTCATTTCTTCTTCTCTCGAGAATTCTTTTGAACCGGTCCTCCACGGGTCCACTCCTCTTGTCTCCAGGTGTATCCACTGACAGTGGTGATGGTGTCGCCGGGCCAATCTCTTGTACTCCGTCAGGGCCACGTGCAGTTGACCTGCTGCATCTAGTTCTTTTCCCTCCTGTCTCATTTCCACCTGTTCTAAGCCATAGGGTGCCCTATATTTTCTTGTTGCGAATTTCATGTCGTCCACCAATGCAACGTGCCTCTCCATCATGATCATCCTGCCATCATCCCATATTGGTAGCATGTTCTCAAGTCCCTCCTGCTCAAGAGCACTCAAGACCTTTCGCACTTCATATCCGGGGGGCTGCGAGCCTCTCATCTTTTTCGCTTGCGTCGTCCACGAATTTATCTTCGCCTCGCTAGTGTGGAAGTAGACCGCCGCCGTGTAGCCGATGAACAGGGGGTCCCAGCAATCAGTGAAGTATTTCTGCATTTCCTCCGTTGTCATCCTCGCCATTATGGATGGAATTACCAAGGGACTATTCATTCCCAAGGTCATCCTCCTGACTATCGGGAACTCAGGCATGGCGGCTGGCAGGATTTCTTATGGCCTCCATTATGGCCTCCAGCTCCCTCTTGACCAGTGCAAAGCTTTCCTTCCAAGCAGGAATCCTCAAGATCTCTCGTCCGTCTGCTGTCAGTGGGTTCAAGTTCCAGAACTTGGGATATGTTTCGATGGGGCCCTCTCGCTTGCCTCCCATTCTACATTGCATCTGCCCCCTGAAGTTGTACACTATCAGCTCGGCATCTTTCACTTTTCCAAAGAGTACCGTATTGCTCATTTGTGCCCTGAGCACCTCCTGCTGACACCAATTGAGCGCCGTCCCATCCAGTACGCTGATAAGACTCAAGTGCGTCACAGAGTAACGATACGTTGTTACCAGGGGATCTGGGAATGCGTACGTCACTGCTGGACCGTAAATGCAGACCACCACCTCCTCTAGACCCCGGATTATCCCCATCGGGTCCGACCTCATTGCCAGGCACAGGTCCGTCAACAGAGGCATCCCTCCATTCATCTTCTTCCATTCTTCTCTCGATGTTGGGTTCTTATCTTCACCCGTCATGTGCCGATTCTGCATCATGAGGTATTGCACTAACAACGTCTTCAACCCCGCGGCACACTTGTAGGAGTAGGTTTCGATACTCGAGTGGACTTTCCCCATTGACAGGGGCTCCCCATATTCCATCAATCGATGAAACGACACCAATTCCCCATGGGTCAAGAGTACTAGTGCCAGATACCCATCAACCCGAAGTGTCTCTACTCCTCGACTAAACATGTACGCTGGGCCCATGTTGAACAAGTATCTGGGGTAGACCAGATATAAAGCCAAGAGCAGGCTGATGGGCATGCCCAGTATCTCCTGCACGAAGGCTCCAAAGATAGTCGCTGTGGTGCCGAACATTCCTGCCATGAATTTTTTCCTCCAGCAAGGACTCAAGAACTTAAGAATCTCATGATCCCTTCTAGTCCTCAGCTCACCCTCGGCGTGCTCTCTCCAGAACCCTCCAATCGTCACTTCATTGGCGGCCGAGACAAATCTAGCCACCGTCATCTCTCTTCCTTCGGCCAGCTCCAGTTGTTTCTCCAGAAAACTCCAGACTTGTTTCACGAGGGGTGGTGCTTCCTCCCTCGTCTTATTCGTGGCGTTCTCCAGCCTTGGTGTCAAAAATGGCCACCAGCCATTCTCTTGCGTCAGGCGATATTTCATCGACTCTTATTGTTTCTCCGTGTCGGCCACATTTTTTTCTCTCGTTGCTCGGACCTCTAGACTTGCCGGTGGAATTTGTGATCTTCACCTCCAGCCTCCGAAACCACAAGCTGGCCGTCAATTGGCTTATCGCCGGGTGATCGTCCCCGATGACTGGGCTGAACTTAAGTTGCCTGGCAAAGTTCGATATCTCTAGCAAGAGCACCTCGTCCAATACGATCAGGATGTCGGCTAATCCATAAAAGCCCCTCAGTGCATGAGATATGTCCGCCCATGCCGCTGCCAATTCTGACTTGCGGAGCCTCAGGTTCGATGGCTCCAATTCCCGATTGGGGGCTGCCATTAGAATCTGCCATTCGTTTCCCTCTGCTATTAGGATCAAGACCGCGTACACGAATTGTAGGGCGGGTGGCATATTCGCGTATCCAGGGGATGTGGTGAACACCACCTTCGTCTTGGATCCAAATCTCGAGACAACATTCTCTTGCACTTCATTCATCGCTGCAAACAACGTCTGAATGGCTTCCCATATCTTCCTCGATGTCGGTTCATTGCCCTTCAGCTGCTCAAGAAGTCCCGTCGCGTGCAGATGATCATTCATTCCTGCAAACAATAGCAGCTCAGGCTCACAGGGCATCTCCGACTTTATTGCCACCACTAGAGTTAACATCTGGTTTAGTTCGGCTCCTGGCAAAGAGTATATCAGAGCCTCCGGCCAGAACAACTTAGGAGACGTTCCTTCGAAGTCTGATCCCGCAACAATGACTACCCTCGCAGCAACTGGATCTGCTCTATCGTAAACTGCCAAGGTTTTGGCCAGCTGGGGGCTCCCACAGGGCTTCCCGTACCTGGGATCTTCCGCCAATTTCGAGCCTTCGTAAGCGGCATCTGGCAATTCCATTCCCCCCGGATTCAGCAGCTTGTCCACCACCACCCTCAACTGTGCCGGGGTCGCCAACCTGATCCTGGCGATGCTCGTTCGGTGTTTGGGGGGTTCTGCTATGAGTCCAGGACTCCCCAGCAGCTTGAGAGGTCTGTAGTTGATGGGTCCCATGATCGCTTTCGTGGGAATTCCGGTCAGGTCCGCGGTCTCCATCAGTTTTGTTCTCGAGAAGTGCGCCTCATGAGCTTTCAACCAGTCCACGCAATGATGTCTATTTAAGTCTTCGTGCGACACTCGTTCAATACCCAGAGTCTCCGCCAATTCTCGCCTGCATTCCAAACCCTCTAGGTCCAGTCCTTTCACCTTCTCTGGATATCTCAAGCGAGCGGTCTCCATAGGCCTCTTTTCCCGCTAGCTTTCTGCCACTACCACTGAGGATATTGCCCAGCCTGGAGGCGTTGATGACGTCACCTCCTCAGACTCCATTGGCGTGGCACTCGGCAATCTGGCCTGGTTGCTCCTCGAGCTGTCTCTAGTGTCGACCCTCGGTCCCAAGCGACCAGACAAGGCCCTCGAGGCAAGGAATGGTGGGTTCGGAGGTGGCCCTAATGTGAATTGGGCCGTCTCTAGCAGATCCGCCTCTAGCGTATTTATGTGTCCTTGAAAGACGTCATTCAGCCACTCTGCTCCCCTCGGTCTATCAAGTGGATTCCATCATTGGAGGTGTCCTCAGGGAATCCCGCTTGTTCCATGCGCTCCGCCACGTCCAACAGTCCGACAGGGAGCACACTCTTCCGGTGGATTTCTCGGATCACCCTGTTTAGGCTCCGCACCTTCTCGTTCACCTCCAAGGCGTGCTGATCGAACTTCACGTTATAAGGGACAGTACATACTGTCAACAGGATGGGGTCCATCTGGATCCTCAGCTCCTCAAGAAGGCAGCTCATCTTGTCGTGCAGCCTCGTTATCTTCCTCGCTTCTCCCCTTGATACATCATTCGTCCCGATCATCAGGGTCACCGTGTACACTTTAGTCATCCCTAGCATCTCAAGCGTTGCCAACACCTGTGGCGTGGCAGCTCCAGCGAAACTCAAGGTTCCTGTCTGCCAGTGCGATTGGATCCGGGTCAACACCCGCACCAGGCTGTCCCCTATGATTAGGTGGACCGCGCCTTCTGGCACACGGGGTGGCGCAAGATATTCCACCCAGGCTGCATCATGAAAGCAGTCCCTCTTGGCTTTCTGTTCCGCATTCCAATCCAGCCGATTGTGCATGTGGTACCTCTTCTCTGTGTTTTTCTTTTAACTCGAGATCACGACGCTCCTGACCGGCTGTTCCCTCCAAGTTGGGGGAAGCTCCGGTCTTGCCGAACTTTCACGACTTCTCTGCCGCAATTTCTCGCCCAGCTCCTTCAGACGCGATGAGCCGCCGCTCACCTGACTGTCACTCGAGGTCGAGGTTGGGGTATATCCCGGCAGTACCACATCCATCAGTGGGCGTATGGGTTGCGTCTCTAAGCTACGCAAGGAGGACGTTGCTTCATTCGGTATCCAGACTTTCAACCCTTCACTCATGTGTTCTCGGGCCTCCTGGTCAAGGTTGAACCGTCCTCTTGCCCTGTGGGCTTCATCCACTTCCATGCGTGACTCTGGCCTCGAGCTGGTAACCACTCGCTCTTTTGGCCTGGCTCCCTTCTGTGCATCAAGTTCACGTTGTCGTTGTTCTATTCTCTCCAACTCCGACTTCAGTTGTTCACAATTCGCGGCATTCTCCCGCACCCTTAGTTCCTGCTGATGTTCAGCTTTTAGCATCTCAAGCAACCTCAGAGTCTGATCTCGTTCGTTGACCGCCTGGTCCCTTTCCAGCTGAACCTTCTCCCGATCCAGCTTCGCCTGATCCCGATCGAGGTTCGCCTTGTTCCTTTCCTTCTGCGTCTTCTCGAGCTCTTTCTTTAGAACACCAAGATCCGGATATGCCTCAGTCGTCTGTTGTGCTCGCGTCATCGATGGCACCTTACTCGAGCTCTGGCCTGTAGATCTTGCTGATGGCCTAGCTGGTAGTGGGAATTCCCCTGCGCCATATTCGGTGTTGTTACTCAGGTCAGGATTCCTTGCCAAGTCAAAGCCCCTTACTCCTCCGTCCACATTCCAAGACAACCATCTGGTCTGTTCCTGATTTGATATTCCCTCGGTGGTGTAGCCGACCATCAAGACAGCCTCCGTCGCAGACTCCCTGCATTCACCCTGGTCTTCCAACTAGAGGATGGCATTCAGCATTACCGCCATTCTCTCGTCTATTTGGGTATAATCCAGGTCCCTCAGGCGTCTGTACAGCTCATCGAGAGTAGGCTTCTTCAGGGCCGCGGGCATGGATTTCCAGAATCTGTCTGCCATTCTCTGTGACTTCGGGATGTATTCAAGTCCCAGGTGTCCAGAGAATGTATTCAAGTATGTATTCAAGTATGTATTCAGGGTGTATTCAAGTATGTATTAACCAGCTCAAGAATTACCTTCCCGACGTACGTATTCACCAGCTCAAGAATTACCTAACCGACTCAAGTATTACCCAACTCAAGAATTCTCTAGAAATATTCCCTTGCAAATACTTGCTGTAGGTGCCGATTATCGCGAGTTCAACCAAGATTTCTCTTTCTGTTTCTCGCTTGAGTATAGTTGGATTTTTCAACTTTGTTTTTCAAACTTGATCTGAAAACAGAAACCATATTAAAACTTAACATGTCATGTTCCTAACCTAGAGACCCCCCTTTTACCAGTATGGTTAAAATCTTATCATTCTCATATCACTTAAAACAATTCAATTGGAATTTCCTTAAAAGCATGCAGATTCATTTTATGTTTTAGCACCGTTAATTCTTCTAAAATTCAATTGTCATGCCAATCGCGTCTTAAGATCCCTTTATCTGTGCCGCACCCCAGTACCTAACTCAAGACTCCTCCCTCACACCCAACTCGAGACCCCCGTGTCCCCAACTCAGGCGACTCTCAAGTAGTATTTCTTGTGCAGATACACCATTATCTCAGTTTCCGCGAAGACTACGTGTAGGATAGCGTACAATTCCCTTGAGCTCAGTTTGCCTCTGTTTGGGTCATACACCGGCATTGAAACCTCCGTTATTCCTCTTTCAATCATGAAGTCTCGTAGTCTTGTTAGTGCCAACATCACGTGTTCGGGATTAATTGTGTTCCTATCATTGACCCTCGTCACTAGGAAGCACAGATATTTGCCCGGGACTTGTGCTACTGATGGTGGAAGCGCTGCCATCCCTCCCAGTCCTGGTCTCTGTCTGAACAGAAACTCCACGTTCTGGTACTCTCTTTTGAAGTCAGCTTCCAATCTTGATTTGAAACTCATGTCCGCCGTGATGCAGATCGCGCTAGTCCTGTTTGACAGGATGAAGTCGCTATCCGTTATCATGATGTTTTCCGAGTACTCATTGGGTATTTCAAATTTCGTTTTGAAATTCCGACCTATGGTAGGCTCTGGCTCTTCTTCTTCCAGTTCTAATTCGCTTTTTTCTCTCACTTCCTTGAGCTTCTTTATCATCAAATTTTCGGTGTGGGTAAGTCCTACCCCCACTCCCCGGACAAAAATATTTATCGACGTCCCCGTCGATGTTGTCGGGTCTGAATTGTCCGGAGGAATGTCCAGTGGCCTGTCTGTTGCCGTCCATCCGAAAAGAGGGTCCTCTGCCTTCATATAATTTGCCGATGACACGTCGACTTGTTGAATGCTTTGTCCTTCGTGGTTCTCGTCTTTGACATCGCGCATCCACTCTAGTATCCTCAAGTTCGTGTTCTCCCTACTCTCTATCTCACTCTGTTCGAGATCCGTCTCCAATTCTGGTGTCGAGTAGTCTTCCTGCGGATAGTGTCCACCATCGTCAATGACCTGCCATTCCTCTTCGGCTTCCAGTTCGCCTGCACTCAGTAGTTCCTCGCCCAATTTGTCTGGCTGTATCTTATCGATCAAGAAGTCATCCCCGTACCTGTTGTACCTCATGCCGGTCCGTTTACGATTGCCAGTCCTGGTTCCCGGTGGTATTGGTCGATCTGGCTCCATCCACTTCGGCACCTCATCTTGCTCCGGGTCGTTCCAGTCTTCTTCTACAAATGATCCTGCTTCAGACTCGACTTCTATTTTTTCATTGTCGTCCAAACTCAAGTTCTCATTACCATCATTCTTCTCTCTGGTGCCTTTTTCATTCACTTCACACGCTGGCTCTACCACCAGGTACTCAAGACCCTCCATGTCCTTCGGTATGCACCAATCCTCCGGGGACGGGACGTGAGGCTTCAGATTTTCATAATGTGCCGCTCGCCCAGTACTCAAGCGATAGAACCGTCCTTGTTGATGAACTTCCGTTATCATGAATGGTCCCCTCCACTTCTTGAGTAGTTTCTTTGTTCCCTTGGGCGGTATGACATTTTGGAAGACCCACACGTATTGGCTTACTTCATATGGCTTTGCTTGTAATATTTTTTCGTCATTTTTTCTGCGTTGCCTCATTTGCGCTTGCGCCGTGTTCCTCCTGCATAGCTCGTTTAACTCCTGTTGTCTTTTGATCGCTTCTTTCACCTATGCCTGAGGCGACGTCCTTTTCCCTTCGTATTCCGGGTAAAAGAATGTCAGAGGCATTGCTCTCTCCCTGCCCGTCAACATCATGAAGGGACTGATGCCCGTCGTTGAGTGCTGTGTGCTGTTGTAGGCCCCTACTACCTGTGGCAGGTATTTATCCCAGTCCGTCATGTATCTTGAGCAGTACACCCTTAACATGTTGACCAGTGTCCTGTTCTGTCTCTCTACCAATCCGTTGGTCTGTGGATGGTAGGTTGTCGAGTGTGCTTGAGCAATGTGCGATCTCCTCATCAATTCTTTTGTCAAGTCCCCCACAAAAGCTTTGCCGTTGTCCGACTGGAAAGTCATTGGACAACCATACCGCGATATCCAATGCGTTATCAGATGATCACATGTCTCCTCGGCCGAGGCTGTCTGGCACGGAACCGCTTCCGCCAACTTTGTGAAGTGATCTATTATAACCAGTATCTGGTTATATCCCGACTCCGTCATGCAGATTTTTTGATGGTCTATCTGCACCACTTCATTGAACTCTGAGCTCTCGACGGACTTGAGGGGAAACTATATCTTCCTTGGGTCCTTTACCTGGAGGCATGCCAGGCAGGCATTCACCCATCTCTCGCAAGCTTTTCTCATCCCTGGCCAATCAAACCTGTGAAGTATCCTTTGTTGTACTTTGTCTATCCCCTGGTGCCCCATCTGGTCGTGCGATCTGAAAAGCACCTCCGTTTGATACAATTGTGGTAGTATGATGAGGTTGTGTTTGTGTAATATCTTCTCCTCATCTTTCCTCTTGCATGCTACCACCCCATCAGCTGTGTGGTAGAGTAAGTATTTCTTTTCTTTGTAGAACTGGCTCAAGATCTTGCAGCTGTCTTCCTCGAGTTCCCCCTTCTCCTTAACCCCCGACTGGATCCATTTGGAGAGGTTACTCGTCATTTTGTCATTCTTTTGGGCTCTTATTAGGTCTGACAGCCTGTACCTCGCCTTGACATGCTCCTTTAGCGCCATGATCTGTCCATTCATCTCACCAGGGTTGTGGATGTCATCGCTCAGCTTCACGCATATCATCCTTTTCACGATTTTTATATCGTCTTCTGGCACCAGATTCGTTCTGACGTTTGAGTTGCATGATAGTTCCCTGAATGGCTTCCTTGAAACCGCAATTTTCCCAAGTTCTTCACCACCTCGTATCTCCTGTATGTCCAGATTGTACGTTCCTGAAGATGGATCTGTCTGTAACTCCCTGTCGTGGTGTTGTCTTTTGATCGCTTCTTTCACCTATGCCTGAGGCGACGTCCTTTTCCCTTCGTATTCCGGGTAAAAGAATGTCAGAGGCATTGCTCTCTCCCTGCCCGTCAACATCATGAAGGGTGCCTTGTCGTGGTGCCTTGTCTTCTCTTTCGCCAATATCATGCCCAGACTGTCTTGGTTTTCGCTGCTCTCCTCCGAGTCTTCATCCCATCCTTCACGCTCCCCGGACAATTTTCCTTCTCCGGTTTCTTCTTCCGTGAACATGGAACACTCCCTGGACTCTTGACCTAGTCCCAGGTGTCCAGTATCTTCTTTGAACGTCACTTTCTTTTTCCTAACCTTGGTCTGCTCCAGAATGTTTTCGGGGATTTTGTCAACTAGTGACCGCACGACATCTTTGCTGTCAGTGACGCTTCCTCTTGAGGAGTCAGTATCGTTCACTGTTTCTTTTCTCCGAAGTATAGTGACTTCCGGTTCCTCTTGACCCTTCTCTTGGATCACGGGCTTATCATCTGATAGTTTCTCGAGCAACCTCATTAAGTCATCATCTATCTGTGCAGTTCCTGCTTCTACCTGGTTAAGATCATAGCCTTTGGCCTTGAGCGTCTCCTTCACGATCTTCGACTTGAGTATTGTCTCTATCGGAATCCTTTTGCTCTTCTTCAAGATGGTCTTTTCTGGAGGTTCTTTAGGTAATTCAGGATGATCTTCTATCGGTTTGCCTGATTTGCCCAGCCATCTCGTGAGTGGAAGACTGTCGTACGTTTCCTTGTCCATGAAGGAGAAGCCATCTTTGATTTCAGGTCTGTCTGCCTCTCTTTGCTCTTGTCTCTCATAGAACTCCGTCTTCTAACTCAAGTTGTCGGCATTCTGATGTTTATCTCGTGTTCTATGCTCAATTATCATGTTGTATCCGTCCAGGCGAACTATCCACCTCCCAATGTAACTTTGGTCCATTGAGTACGTTTTCAGCCAGTTCAGTGCTCGGTTGTCGACTCGCAACTTGAATGGCTCACTGCCCAGGTATGCCCTGTATTTCTCGACAAAGGTAACCACCGCGAACATCTCTGTTTTCGGTGCTCCGTACTTCATTTCCGTGTCACTCAGGACTTTACTCCCGTACGCTATTGGTCTCAAGACTGTCTTCCCATTCCATTCTTGTTCTTGATGGAGAATCCCACAAATCGCGACTACCGACGCATCCGTGTCCAGCACGTACATCCCTTTCTCAGTCGGCATACCCAGTACTGGTGCCTCACATAGCTCTTTCTTTATTCTCTGGAATGACTCTTCTGCTGCGTTGTTCCACGTGAACTTCTTGCCCTTGTGTCTCATTAATTGTTGCATCGGGTATACCTTGTCCGCATAGCCCTTGATGAACTCTCTATAATAGTTAGCGAAACCCAGGAAGCTCATCAACTGGTGTTCTGTCTTCGGTGATTTCCAGGTTAGTACTGCTTCCACGGCGTCCGGATCAGGTCTGATGCCGTGCTTGTCTACCATCCTGCCCAAGTATTTTATTGAGTCCTTGAGTATCTCGTACTTTGATGGCTTACACTTTAGCCCCGACCTTTTCATGCATGCAAACACTTCGTCAAGTCTCTCAATGTGGTCTCTCAATTACCACGTCATCCATGTAGCACATTACCAGATTGCCATACTTCTTCGTCACGCCTATCAGCGCGTGTGCCATCAACCGCTGAAACGTGGCTGTGGCATTGCAAAGTCCAAACGGCATCCGTTTCCATTGAAACAGACCCAACTCGCAGGCAAACCCTGTCTTGTCTCTGTCCTGCTTCCTAAGTTGTACCTGCCAAAAGGCCGAGCCTAAATCAAGAGTCGTAAAAAGTTTTGCATCACCTAACTTTGAGAGGCTCTCATCAATCCTCCACGGTGACTTGGATGGTTCTATCATGTCATACTCTAGTAACGTCTCGATTTCTTTTCTTCCTCAGGTATGGGATAGGCATCCTTCACCGTGACGGAGTTCAGGTATCGAAAGTCACAACAAAACCTCAACTGGTCGCCTTTCTTTTTGGCCATAACTACTCCACACGCCCACGGTGACTTGGATGGTTCTATCATGTCATACTCTAGTAACGTCTCGATTTCTTTTCTACACGCGTCCAATTTGTGTGGGGTCATGCGCCTCGCCCCCTCCCTGTGTGGTACCGCGTTTTCCTCAAGTTCTATTTCATGCTCAACAAAATTACAACACCCGATATCCGCTTTATGCCTCGAAAAAACTTCCTCGTTCCGCTCTAGTACGTCCTTGATGGCTTCGAGCTGTTCATCTTTCAGTTTGCCCCTCAAATGTTCAATCTCCGGCAGAACCGGTTTATCAGTTTGCATTTCATCTAGTGTGGGTCGCTCTGGAAAGTTCGAACAGCTCGACAGCCCATCGTCCGTTTCTGACTTAAGAGATTTAATAAGACCTGAAGAATCTTTTATTTTCTGCAATCTTCTCAAGATACAAATTTGGTCCCTATGATTGGGACAATCAACAACTTCATTTTGTTTTGAGTTCTCGATCGTTTCATATCGAGTTTTAACCGGTAAAGCATATCCCAGTTTCCTCCCTCTCTGTATCGTGATCGGTATATCAAGGGTATTCAACAAGACACTGACGCAGAGGCCGCTCTTCGTTATCGAGAAGGATCTTCCTAAAACAGCAGCACTTTGACTATTAGGATTCGGAACTATACACACTTGCTTGTTGTCACTTAGTTCATTGTAATTTTTCATCCTCAAGCCTACGATTGCCGCTTCATTCGCTTTTAGCCTCACCCTCCTATTCAAGAATACCGGTGCTTTGTTTTCATTTGCCATTATTAAATTTACCGGTTTGATTGCGTACCTCCTATCCGGGTTCCGTATCCTGAACATTGCGTTATTTAGATCAATCGTTACGTCGAAATTCCTGATGAAGTCTCTGCCCAAAATGAATTGGTCAGATTCATCTAGGTTTTCTACCACGATAAAGCTCATCCACAGGTTACGTTCCCCCAAATTGAGGGCTATTATCGGCGTCCTGCCCAGCACCCGAAGGGCCCCTTTGTTTGCAGCTGACAGCCTTATCCTCGAGTCTATCAAATCACCTTTGTCAAAGCCCATCCGTACCCAAGTTTCGATTGGTATGACGCTCAAGACTGCTCCCGTATCAAGTAACCCACGTAACTGAGTCTTTTTGCCACTTATGTCTAGCACGTGCCCTGTCACATCTGCCTCTGTCCCGATGTGCATCGCATCTTCTTCAAGCATGGCGCAGTGTCCAATTGATCTCACTTTCAACTCTTCTTTCCCTACGTAGATTTGCCCAATTAGGTCTTCGTCACATGTTATCATTGTCTTGGTATAGATGTTTATTCCATCTATATTTAGCATCACCACGTGTGGACCATAAGCTTCAGTATACCTGTTGTCAACACGTACCGACTTGCTGCCCCCTCTCGTTAGTAGTGCTCTCAGCGCTCTAGAAGTCGTTTGTGGGCTTATACAAATCAAGTAATCTGCGTACACGTCAATGTGCATTATTGTCTGGTCGCTCGGTTCGCTCAAGTTTCTGGTTACCTCGTGGCCACCCACTGTGATTATCGACATTATTCTAGCCCCGATTTTCGATATGCCGAATGGCTTTCCCGTCACCATTTTTACAGTTTTACAATTCCCGGTCTTTGTTGAGCCCGGTACAGCCTCTGGTGTTGGGTTTGATCCGGTTAATGCTTCGTTGAAATTCTGTCTTTCGATCTCCAGCTTTAGTCGTTGCTCAATTTCTTTCGCAGCCAGATCCTGTTTCACTTTGGCAATTGCTTCCGTCGCCGCTTTCTCATAATTTATCTCTAGAGAGTTCCCGGCCGCGGATTCTATCGCACCATTAACATGTGTTACAGCTTTCACTGTTTTCGTCGGCAATTCCGTGCTTGGTGCTCCTAAGTTCCTAGATTCAAACTCGTTTTGTCTATTCCGCTGATTCTGCACCGCCGCTAATGCCAACTTATGTTTGGGGTGACTCTGGTCCTTGACCGCTTCCCAGAACAAGGGACAATCCATTCTGAAGTGCCCCTCCTGGTTACAGAAGAAGCATCTTGCGCCTATCTTGATGATTAAGCCACTATAGTACTCGTGTTCCTCCATCTGGCTCATGTCCTCCTCATCCGGTGCGTATCCTAGGCTCTTCATGCCTTGTTTGTATGTTGTGCAGTCAGCCACGTGGTGATCCGCCGACCCGCAGTTCGCGCATGATCTGCGCTTGTCCATATTATCTCTAGGCTTGTACCATGATGACCTCTGGGGTTGGCCTCCCCCTTGCGTCTTCCTGTTTTCTGAATATGAGTATTTCTTGGGCTTCATCAGCATGTATTCCCTTGATTTCTGTCTCATTTCTTCTGGGGTTGGTGCGCTGTCTTTCGACAATGTGTAGTGTGTTGCTAACATTGTTCTTAAGTCATCACTTTTTACCCCATCAATGAACTTCGAGGCAATGCTAAAGTTTCTTCTGTCTGTCGACTCCTCTGGGTCACTCCTTCTTCTCAAGCTCTCGAGGTTATCTAGGAACCGATCAATTGACTCTTCGTCCCTCTGCCTTCTCTTTTCAAATCGCATCATCGCTTGGTGACCCTTCATGCCTGACCCGAATCGATTCAGCAATAATTCGAAGATCTTGTCCGCGGTATCGCGTTCTTCTTCTTTCTTTGCAACCACGCATTTTAATGCCGTGCCTTCTAAGTTGCTGAGTATGGCTGTGCATGCTTGTCTTTCATCATTTAAGTTATCTTGCTCTAGGTGTAATCTCATCACTTCCACCCAAGTGTCGATGCATCCATCGGAGTCGTCTATGAATTCTTTTGGCTTCTTAAAAGTTTTTCTTGATTTTCCGTCTCTCCTATCGCTCGAGTCAGTGTTCCTCGTGGCGAAGGCCTCTAGTGTCCTGTTCATCATCTCCCAAGTGCTTGCCCACGTCATGGCATCCGGACCTGCGTTGCTGTTAGCTGTTGAGTCCCCCGGACCACTCATTGTGTGTGATGTTCCACTTTTCATGATTGTTTTGGCAGCCGTCGGTGCTATGCTTACCGCATCCCTTGTTAAAGGCAACGGTGTCGATTGCCGTTTGTTCCTTTGTGGTTCCACAAAGTCAACTCGGGTGCCTTGCGTGCGATCCGCTGCCGGTCTTTCTTGTGTAGTAGATTTTCTCAAGATTGCATCCAATTTCGCCTGTATTGCACACGAACTTTCGGCCTGATTCCTGTTCATCATATCCATTCTCTTTTCCAGGCTACCTAATTGGCTGTTGACATCATCATATCGGTTTTTCAACTGTTGCATATCTTTTTTGATGTTCTTATCTCGTTCTTCATTGGTGGCATCTACCTTGTCCGACATCTGCTGGAGTCTCTCGTCTGTCGCCTTAGCCAGGTTGAAATAACTATCCCGATACTCGTGTTTGTTGTATTTTAACTCTTTCCTTATTAAGTCTCTATCTTCCTCACTATACTTTAGTTTTTTGTCGATCTGATTTAGTTTTGTCATCAGGTCGCCAAGCTCAAGAGCAGCTGTTTCGTGATCAGCCGTTGTCTTGTTTTCGGCTGCCTCTTCTGTTCTGGCTCGTTCTTCCTTTAGGTCGGCTTCTGTCGCCTTCGTGCTCACTGTCCCAAATGTTCGTGCTCTTCCAGTCTGTGATTCTTCGGCCGTGTTGTCTTTCGATTTCATTCCGACCATCATCGCTAACTTTTCTGTAAAAGATGTTTTCTTTACTTGAGAGTCGTCTTTCACCGTTTCTCGGGTATTGCCTGTTGTGTCTTCCAACGCGTCTATCGGCGAAAACTCCACGGTTTTTTGATTTTGATCTTCCATATGGGGCATCGGTGTGGATTCCGTTGTCTTCTTCTCCACTTCATCTACGCTCTGGTCTGGTGTCTCTAGATCGATTTCGATTGTGGGCTCCATCTGTTTGTCTTTAGCACCTTCTCGCGTCTTGTTCTCGGTGCTACTCCTCGTGCTGACCATGCTAACTGAAAAGTTATCTTTTGTTTTGCTTGGGCCCATTGATGTCGTTCCGCGCAGCGACGAGTCTTATTTCGTGTTTGATCCACTTGACCTTTTTTCTAGCACCGGTAGCCTACTCCGTCTCACTATTTCTATTTACAATTGATTTTATTTACAATATTACTATATACACAATTCTAATCTAAGAATAAAATCTTTTGTGGAAAAATTATTAAAAGGAAATATACAACGTGATAAAAACCTTGTTCCAGTTCTCTTTCAAAACTTTTCGAGAAACTTTCTTTATTTGTGGTCTCAACCGTACCGGGTTCCGATTAGTCTTGTTCTGTCTTAAAACACTTATTGTATTTTTACTTCAATTTTTATACCGTCCCAAGACTTCCAATTACCGTCCCTTCTCTTCTTTGTACCGTCCCAGGCTTCTTTCTACTGTCCCAAGACTGTTCGGTACTGTCCCAGTACTTTCCGTCAGTGTCCCAAGACCCTTGTCCTGAGAGTACTATCCCAGGGCCACTGTCCCAAGACTATTGTCCCAAGGCTAGTGTCCCAAGACCACTGTCCCAAGACTACTGTCCCAAGGCTAGTGTCCCAAGACTACTGTCCCAAGACTAGTGTCCCAAGGCTAGTGTCCCAAGACCACTGTCCCAAGACTACTGTCCCAAGGCTAGTGTCCCAAGACTACTGTCCCAAGACTACTGTCCCAACGCTAGTGTCCCAAGACTACTGTACCAAGGCTAGTGTCCCAAGGCTAGTGTCCCAAGACTACTGTCCCAAGACCACTGTCCCAAGACCACTGTCCCAAGACCCCTGTCCCAAGACCACTGTCCCAAGACCACTGTCCCAAGACCACTGTCCCAAGACCACTGTCCCAAGACCACTGTCCCAAGACCACTGTCCCAAGACCCCTGTCCCAAGACCCCTGTCCCAAGACCACTGTCCCAAGACCACTGTCCCAAGACCACTGTCCCAAGACCACTGTCCCAAGACCACTGTCCAAGGCTAGTGTCCCAAGACCACTGTCCCAAGACCACTATCCCAAGACCCCTGTCCCAAGACCACTGTCCCAAGACCACTATCCCAAGACCCCTGTCCCAAGACCACTGTCCCAAGACCACTGTCCCAAGACCACTGTCCCAAGACCGTACTGTCCCAAGACTGTACCAAGACTGTTCTGGTCCAACACTGTCCCAGGACTGCACTGTCCCAAGACTGTCCCCAGACTGCTCTGTCCCAAGACTTCTTTGGCACTGTCCCAAGACTGTTGACAAGTGTCTGAGCGGTGGGACCTCTTTCTTCTCCGTTATGGGGACTTCTTGATTCACTGTACCTTGTACCACCACTCAAGCTCTAGTAAAATTTTCCCAAAACCCTCTCTTAAAGGCCAAATGCTGACCCCCCCCCCTTTTTTTTTAGTTACCTCTTTTTCAAAGTTCCAAGCAACTTGAAACCAAAACCTGTGCGCAGGTATCTTGTGATCACCTCTTCGTGTAAAAACTAAACACAAATCCTCACCAAAATGCAACAAAAAATCTAAGCCAGAAAAAGTAACAAAAACAGAGATATGAACCCACCTAAAATTCAAAGGTGACAAATGTCTACCTTCTGTCGAAAAAAAATGTCTGGTACCTAATTGCCACGCGTTTTCCTCCCCCCAACTAATAATCTTATTGAGTATCACCAGAATTGTCTCTGTCCGTTCCCCCCTACCAATCCGACCAGGGTACCTGCCTTAACTCGAGTTTAAATTTCGATATCCACCTATTATTACCAACGCGTGTTAATGACTAATGTAACTAAATCAACGATGTCGATTAATTAGTTACTCTAATTTCCCCCTTTTTACAATTTGCAACCGCCAACCTCTAACCTAACCAGCCCCCCTTCTAACCTCCCCCCTTTTTAGCCCCCCTTCTTAAGCCTAAAAATTTCCTTAAGCGCCGGGTGCTAAACCTCTCAAGAGAAAACCGTAGACCTGTCTCCAGGCCTGCTTAAGTAAAAACGTTCCTCAAAACCAGGGGATTTAGCTTATCCAATTTTACACTTGTCTCCTATAATGTAATGTGGATTTTAACGATACCCGTTCTGCCCAACTTGAGAACTCGAGAACTGCCAAATCCTTCTTTGCTACTTTCCCACTCGACTGGTCACCTCTTCCAGTCCAGTCTCCTATTGGTTCAGCTCAAGTGCTCCTGAACCACTTTCCCACTCGGCTGGTCACCTCTTCCAGTCAAGTCTCCTATTGGTTCAGCTCAAGTGCTCCTGAACCACTTTCCCACTCGGCTGGTCACCCCTTCCAGTCAAGTCTCCTAGTTGTCCAGCTAAGTTCCAAGCTATCTGAAAACCCTTGACAACGCCCCACAATCGGGCACTTTATTAAGGTTACTGGGTTAAATTGCTAGGTTGATCGAAACGATCGAACTTGTAAAACAGTATGGGTATACTATTTTATTAATATAAAGGTTTGATCCAACTAATCTGGTGTCAAAGTCACTGTCTTTTTTCGTTTTATGGTTTTTGTTTTGCTTTTTGTCTTTTTGCTCGTTTTTTTGTCCCCCTAGTTGCCCCCCTTTACTCGGTTAGCTAAGCCTCGTTCGGAAAGCGTACCAGGAAGTTTTCTCGAGTTTTCTTAAAAAGCTATCACGGTACAACCGAAAGGTTTGCACGTTCCTGTCGAACCGTACCGCCGGTGCTCTAGAATGGGCATGCAGCCCGAAGCTGTCTCAAGTGGGTTCGACTCCGTAGTCTTGATGTCGTAAACACCCAGGAGCGCCATAAAAACACTATGTAACATTCGTCTACTGTAGTCACACATGAGGCTTAAGAAAAATAGCCCCTATAACCATTGGCTCAAGAGTCAGGGACACTATCTCTTGTGTTTTTCTACCTCAAATCAGTCGGAGCCAATTCGGGCACTTTATTAAGGTTACTGGGTTAAATTGCTAGGTTGATCGAAACGATCGAACTTGTAAAACAGTATGGGTATACTATTTAATTAATATAAAGGTTTGATCCAACTAATCTGGTGTCAAAGTCACTGTCTTTTTTCGTTTTATGGTTATTGTTTTGCTTTTTGTCTTTTTGCTCGTTTTTTTTGTCCCCCTAGTTGCCCCCTTTACTCGGTTAGCTAAGCCTCGTTCGGAAAGCGTACCAGGAATTTTTCTCGAGTTTTCTTAAAAAGCTATCACGGTACAACCGGAAGGTTTGCACGTTCCTGTCGAACCGGTGCTCTAGAATGGGCATGCAGCCCGAAGCTGTCTCAAGTGGGTTCGACTCCGTAGTCTTGATGTCGTAAACACCCAGGAGCGCCATAAAAACACTATGTAACATTCGTCTACTGTAGTCACATATGAGGCTTAAGAAAAATAGGCCCTATAACCATTGGCCTAGTCAGGGACACTATCTCTTGTGTTTTTCTACCTCAAATCAGTCGGAGCCAATTCGGTTCGCTTGTGACATGAGACTACGACCCGTTACAGCTTAAAGGCTACTACCAAAATATCCCCCCACACTAGAAATAATAACGTCCCCATACTTAGGTCTCTAGATACCCAAAATACATAAACGCCGTTAAAAACCGGGTCGGAACAATCCGTTAGGTTACTTTTTATTAGACAGTGGAACTTTGATCCATTTCAGATGGATCAACCTAAAACTCGCCTTACCTCAACATAACAATCATAAAACACACTCTAGAAATTTAAATTAAGTACTCACATCGTAGCACGCTCAAGAAAGGGAAGTAATTCAGTCGGTAATCAACTCGAGAATTAAATAATGTAACTAAATGAGTTTTAATGTTTATCAGTTTCAATGACAAGGACAAGTTTTAACTCTAGAATGTAGTTTCTCGTGAACCATTGGGACCCTCAAGCTGTCCGCCTTTCCACCGAAGGTTCACTCTAAACCAGTTCAAATAATAATCCAATCGAGTGATGACAATCCAGTTCTCGGGAATACGCTTGTCTCTGTTTCAGATGGGACAGCTCTACTCTTGTTTTATTGTGACAGAAATTGCGAATAGCAATTTTCCACTGTTTTATCAAGCAACTTTCCCGCGATTGTTACTCGATTGTTCTCATTTCTCTTTTTCGGTTTTCAGTTATCGCGAGAAAATCGTGCATGACAGGCTCCATTCGAATTTTTGAAAAATTAAATTTCACTCCAAAATTAAGTGCTCTTGCTTTTCTCAAGGTCAAACTTCCAAATATGACCGACTGGCACATAATGTTACAACACAACATGCTTAGTTCACCAGTTGAATTCTCTAGTCACTCATCAATTACTACTGCTTGGTTATTTAAATACAAAATTCCATTTTTGATATGAATGTTCTTTTGATCATGTTGGTTTGTATCTAATAACTCTCTTCTTTTTTTTTCAGAAGTGTTCGCTCTTTCATTTGCTCTTCTTTAATTAAAGATTTTGAAACAAAAACTCGATAGGCCTTATCGTTGTATGTTGGTTCGAAAACTTTAAGCATTGGTGCACGTGCTAATATTTTATCAGCCGTATAAGTATTTGAGAACTTACAAAGAATTTGCCTTGCTCAAGGGTTTTGTGAATTGTATTTGCCAAGCCTAGGGAAACAGGATATATCTTCTTTTCCCACACCCAGATAATGTACAACATCAAATAACTGTTTTTCATCGTGTTCAAAAACTTCTTTTCGGTTGGGTTTTTTAGGGGCATCGCTTATTTCAGGCAAACCGCTGAACCTTAACTCCAGTGAATATTCAGTATTATTTTTCACAATTGAAGAATACTTAGCTTCGGGTTCTATGGCAGTTGGTGTCAGTGCCGTCACAGCAGACTTAACACTCTCCACTGTGGCCTTCAAGTCTGCAATTTCCTTGGTGACCTCTGCGGAGATGTTGTTTTTCAGTAAGTTGCATTGCGCTGATGGAAGGCATGTGTCACAGAAAAACATCACATTTTTGGTCCTCGCCAAGAATTTGTACTCGTCGTTCTAGTATTCAGCACACCCACCGTGAGTCCATCTTTGGCAGCTCTCACACAGAATCCAGTTTTCTCCATTTGGTTTGGTACAAACAGTACAGCAATCACTCTGTTTGGATGCCAATCTATTCCTCGTCTCAGGCATTACGTTATATGAAACTATTTAATAAGTTTATCGAAGAAGTTTATGAAACTATTTAATCAGTCGTTTTAGAACCTAGCTTTATTTTCCGTCGTTATTTAATTTCGGGCGAATGTTACAATTTTAACCAGCGAAAACCGTATGATACGTCTTGTGTATTTCTAACCAGGGAAAACCGTCGTTCAGTGGCCGCGATAAATATAATTGTCACGTCTTTTTGAACGAGTTTTTAAAACTCAGCATGTAAGTCCTAGCTGCTGATTGCGACAGCGAGGTGAAAAGATGAAGGACTAGTGCCGTAATTTCCGTTACCATGATGTTTTTGGGTGGCCAGTCAATGAGCAGAATAGTCTAGGAGCAGGAAGTGGGAGTAAGAGCAGAGAAGCCGACAAGTTTTAATCTGTACAGACTAATCGATTAAAACAATTATTAGAATCAACAGTACTACCTAAGAAATGAATAATTTATACATTTAACAGTAATTTTGTCAAGCTTTTTAAATTGAATTTCAAAAAAAAAAATTGATCAATTTATTCAGAATATAATTGTTTCTTGGGTAAAATTGGCAATTCTAATACGTGTTTTACCGATTAGCTTATTAAAGTGAATATTTTTTGGTATTACTGCTCTTGGATCTAGACCATTCTGCTTTTTGCTCCGCCTGCGATAGCAACATAAGGAGTGTTAGTAATATGATCTTTTTGTTTCAATGTAATTAGCTTTGTGGCAGTCGATTGAGCTATTAACTGAATTGGGATTTCGGTTATGCGAGAAGGTTCCATAGTTTTTTTTGTAGTTCCGACGCCGTTTAATAGTTATTAGTCAATATATCATCAACTTTCGATCTGATTAATCAAGGCTTTGCTGCTATGCGCATTCATTCATACAATTTTTAGAATAGTTGACTAATTCAAACTAGTGGTGGATATGATCAGTTCATTCTCAAGTTAGGAGACGAAATAAAGTTCGATAAAGATGGTTTAAAATCGCATTATAAGTTGACAATGGTCATGTCTAAAATGGATCCCTCTGAAATCTTTCGAAACGATAGCGTTGAAATTGCGAGAACGCGGAAACATGCTCCTGGGACATTTGAGAAGAAAGAAATTACAATTTATGGTGACAAACCATGGGGTTTTACCCTGAACGGTGGACTGACAGGGTTTCCATCACTCATCGTGACTAAGGTAATTCTTAGTCTAATTAAACGTTGATAGCTCATTCCAATAGCCTCTGCATTCATTCTTACCCGGTACTACAAATCCGGCCAGCACCTGTTTCTTGCAAAATCGAAAAGTTATCGATTTGAAAAAATTGTTGGCCTATCATTTGTAAAAAGAATTGCATCTCGAACTTAAAACACATTTTATGTCATATTTTCATTCACAAGTAAAAAAAACTTGAGCGTTATTGATCATTCGTCTTGATTTCCGCCGGCTCATATATCGCTTTTTAAATGCATAAATTTTTTTTCTGGTTCGTTTTTTTTGTCTTTTTTATTGACAAAGCATGTTTTTTTTTCAGATTGAATAGGCAAATAATTTAGGATTTATCCGCCGCAACAAATGGCATCATTGAATCATTGAATTGTGAAAAGACAAAAATTATCAATTGCTTCTGAAATTTACTGCAATAAGGAGCTAGAGTTTTCTCTGAATCTTCGGGTAGAAATTGTGAAAGACCTAAAAGATCTAAAGCTGTTTGTGGATAACCGACTTTTGTTATTGAATCATATATTCAACGATTTGAAAATGATCTCTGCGAAAAAACATCAATGGTAAAACGTTTTCGACATTATGTCATCATCAGTAACTAAAAAATAGCAAAATTGTACAAATTAAAAGCACATTAAAAATAGGAAAACTGGAAAGCAATTAAAATGCTCTAAAGGTTTTTGCGGCATCTTGTCCAGAATACTAACTGTATTCCATTGCAAACATTTTTAAATACAACAATTCAGCCATAAAACCCGTTATTGCTCTGAACATTGAAAATGGGTAGAAACTTTGTATTCGGGTGTATTTCCTCCTTAAATATTCAGTTTTCTTCCTATTTGTTAAGGAAGGCAAACTCCTTTATCAAACATCGGAAGTGTCAAGGCCACGAAAAACGTGATTGAATTCTACTTTCGATGTAAGAATTTAATTTTCAGGTATCTCAATAAAGTAATAAATTTACTCACTGATCCAGTTTTATCAAATTGGGTTAATTTGGTCAAAAAAGTGTCAATCATTAATTGTAGAATTTGAAAGAGCTTTAAGGCCATCTATTTTCTTCCATTGGAGTCCGAAATGTTTTTATGAAAAAAACAAGTCAGTGTTCTTTCAGTTTACTTGGGCTCATTGACTCTTTTGCAGCTTTCTGTTGGTTATGCTTTTGTAATTGATTCTATTTGTTTTTTACGCAGATGATGAACGTGATCAAGAGTCGATGAAGGTAATTAAGACTAATGTAAGTCTTAGTAATTTTTTTGAGCTTTTTCAGAGTGTTTTTGAATGCATTTATGTATATGCACAGGCGCGGATCTAGGAATTTCTCGAGGGAGCTGGGGCGGATTTTCAAAAAATGTTGAAATTTTTCTCGGTTTTATGAAATTTTTCTCGGCCTGGAGTGACCAAATTTTCTGCGCCGCAGGCGACTTTTTCTAAAACGCCAAAAAAGACGTTTTTATGCATTTTTTTATGCCCGCTCCCCCCTTCAAAATTAGTATATATTGGCGCCTTTAAAAAATTTTTAGGGTCGGTCGGCCAAAAATGGTTTCTTAAAAAGTTTGGGTTGGCAGGGAGTCGAATCCCTGAGGGAGGGGGACGTCCGCCCCCTCCCCTAAATCCACTTCTGTATTTGCACCTTGTGAATTCAATTTAATTTCATCAACTGAAAGATAAATAAGTGGCACTCTTCAAGTCGAAGAAACGTGAATGATCCCTAGTTTCGATAGTGGAATGAAAATAGATTTCCCAGCGGAAAGAATTTTTGCCTAATAATCCAGTTTGCTCAAAATTAAGTAGGTTTCAAGAATGTGTCCATATATATTTTATTTTTTTATTCGTAAGTTCAAAATTTTAAAAGCCAATTTTTTTTCGTTTTCCTTGCATTTTTTTAAAACTTTTTTCCAACTGTCTCTTGGCTATGTTGTATCGTAATTGGCTATAATCAAACGTTATTAAAGTAAAACATTTTTCTCAAAGAACTCGTTGTGACTCGATTTAAATATTGCAGCTCAATTTAAGATATCTTCAAATCAGCATTGAACCAAAGGGGACACTAAAGGGACGGTATGATAACTGGATAGCGCCTTAATAGTTTCTGGGAATCGTAATGTGATGAATGGATTTTCCTGGTCAAGAGTCGATGAAATTAATTAAGTTTCTAATATAGGTTCTGAGGATTTTTGTCTTGAGTTCCTTCAGAGTATTTTTGAATGCATTTATATATCTAAGTCTTTTGTTGAGTTCAATTCAAATTCATCTACTGAAGATTGGTAAATTGCACTCTTCAAGTTTAAATCGCGCGAAAAAACACGAACAACTAGTTTCGATGAGGGAATGCATGTAAATTTCCCAGCGGAAAAAAATCCGTCGTTTAATTCAGTTTTCTCAAATTGAGCTTGTTTTTCAAGAATAGGTCTATCATAAAGAGTCAGTTTTTTTCTGTTTTCTTAGGTTTTTTGACTCTTTTCCAACTGTCTCTTGACTATGTTTTAAGTTTGTCTACCGAAGCTTTGTTAAAGGGTCTTAAAGATTTTGAAAGTTCAAAAAATCTTTTTGGTGATATGTTTTTTTAGGTTCTATGAGTAGATTTGAAAACTTGCTGAATTGCAGTATTCAGATTTGTCATTAATTCATTCTGTTTTCGTTTATTGTCATTAGTATTCGTTTATTGAGTTCTTAGTTCAAGGAAACAGAAAAATGGAATTGTTGCCAGTTTCTGCTTTTAAGACAAGGAGCTGAAAAGTGTTTCTGAAGTTAAAGATCTTGGAGTAAAAATTAATGATAATTTAAATTGGTGAAACCCGGATTTCAAAGCTTTTCGAACTTTGTTTTTCTTCTCAAACACCTCTAGCAGTTAAGAAACTAAGGTGAATAATTTTGTTTGCATCTTTTTTTTTGCCTTGGAAAGCTGTGAACTGAAAAGGTTTGAATATTAAAAGCTTTAACAGTAATGCAATTTTGTAGCCAAAATACTGCGGAAATTACAAGAACCCGCTCAAAAGCATAAACTTTGCTTCCTCCGTTTCATTTTGAAAGCTATTGTAATCTTCACTTCTGAATCGATTCAAATTCATTTCATTGACTTGCTGAATTTTATTGAAATTATTCTTTTTCGCGCAAAAGTTCATGAAAGATTTAAAAAAAAAACAGTCTTGCTTAGTACTTGAAGTGTTGATCACATAGTTAGCTGCACTGCAGGTAAATGAACACCTGTTCTTTTTGGAGTGCTCATAAAACAAATTTGAAGTGTGATAAAGGTAATAAATCAGCTACTGGCTCGCTTGCCAGGCTTTATAAATAAATACGTATTTCATGGAGCCTAGGAAATTAGACGATAAGCAAATTAGACAAGACCAACAAAAACGAATTTAGATGTCGATGCAAAATTACAAATATAGGAAATTAGACGTAATTGTATTGTTCGTGTCTGAAATTTGTTTACTGACTACAATTAAAAATAAATTTCGTTGGAGCTTTCTTAAATGCAAATCGTTTTTTCATATGCCGCATTTCTCATATTCCGCTTTTTTCACATGCCAGAATTTTATAATTTATGCATTCCAAAATATTTTAAAATACTGAGATTAACGTTTTATAAATCAATTGTAATGAATATTTTGATATGCAATGGGATCATATACCATTTTTGTAATTATGAAAACTTGTTTTAAGCAATAAGTTTTGTTAGCTCTTTGCTTTCGTCTAAAATGCTAGTTTTGCATAAACAATTTAACGTCTAAATTCGTTTTGTTGGTCACGTCTAATTTCCTAGCCCCCTTTTTTCATATTTGCATTTCAATTGCATTATTATGTTTAGCTAAATATCTGATATGGTTTAAATCTGATGGCTCTAGCTTTAGCTTAGTGTCTTTTTAAGAACCTTTTTTCTTACCTAAATCGCAAGTGAAAGTGTTCACTTATTTGGAAATTTCACTGTAGCATTGATAATTGCATAGCATCTGTTCTCTGCTTTAATGTGACTAGTGTTTAATCTTTTATCTACTATTAAGCGTCCGTGGCTGAGTGAGTGTGACTCTTAATCTCAAGGTCGCAGATTCGAATCTCAGCCGAGTTTTTGCTAATCGAGGCTTATTTCTACTTTTCTTAATGCACTTTTTAAAGCTGCTTTTTGTCGTGCTCTTGCTAGTATTTTCGAAGCACAGCTTTGCCTCTGTGTACAGTTGTTTTTCAAATCAATAGTTTGGTGTCATTTTAAGAAAAATCGACGATGTTGCAAAATCATAAGCTACTTAAGAAAATTTTGAAACCACAATTTTGGCATGTGGCTTTTTAAAAGAAAAATCTAACAAAAAAATCACATGGTCAAACAGTCGGGTGGCTAATGAATGTTTCAGCTGCTTTAAACGATATACGACAAAATATACAAAAAACCATTATTGTCGCGACCCCCAAAAGTTTTTTTTTGCGGTCCATCTTTTCATTGAAAAAAGGACCGTGGTACAACAAACCTTACGCTATTTGTATAATTGTAGACTAATTGAAGATAAGGCGGTTAAAGAAAAGAAATTGCTTAGTCAGCAAATTACACGTGACCGCTGCGTGTGAATAAAATGTGGAAACACAATTTATGCAGTTGTAATTTTACGTTTTTAATGTTTTTTTTTCATTGTACATCAATAAACTGGTTGCATAATTTTTCTTCTTCCTGTTTCAGGTGAACGAGACTGAGAAGGCGCATATAAGTGGACTCGAGGCGGGTGACATAATAGAAGCAGTTAATGGGGAGCAGTGTAGAGAGAGAAAAGCAGCTGTGCGTTTGATTCAACACTCCACTGGTGTGCTGCACTTAACTGTGGTCAGGTCAGTTATCTAGGACCTCTTGCACTCCTGGCACTGTAAAATACCGCGTAAAGTTTTTTTATGAATCACTAACGTAGTGAATACTCTTATATAGGTGTCAAAAGTAAACTCATTAGCGTCTATCTCTTGCATAAACCCTCTGGTCGAAAATTTCGACATATCAAAACTGAAAATCAATATTTGCCTAGAGGAATTGGATAACACAAAGCCACGTAGACCTGATAGTATACCACCTAACTTCCATACAAAAATTGACTGTTCCGATGAGCTCATACTTTCATACTGAAATTGGCTGTTTTTTAATGAAAATTTGTTCAAGCTCAATTTTGATCTTAGGGTTTGTCTTTTGATTTCTTTCAAAGTTCAGTTTATTTTTTTAAAAAGGAATTCAACATCCATTATTGAACAGCAAGACTGTAAAGGCCACTTCTAGCTCCAGAATTAAAACAATTAAACAACCGCTGATGTATCTGCTTTATTGGTGCTAGTTATTGAATATTGTTAAGTGACCGTCGGGAAGATGCGACGAGGTGGGATTCTTAATCACGAGGTCGTGAGCTCGATTCTGGAACATATCAAAAATTTATTTTTTGTTTTTCAACGTTTCCTTATTTCTACTAGTGAGCGTTGTCGCATATTACTGAGTCAATTTTTTCCTTAAATTGAATTGCTCATTGATATGGTGGCTCTTTCGCAGCAATGGCATAATATCTGGTTTATTTTTGCTGCATTAGCATTATATCTGGTTTACTTGTCTTCAATTAGCATTATATCCTGGTATGCGATTTATTAGTGGCTAGTGTTTAACGCTTATCAAGCGCCGATGGCGCTGGGACGTGATACTCTGTATCTCGAGGTTGGGAGTTCGATTCCGGTGCATATCAGAATTTTTTATTATTACTTTTACCCTTTTAGGGCTAATTTTGCCTTTTTATCGCTTGTGATTGCGAAGTGCAATTTCGCTTCTGTTTAAATGTTTTTTTTCCAGAACGAATTTGAAGTTGAATGGTAAACGGAAGGTTAGTTTTGATATCATCAACCAAAAGTCAAACAGTATTAGTAGTGTAAATGGGAAAGTAGTTTGCAGTATCATATTAATTCAATTGATGAAATCTGACAACTGTCAACTTTGATGTAATGTTTTCATTGTATCTCTTGCTGATAATCATTTACTATAGCAACCTGGCGAATTCACGTGCTCTTAATACCGACCTCTTTCGTCCCAGGTACATTTTAAGAAGTTTATGGCCACTTCAAGATTCCATCCACTCGCTGAGGTTTTACACGTTTACATAATGAACAACCAGGCAATATTGTTTTTCGATAAACCATCTCTGATTAGCGCATTACTTTAAAAAATTTCTTTAAAAAACATTTAGGTTTGCAGATTGTACAATTGTGTAAGGCTTGCTGTGGAAGTTGCATAGAATGTTCCGACCATAATGATTAGAGTAAAAAATCCAAAAACTGAATTTAGGAATAAATATTGCACGCTTAAATATATGTTTTTTTTTTCTAGTGAAGGGCGATCAAGTAGCGTGCTTATCTGTCAAATGAGAAATAATAATAGCTAAATTAATTTAAAATTGCAGAATAAATGAATTGGTTGTTCAATCTTTTTTTTGTCACAAGGAAAATAAGTGTCATGTTAATCTTAAAAACTGAAAAATCAGACCAATTTTTCTCGATACAGATAAATTGGCTTTTATATGATGACACTTTTGACCCCGCTACGAGCTTTCTTCGAGAAAGGAAAACACACTGTACGCCATAGTTCGTTTTCACTTCGTCAAGTGGGCGGAACGAGGAACTTATTTTATTTTATTCGTGATAAATCATCAAAAAGCGGAACTTAAGAGTTTACACTTTAGGTTCCCGAATAGATCGAACCTCGTGGAAGAATGTCTGCAAAGTGAGCAGCAGAATAGTGTCTTTTCTGCGTCATCAAACAGTGCCAATCTCCGTGTGGGGTTTAAACACTCGGTCACTGGAGTGAACTCTCGTCGAAGGGCTCAAGAGCAAAATGCATTTGGAGCTCATATGAGGCAGAGTAGATCGGCTGGCGACCTGAACACTCTGTAAGTCAACTTCAAACGTCATTTGAACCAGTTTAGTTTGACCACTTAAATATCACTTGCCGTTTGGTCAAAATTTTGTCAGTGGTTCGAGGCCCGTTGGTATTATTGATTGTCGCTTGGGTTTGAGATAGCATTTTCTGGCCTTTAATTGTTAATAAAAACGAGACTGCTCGTATCAGGGCGAAGACTTGAATGTCCCGATTGCTCTTTAAGGTCTTTGGAGTAGTGTTCGCTTTTAAAAAATGGGTGACATTTAACAAAAATTCAATTCAAATTCAGTTTTTTTTAAATCACCCTCACACACGCTTTGTAAAGTAAAATTTATTTATTTAGCTTATAGCGAAATTTTAAATAGATCAAATAGCTCGCATCAATTTAATTGAAACGATTTCTAAGACGAATTAAATCTCAGCTGACGCCCAAATTAGCAATTTTGAAACCCATATAACTTAAAGAAAATTAACCACAGGTGAAATATCTTTTTAAATTTCAGCACAGGACAGCAATACCTTCTGAGTGATATAAAAAAGTTCCGTTTCAAAATTGCTAGTTAAAAAGTCGATATTTGTTTGGAGAAAAAAATCACCTTGGGCACAAATATTCCGTCGTTGTCTTCGAAAATGGTCAGAACAATGAAAGGATAGTTTTGATGCTTTCATGATTCTGACGAGAGATAATTGCTGCTTCTAATTATTTTATACAAATAGCTGAATTGGTCCAACAGCCCGTTGGATTGGGCGAACTGGACTACTAAATACCAATTTTCGTACCAAGACTGTTTGAGCACAGCTGTTAACTATGTCAATTTAACTTTACGGCTTTTATTTTAACTCGATTACTATATCGGCCCAAATGAGCTTTTACAATCGTAGCTGTTTTAGTTGAGAACAAATTTCTATCGAATGAAAAATTTGAGAGATTACTATTTAGTTATATCATAATATAATGAATACATAAAACCGTGATTCGCGCAGTAATGACGGATTTATTAAGCGGACCTTACCATTTTTTTGGGTCAATCATTGATTATTTTCGACGTAAAAGCTACGATGGCATTTACACTGTGAATGAAAATAATATCGAGGACCTTTTTTGTAGCCAAGAAGACGAAAATCCTCATGAAGATTACCCGGTTGGAAATAATCGCGTGAACGGAAGACATAACAAGCCTGATATGTATAAGAATAAATTGACTCAGGGAAGAATATCTAGTCTGACAACAACAGAACAAAAGTCGATTGTTGCAGCAGGCGATATGTTACGCCCGAGTAATTCCCCACAATGGAGGCACTCAGTGGCACCGACCAAGAACAATTCCTCAGACTTGAAAAGCGACGCTAAAACGTCGATTGGCGATCGATTAGAAATAGACCAGCAGAAATACCACGTTAGATCGAGGAGTGCTTACGAACCGCCTCTGCAATCAGCGCTGAAGTATTCGTTCACCGATAAAAAGCAAAGACAGGCTATTGAAAAAGTGGAAGAAAATCACAGTTCATCTTCAAGTGAAGATGAATATGACGATGAATTCATGGCTCCGGCCTATAGTGTTTATCCGAGGCGCCACAGTTTGGGCTACTCACTAGAGATTGTCCAGAAAAGCGCAGGATCTTCCGATGTTCTACCCACATGTAGAGTCTTTGATTCAAAATCGCCGCATCAAATTTTAGTGCCAGAAGATTATCTTAAACGAAGATCAGTTATTGTAAAAAGTGACTCGCCTTCAAGTTTATTCCAGCAATCGCAATCAAAGCGAAATTTAGAGAAAAGTCGAAGTTACGAAACCTTTACCCAATTTGAAGACCAAGAGTTTCAGCGACCAAACCAAAACTATTCAAAAACTATTATTCAGAAATCTAATTATATCGAAAATGGTGCTAGCGTGAGCTCTTATGGTGACCCTAAGTTTGTAGAAACAGAAAAAATTTCCGACCGGGATTTGAATTGTGGACCTCGTGCTCCTATGCCACCAACAAGGAGGAGCAGTATGAATGCAGTGGCGGAGCTGACGCAAAATGGCGTGTGGTCGCGGAACACAAGGGCAGTTGCCAAACTTAACCATATCAATAATGCCAGCAATTTATTAAGTAAGTAACTCTCCCTTCTCTGTAATTCACAACTGACGCGAGTTATAGCAATGCGTTCCTTGTTTCTAAAATGTCGATAAGTGGGATTTTGACATAAGGTATTATCCGTCGGTAATACGGTATTATTACATTTCGTATCAAGAAGTAATCTAGTGAAACCAAGTATATGAAGAAGTTTGTTTTCGGTATCAGCACAGTTCTTTGAAAAATTTTGGTTAGTTTTACTTTTGATATTCGCTCCGATTGCTCGTGTGTTAAAATATGAATTAGAATGCGTCTGTGTTCTGCGATATGGAAACCAGATATGGAAATATAAATTAGCGTCAATAAGTGTAGTTATTAAGAAAAAATCACCTTTTCCTTTCTCGCCAGAGGAGAAGAGAGTTACCGTCAAAAAAATCAACCAGCTATAATACCAAAATGAGGGGGCAAACCTTCAAGTTCATCAATAATCAAATAAAACTTGATCATGGTGAAAAAAAACTTGATCATGGTTATTTCTATTAGTGCTCAAATTTTTGTGTTATCGTGCTGAGCTCATGTTTTGATTTCGGGGAGTATATCCTTCAGATGCAAATCCACAAAATAACAGTAGGAAAAGCCAGAACTTTGTGCATCTCGATTTGTTTGAAAAAGGCAAGAAGCTCAATATTATAGTTTTGGAAATTGTTTGCTTTGATAGCAACTGTCGCAATTGATTATGGTCAAATAACTTCTTTGCTTCCATTTTTTCTATTAGTCATTGATTTAACTGCAGTATGATCAAGATGACAGCTCATGAGCTTCATGGTTATGACTGACTGCATTTTTTTCTTCCGTTCCATTAATCAGACACATCAAAGAAAATTTCCAAACACGACGGCTAGTCCAAAAGACAGCATAAAATTGCATGCTCTACAAATTAGATTGAACTACAAATAAATAATGATCTGACTTTAATAGCAAAAAGCAATGGAATCGGAGAAATCTGTTGGAGGAGAGTCGGAAACTAAGATTCGGGCATAAGTTACGATTAATTTTTGTTACATAAAATTGAATGCGGCTATAAAACCAGCATAAATTTGGCGTTATTATGATACGATGAACGCAGTTCAAACTCTTATATAGGTCGTGATGATCTTTTTTGGAAATAATTTCAAAAATGGAATTTAAAGGTCCGATTTCCCAGCAAAAAATTACCTATTAATCCAGTTTTCTCAAATTGAATCAATTTTCTCATAAAAGTTTCAATTGTTAATTTTTCTAAAAAATCAAAGAGCCTTAAGGCCATATATTTTTGAATTTGAAATAGGAAAGTTGAAATTTTTTTTTTTTTACAAAAAACAACTCAATTTTTTCCTGTTTCCTTCCATTGACCATTTTCCAACTTTCTGTTGGCTATTTATTTTTTTCGGGATCAGGTTCAAATTTCATTTTTTGCAGTTTGACTTTTGAATTTTTTCAGTTCAAAACAAATTCATTAGCTAAAAGGAAGGCCAAGTTTGCTCTGGTTTTGTCTGTGCCTTCTGTTAATGGATAAATTCAAATATATTCTTTCTCAGTTTTTACTCATGGTTTGTCTTTTGATTTTTTCTACAAATAATGAACGGCAATGATCACTCTCCACTATCAAAAGTGCAAATGGCGCAAAAAACTGGATTGAGTTACAGTTGTTAATTAGTTTATTATAACTCAATGAACGTAGTGAAGGGTCTTTTATAGGTCTCGATGATTTTTTGTTGAAGGAAAAAGTTACATTAATTTTTTTGCGGTTTGATTTTCATTTCTTTTGACGGTCAGTTCATTTCCTCTGTTGAACGAAAGTCAAACTCCACTATCGAACAGCAAAAGTACTACGGTCACAAAAAACGTGATCGATTTCTAATTTCGAAAGTGTTTTCCTTTTTAATTTTTAGATTTTCCAGCAGAATAAAAATTTAAGATATTGATCCTTTTTTTCCAATTGAGTCGAATATATCAAAAAGCGTCAATCATAAAAAGTTCTCAAAATTCAAAGAGCTTTAAGGACATCTGTTTTTTCCGAAAGTCGATGTTAGGTTTTTTCTGTTGCTGGCTTTGGGAATTATATCTACTGGAGTGGCCTCGATTGATTTTTACCAGAAAAAAGTTATGATTTCGGAACGTGAAGTTTTGAACTGCATTTTTTTGACCGTTTTTTAGAAAATTTTTGACATTTCTTAAAAACTACGCTATCAAATCTGAAATGAAAAGTTCAATCGAAAGAACCGGTTGCGAGCATTTTTCCTACAGATGTTACGTTCGTGGGGAAAATTCCAATATCTCAAAAAAAATTTTACTCTCCTTATTTTAGTAGAGAAACAACTGAGGTTCTGGGCAATGTCCTATTTTTGAAATTACCAAATAACTCATTTGATGCCGCTTCAGTAAAACGAATTTAAAAAGTTTCAAAGAACTACCTCCAGCTTTAGCTGGGCCCCTAGTTATGTTTCATCGAGACTAGACAAACGAAATTTTTGTTTCGCCTAGTTTTTTAAACATTTTTCTTTCTTTTGGACTTTTTTATGTTTGTGCTGTATCGCAAATGGTGTGAAGCTCCGATTGGCCTCTATATGTAGCATGCGCTATGTTCGTTTAGTTTTGTCGCCAACTTTTAAGAGCAGGAGCTTGAATAAACGCATTTCAGGGTTTGTCAGTCAGCAGATAAAAAGAAAATACTTAAGCCCAGTTTTCTCTAATTTGGTTAGTGTTTTTTGATGTTTCAAATCATAGACGATTCGCAAAGAGCTCTGACCTTATTTAATTTTGTCTTCGAGATTCAAAAAGCGTCAGGTTGGCAATGTTTTAAAGTTGGAATACTATTTGATTCTTTTTTGCAACGGTGTAGGTACTAGAGATCCATGAATTTTTCTGTAGAATGAGTTTTCTCGAATGATAACTGTGTTTTAAAAAAATGGGTCATAGTTGTTTCCTGTTGAAAAAAGTTGTATAGATTTTTTATCAGTTTTCTATGCCTAATTATTTGCATACGTTCTCTAATAGTGAAATATCTGCAAAAAGTTACAGGTCTGACTTTTAGTTTTAATAGTGGAATTTGTTTTCGGTATCCCCAACAGAATATAAAATCTAGATGTTGCTCCAAAATTCTTAATTTGGGTTAATTTTATTTTTTTTAGCGCTTGCGATTAGCAAGCGTTATCAAATCGGAATGTAGACGTTTTTCGGGTTAACAACTAATTTAACCAGTTGCCGGCCTTGTTTCCGCTTCATAAGTTTTTTTTTCAGTTGCGAAATTGAATTTAAAGTCTTGATGGGCATGTTTGCCTAGAATTCTGGTTTGATTAACACGGGTATTATGAAAATGTTTGGGATTGATTTTTAAGAGTAATGAACGTAGTGAGTACTCTTATATAGGTCTTGCTAATTTTTTTTTCAGGAAAAGTCTTAAAATTTGTTCACGCTCAATTTTGATTTTTCGCGGTTTGACTTGAGATTTATTTTTAAGTTCAGTGCATTTCTTTTGTTGTGACCGAATTCTATTTTCGAAAATGGAAATTAATTATCAGATTTCTCAGCGAAATAAAAGTTTTACCTATTGATCCAGTTTTTTCAAATCATTGGGTCAGTTATAACAAAAAAGTGTCCATCATAAATTGTTCTATAAATTCAAAGAGCTTTATGGCATCAGTTTTTATCTTTGAAATTCAAAAGTTGATGATTTGGGAAGAAAAAACAATTCAGTGTCATTGCGTTCATTACTCTTTTCCCACTGTCAGTTGGCTACGTTTTTAATTTATTTTGAGACGCTTTGGAAAATTTTATCACTTTTTCCAAAAAAAAGTGTTTTTTTCTCCAAAACCTTCCTAGCAATTTTCAAAAAAGGATATCCATAGAAAGACCGCCTACATTCTTTGTCTACAGTCTTTGTCTATAGTCTTCCACAAAGTCTGGGGGATTATTTGACCGATATTTTTGGTTTTTTCTTTTCCTCGGAAACTAACCTCTTAAACCTGAGGTTGTGGGTTCAATGGAGATAACGGGTAGTAGAAAGCTCCCCTGTATTAGTGGCCACACACAAAAAGTTATCGTCCTCCGAAAAGTCCATTTTTTGAGCGTTTTTTTTCTATTACTCCTAATTAATACCCCCCATATCTGAGATTTTGGGTTGAATCCAAAGAACGGATTGATAGTAGCTTTTTTGCAGAAGCGGCTACGCCCACTTTTTTTCAACTGAAAAAAGCGATGACCCAAGATAAAGTCAAAATTTTGGTTTTTTGACCGTTTTTTGAAACTTTTCGCAAACTAATCTGTCAAACCTGTTTTTTTTTTTGGGTTCAACCGAAATACAGGTTGGGTGAATCTCATCTGCAAAAGCGGCTCTGCCATGTTTTTTCTAAATAAAAAGTTGTTCTTCTCGGAATGGTCAACTTTCTGATTTGTTGACCGATTTTGGACTTTTCTCCATAACTATCCTGACAAATCTGATATCATAAGTTTAATCAACACAACAGGTAGTGGTAAGCTTACATTTATAATTTGCTACGCCCAGTTTCGTTTAGAAAAAAGTTATGGCCTTCAAAACAGTAAAAGTTTTGGAATTTTGACCGTTTTTTTTGAAAACTTTTGGACTCCACTCGAAAATTACCGTGTCAATGCTCAGTGTTCAATCGAGAAACCCGATTTTGAAATTCTTCTCGTCTTTACCGGCCACGGCCTGCCTTTAGCAGAAAAAAGTTATGGAATTCGCTTGAAGTCGTTTGAATTTTCTTAAAATTTACCCTATAAATCTGAGATGAAAATTTCAATCGACAAAAGCGGATGCGCAAATTTTTCCTGCAGAAGTGGTTACTCCTTAGTTTTTGTAAGAGAAAAGTTGTGTCTTTGGTAAAATTTCACCCCTTTTACTTATTTTAAAAAAACAACTAAGGTTTTGGGCAGGTCCAATTTTTGAAATTACGCGTTTCGTCACGCATCAGTACAAATTCAAAAAATATCAAGCCCGTACCTCCAACTTTAGCTGTGCACTAGCTGTCCTTCATCGAGACTTGCGAAAGATTTGGTTCACCATTTTTTTTCTTTTTTTTCGACTACTGCTTTGTATGATTGTGTTGTATAGCAAGTGGTGCGAAGCTCTGCTTCGCCTCTGTGTCTAAAAAATTTTTTCTTTGGAACTCAGTTAAAACGACTGATTTTTCCGAGTTTTAAAAAGAAGATTTGAATAAATTTTTCATTAATTAACCCAATTTAAAAAAAGGGAGCTACATCTAGGTTTAGTACTCTGTTGGAAATACTGAAAATTAATTTCCACTATTGAATTAGGGTAATTTTATGAAAATTTCCTCCAGAAAATTTGTCTTTGAAACACGGACAAATTGGTCGTTAAAACTATCTGTTGACTTTTTTTGTTTGGTTTTCAGCAAAATAAATTATTTCGGCTCGGAATTAGTTGGTAATGAGTTTAAACAGTTGTTTTTACTGCTCACAATTTGGCGACTGAAATGATTTTTATTAACATATTGCCAAAATGTCTAAGGTTTTCATGTTTTCTTTGTTTTTATCCAAGCTCTTTTTAGCTACTTTGAAAGAGCGCGATTATTCAACCGATTTGTCCCTCAAAACAAGAATTGATAACAACCTCAAAGTCAGCGAAGAGCTCAATGATTCCTGGATCCGACCCGATCCCATTATTACAACACGAAACTGTGATCTGGACAAAGCCAATAACAACTACTACATATCAACTACCGGTGCTTCCAAACAAAATGATAAATCAAAATCAGAAAAAGCATTTTTGGATTCGCTTCCAGATCCGAGCCTTCCGCCGCCAATTCCAGCGCGAGAGTCTTCCAGGTCCATCAACATTGCCAACTATGCATCCAATCTTGTATATCCCGAACAAAAAATCAATAACCTAAGTACTTTAAATCCGCCATCTTTAACAAACACGTCTGATCAAGTTGAACCTTCATCGACTAAAATTTCCCAGCTGCCTGTTACTAAGAAAGTAATTGTTGTCGACCCTTTGAACTTCTCGAAAACGAGTCCGAGTGAAACAGCAAGGAGCAGCCTTCCGAAAAAGTCAGATTACTCGCCATTCCACAAACCGTTGCCGAGTTTACCTCCAGAGAAATCACTGTACGCGAGACGAGGAAGTGAGTCGCTCCTCCACTTTACAAGACGAAGCTCGGAAACCGAATTCTGTTCTGATTCACCTGATGATCCGAAAAGTGAGCAAACTAAATTTGAGCAAAAATTGGATCGAAAAGTGACAAACGCATACAGCGAACGAGGTGAAAAGTTTCAATCGAAAAGCGTTTCTCATTGCGACGATTCGCCGACAGGTATTGACCAGGATTCTAAGCGTATAAATGTCTCACAATCGTGTGATCAAAAAGTCTTTTCTATAAATGCTAATGAGCCATCAGAAGTGCCAGGTGGTCGAAAGAGGATCCCACAACCTTTTCTATCGTCGACACCTTTACCGGGTGAAATGGAACTTCCGGGGCAGGATTTGGAGCAGATAGTACAAGCTCAAGCTGGAATATCATCAACGTCGCACAATAACCAGTACTTCTACAATCGAAGGAATTACTTTTTGTCTCGAAATGCTGGAACTGTAGCTAATTCGGGATGTAATTCGGTGTCGGATAAACCGCCATATCAAACTAGGTTTCTCTCAGATCCGTCGAAACTGAAGGAAGCTTCAGAGGAGACGGTGAAAGTTCGCTTCGGTAATCGGTCGGATCCCCAGCCCAATATGGTTGAGAGAGCGGTGAGAGGTGGAGTAAAAGGATTAAACGACAGCCACGTGACCAATGAATCACTCATATCTTCGATCGGACCAAACAAGTCGCGGCTCCTCTCGGGTGACCAGGACTCCAATGGAGGCCTATCATTCATCGAATCATCATCTTTGGAGGTTAGCGTAATTGATATGTAATTATAATTGCAATTAGCAAATCATTAGTTGAGGCAAGCTATTCAATTATGGAACTAATAGTTTCGTTGTTGTTGGTTCGATTTAGCAGGTTAAATGTCTTAGTTGTATTGTACAGATTGAAAAAATAGGATTTACGGGATATTAAAACCAGGTCAATCGTTTGCTATATTTTAGGATGTGAATATGGCATGCATTAGAAGAACCGACCAAGACCGATCTTCTGAGGATTTCAACAAGAAGCTGAGAATGTGAGCAACTCTTATAACAACCTATTAACAATAACAACCTCACTTATTTCTCACTGGCTATCTCTTAAATCTAATAGATAGCTAAGTGCAATACATTCAGGTTTTGTATTAAGTCACAGCCTGGATTTAGAGATTAAGATTATGAACTCGTGGTGTATCTTTGACGAACAGGTATCTTGCTTACTACTTTCTCATAATTGGATGAGCATTCAAGGTTGACCTTGATTCTCATTGATAGCGTATTGTAACCTCATTATTTGAATTTGATCTGCATAAATGAAATTGTTAATAAAAGTGAGAAGAAAATTTTGCTGTTGGAAGCCACTACAGTTTTAGTCTAGTCGTGAAAATAAAACTTGATCAAACATTTTTTACCAACTGTGATTAATTTTATCGGCCGGTGTTTTCACATGCATATTCAGCATAACTGCTGAAAATTTACCAAATAGAGAACATTTATTATTTGTTACGTCAAATAGACAGTTTCTATTTAGTATATTACATACTAAAGAATTTTGTTTGGCAGGTCTTTAGCTTTGGATGATTTGGATGATATTGACTACGGTGAGACATCGGTAGATTCAGAAAATAAACAACCAACAAATTCACGATCAAATAGGATCTTACAAAACGTGAGCCATATACCTGGTTCGCAGATCTCGATCGAAAGAACGGTACTGGCAGAATCTTCAAAAATGGCGCTAGCATCTTGGAATCCGATATCCAATTCCAGATTCGGAGATTTCAACGAAAAACAAAATTCCCCGACTGGTTCGCGAAGGAGTAAAACTATCAATACAATCCCGACTCGACATGTAAACGATAGTAGTCTAGATAGTGGGAACGGTCGAGATGTTTCCGACGGGGGAGAGATACCTCAAATTGACATAACGACAGAGGATGATGCTGATGAACACTTGGCAGGATCGGCCCAGACCCAGTTCCAAATCGCGAGAAATCGATTTCTGAGAAAGCAGAATGACTCGCTTCGGGCTTCTCAATCACAACGGTCAAGGACGTCGTTTGTAAGCAAACGAGACAATTCACTGAGGTCTAAAATTGCGAAGTCGACAGAAAATATCATCAGAGCGGAGAAGCCTTCTTCGGAGTCTGAGAATCATACAGTTATTCAGCATGATCTGGAAAATACTCGAGAAAGTTTGGACAGAAGCGAAGTTAAACTCGAACGTGCAATTAGCAGACGTCATTCGAAGTCTGTGGCGGATCTGTGTGAGATATCGAATGTGAATGATTTGACAGAAGATTCTGGAGTGGGCGGTCTGAGTTCATTTTTGGGATCCCATTCCAGCGGGGTTCAGAAAGCTTCAGCTGATGAAATAACCTCCAGCATTCTGATGAAGGGAAGTTTGGTCGACCTACGAGGGTCCAACTGGAGCGTTTGGTCCACGGTGTCAAGGTTAGCAAGCAATGCGATTAGTGCTTTTTGTACCTTCTAATCTTTTGCATAACAATTAAATTTGACAACTTAAATAAAATCTGATCTGAGCTTTTATGGTATTCAGTGTTGCATTTTGGAAAAATTCATTCCTCTCTAAACCCAAGTCATGTGTTGTTGTTCTTCAATTTGGTTGTACACTGCAGAAAACCTTCACCCTTAATTCTGCAAACACTGACCAACACGCCAAGTTAACATCTTTCCTCAATGAGATGAGAGAGAAACAATTTAGTCTTCATATTTCACTATTGGCACGATGAATAGCCACATTTTAATTCTGCATTTGCCAGTAGCGAAGTTTGCTTCTTAAAGTTAGGTTTTATCTAGCGCTTCGAGACAATTATGACGAATAGTTGGTGAACAAAATGCTGATCAAAGTCTTCTTGTTGAAACATCAAATCATGCTCGGTGAGAATTCCTTTTTTGTGCGTTCGTTTATGGGATTCAAAAGCATTTACATAAATGGTGAATTATTCGGTTTAACTGGTCAACTTTAAATAATTTGGCTGTTCCAATGTCTTGTATATTGTTTGTTTTCCGTTGTTCTGATCGCTCGCATTAAGTTAGTGCATTTTCGCCGATGAACTTGTTACTGGTGACGTCCCCAGAAAAATTAGTCATAGTTCCGGAGTTGGTTTGATTTTCCCCGAGAGCGCCCGAAGACATAGTGGTTAAATAACCACGGTATTTAACCCCGAGCCACCGCTCTTTTTATAAACAAAGTATCGCCGTGTTCACTCAATTTTATTTTCGCAACAATTTGAGCCTCTGTATTTTCTGACAAGATTAAATTTATTTTCTCTGAGGTTATATGTGCTGTGTACATTGCGCTAATTGGTGAATCGGTCAATTTCTTCATTACAAAACCAGGTATGTTTCACAAAGCATCATCTATAAATAGTTAATCAAGACAACGAGGGGGCAACTTCTGCTTTTTGATTTTTTTTTTGCGGATGTAGAATGTTTTACCAATCCTTCAAAATTGACTCTGGATCTTGTTAACTATTACATCCCTATTGGGGGAGGGGGTAGTAAACAAGGTAAAAAAATCAAGTTTGCTGAATTCTTCAATTCTTTCTTTACAGGGGTTGGGGGATTCGTTTCAAGGTACCATGGGGGTGATAGTTAACAAGATCCTTGACTCTAAATTATTTAGATTCTAAAGGTTAGATACTCCCAAATAACTTCTCATTAAAGATGGGTTTATTTTGAAGAAATCTCTTAGACAATCTGCGCCTTAAACCTGTTTTTTTTTCGATACTTTCAACAGGCAAAAGATTCTCCGATTGTAAAAGGTTTTCTATAAAATAGGTTTTGACCTAAAATATTTTTCTGAAGGTTTTGTGACTTCGTTTTACACTCATTTCTTTGTTTTTGATATCTCTCTTGAAATAAAATTTTCACGTGGAGCTGGAGTTGTGCTCTTTGATAATTATACAATCACGCCTGTGTTTTATTGCGATTTCTTTTATTCTAACCATATTGCATAAACTGGAGCTCAACAAAAGTGCTGAATTTTACGTGTTGCTTTAGAAAAATAAATCAGTTTTATCCGTTTTTTGGTGGGTGGCGTTTGAACGACATGAACATGCATGCTGTGGCTAAGTTGAACATTGAACTTCAATACTGAAGGTCGGCGGGTCAAATCTTGAGGGGACAATTTGACATTTTTTCTTCCGACCATTGAAATTTGTATTGTTTTAGTTTTTTTTCTTTATTTTCCACGTTATATCAGGTAGAACAAATAATCATCGAACTGGGTTGAGTGATCTATCGGTTACATGTCATTTTTCCCCAAGTCAACTTGTCCCAGCCCAACTTGTCCGATTCCAACTTGCCCCAGATGACAACTTGTCCAATGCCATCTTGTCCCAGATAATAAAAAATGAAACTTGCCCCTGATTCTTAGATATCCTCGTAGAACATAATGTCGACATAAAGATGAAAGATATTTTTGTTGAACAATTAAGCTCGAAACAAAATGCGGAATCATTAAAACATGTGCTGAATCAAAATGAGTTCAAAGCTTGCATGAACAAAATAAAAGCGGCAAAATTTCAATGCAATTTCCATGTCGAGTTTAACATTTCAAAAGATTGATTGCAGTTCTTGTAAGCTCCTATAGCATAGTTAATAGTGCTCAACACTCTTAATCAAGAAGTCAAGAGTTCAAAACTTGAAGAAGTCAAAAAAATTTAGTTTGAAATCAATGAAACGGAAAACCGCAGGTACTGCCTCGCCCCTAAAACCCCCTATACTGGGTAACCCGGAAAAGGGGGCGGGGTGAGGGAAAGAGCAAAATTATTGCAGGGCCAATAGACTTGGGGCAAATAGTCCTGACACCGATATACCATATTAAAATCAAAGCCCTTTCAGTCGTGATTCGAAATTTTTTCTAGTGTCGACAAAAACCGGTTTGAAATTTTTGATTTTTCGTCTAAATTCGAGCCAGTGAGCAGGCTTACATTTGCTTATTTATGCTTAATTTAAGCCCTGAAAGTTTGGTTTTATTCAAGTTAAGTTAGTTTTTAGCATCCTATTATGTATCGAAAAGATCAAAAAATCCAGAAACAAATTTTAAAAATTTTGAAAATTAAAAAATAACCAATTTTTTTTCGTTTTTCTGGTAATTTTTTAAACAAAAACTGCTTTTTCAATTTGCCTGTTTTACTATGACAGTGAAATATGCCTTGTTTTTATTTTTCGTTCAGATTTTTCTAACACCCCACGCAGAAAAAACGACACAAGCTTGAAAAAAAACGTTCGCATTTTTTTATCCAGCTCGAACTGCAAGCGTTTAAAGGTAACAAAAAACTTTATTGCCTTATAGTTTTGTAAATATATGTTAATTTTCCAAGCGACAAAAACCTCGGGCTCAAATTCCAAGCGAAAGTTAAATCGGGCTCAAATTTACTTTTTTTTGGTTTGACTTTTTTTAAGCTCAATTCATTTCTTTAGAAGGAAGGCAAGCTCCACTGTCGAACAGAACAAGTGTAAAGATCACGATAAATATGATCGATTTCTATTTTCGAAAGTGGAATTTAATTATCAGATTTCGCAGCGAAATAGTAACTTTACTTATTGATCCAGTTTTTTCAAATTGGGTTATTTTCATCAAACATATGCCAATCATAAAATGTTCTAGAATTTCAAAGAGTTCTTAGGGCATCTATTTTTTATTCGAAGTTCGAAAGTCGAGATTTGTGTCAAAAATTTTAGTACTCAGTATTTTTCTGCTTCAAAAGTTCAGTTTTTATTCTTTTTACTTGGGTTCCTGATTATTTTCCAACTGTCTGTTGGCTATGTCTTGTATTAAGTAGTTTTTGTATGAATTTTGTCACAAAATAACTCCTTTGGCTGAGCTTATCAGAGTATATCGCACCTCTCAACAGCGCAACCGTTTTGTTTTTGATTAATCCAGCAGCAGTAAATCGAAATTCAAACTCTTGTTTTCTTTCGACACTGCTGTATGAGTGTTGTTTCCTGTTGTTGAGTGGAACTCATTTTGAACTGTTTAACCGGGTTCAGTGGTATTCGGAACGGTTTCCCAACTGTTGTCATTGCGTATTGTGCTTCAGTGGTTTTGTATATCCGTCTTGCAGAGAAGTTACTCCTAGAAACATTAGGTCTGCCCTGAGCTGTTTAGTGGCATATACTGGGTGATTTAATCTAAAAGAAATACCTTGCTGATTATAACTAGATTTTCTTTTCTGCACATTTTTGTTCAAAAATCGAGAAATTGAAATTTGCACTCGCTTTATATTTAAACCGTAACTGCATTATGAAGTGGACGCTTCTTCTGTTTATTATTACACCGCAACATAGTAGATAGATATGACCTGGAAAGTATGACGCCCACAACACCGTAAGATGATTCGCATTTTGCATTGAATGGTAAATTAGTTCTTAGCATTTGCTGTTGAGTTCTCTTCTTTGTCCTCATTTTTGTTATTGGATCTTTGTTGGACCATTCCATGCCATTCTACGGATGAATGTGTAAAAATTTTCAAACAAGAGATCTCTGATTACGAATTGTAACTCAGAAAACGATCTTTGCCTGTCTGAAACTATCAAGGCACGGTTAAGCTAAAATCTTTTACTTAACAAAAATATTTTAGCAAGTTAAAATTGATTGATGATATAACTCTTTAAGGTAAGAAAAAACCATATGTTAGGACTAGGTTGGGTCTCAAATGATCATCTGTTTTGCATCTGATTGATTTGGTTGAATACTGAGCGACCAATTAAGTTAATTTGTTAAAGTACCCCCACCCCATACTCGACGACTCATAAAATTTAAGGAACCTGAAAATTTGTTAAAGTACCCCCACCCAAGATTGTAAAGTACCCCCACACTCGACGACTCATAAAATTTAAGGAAACTGAAAATTCGCAATTTAATGAAACTGAAATTTCGCTGAGTTATGTATCAGTAGGTTGAATAGGCATGTAGCCTATATATCAGCCTATATATCATGTAGGCATCTATCAGTTACATATGAATGCTTGCTCCACTTCGCTTACATTCGACTCGAGTGGTATCGTATAATGCGCTTATCTTACTTGATTTGAGAAAGGAAACTAAAAAGATAATTTCAGTCAGATTACTAATTTTGCGAGTAGTCAATTAACTTAAAATAAACGAGTTGTGTTGTCTATTTTGACGTGTCATGTGGCTTTTTTTACGAGTTGACGTGTGAAGCGACTAAACCCTCCTGATGATTGATTAACAGTCAAAGCCAAGGAACAATTATTTATTTTGAGTCGGAAGTAGTTAGGAATCCGAAGGTAATTTACATGTGTGCATGTTGGGTGTAGCGAGGACCTTAGCATATCTGCAGCTGGTGGACTTCTCTCCTCGCGTGCTACAAGTTTGGACAACCTAGTCGCCGAGGCAGACAGAGAACAAGTGCAATCGGCCGTGAGTACATATTATACATATACTGTTCCGATGTTGACATCCGAATACGTTTTTCATCAATTTCTACTCAAGGATTTTATGGAAAAACACTAAAAAAAACTTAAATTCTGAAACAGTTAAGTTCTCTGGCCAGAAATTTTTAATTAATAAAATAAAAATTAATTCTAGTGTTGCAATTTTAATTTTATGTTCTTTTAATACAAGTTACCGTTTGAGGGCAGTCTTTTAAGTTTAGTGTTGAGTTTTTATCGAAAGAAATGTACTTCAATTCGAAACTTTTGCTCATGAGGGAGCTGATTATCTATCGCGCTCTGTCTTCTTATTTGTTTCATCGCCTTTTTTGAAGTCATCACAAACTGACGTTTAAACGCACTTTGAAATCCGTCTATCAAAATTAGTGAAACTATTTGCAACCCCTATGCGTTCTTCAGCCTCCCCCCCCCCCTCCCTCTTAGTTGCTAATTTTTATTAGTAATTTATTTTTTAATTTATATTTTTAACGACCAGGAAGTAATTGCTCTTCTTCTTGAAGAGTGCTCGAAATGATTGGTGTTTCAGTTGAACCGTGTGGGGGATCTTCTGGCGCGGGACAGGATGGAGCTAGCCAGTTTGAGTGGGAGTCTACTAGACCAAAGTCAAGCTGAGTGCGACCAAATCATCACCGCTCTTCAAAAAGTAGGGCCTAATTAATATCACTAGATGTCATATTTATAGCTTTGTGGTTTGTCAGGTGTTTGGTATTCTGAGCGAAACTGCTCTGAAATTTCCCTCCAATTAGTTCAAAGTGAATTGATTCTATTGCAGGCTCACTTATGAAGGTATGTTATTTAAAATCTAAATTTGATGTTTCCTTGGAGAAAATATTGTCTAAGAGTCTGCGGAAACAGATTTTGTAGTTGTTATCTTGCGTTTCTGGGCTTCTCGTAAATATGATGGGACCCATTTGTCAACCTTACTTTTTCTAAGCAACCAAAATCATACTGGTACTTATCAATTTTTTTCTAAAGTATCTGGAATATGATCAGAATTTTGTAGCAGATAGTCCATACAAAGTGTTGCTTCCAACATGAACTTGTTTCAACGTGTTTTTTGCTGTGAGATTTAATGTGAAATTCAATTTAAAATATTCTGTTGTGTTTTGTGCTGTAGTCGGGCCGCGAGAGTGACGTGAAGAGATTCAATCGGTACCTGGAGAGTCTCTGTACTTCTTGCAAACTGTCAGTCCACGAGGAGACTAGACTGCACAAATTGGACCAAAGACTAGGGGAGTTGAGTGCCAGAAGCAGACGCAGCCTCGCCCCTCCCCCTTCCCAGCCCACCACCCCCAATCAGGACGACCAACTGGAGGCTACTAATGGGGAGAGTGAAAGAGAGGAGGAGGAGGAGGAGAAATCGCAACAACAGCAGGCCACGCTGCAGATCGCTGTCAGATCTCAAAAGTCTATGGAGAAGGTACAATAAGCTGCAAATGCTCGAACAGAAATAATCAGTTAAAGCTACTCAAGAATTTCTCTAAAAAAAGACAGTAAATAAACCAGCCGAAGTATAAACCAAGCGAAAATGGGCTGAGTATATAAAACAGTCGAAAAGCTACATCATAAAAATGAAATTTGCATCACTTTCGTAACTGTTACATAATTGTTACATAACTATAATATTACACTTACGTATTTGCGGCTGTTTGATATTATACGCCGGCTGGTTTATACACCACCAAAAATTAAAAATTAGCCGGTCTTGTTAACTATCTCCCCCCTATGGTACCTTTTAACGAATCTCCCCTCCCCCTATAAAAAAAGAATTGAACAGTTAAGCATATACGAATTCTGTACCTTAATAATTATCCCCCCCTATTGCAATGGGGGGGGGGGGGGCAATCCTTAAGCATGAAAGGGAACAAGACTTCTCGTATCAGGGCAAACTCCTGAATGCTCCGACTGCCTTTTAAGGTCTATGGAGCAGTAATAACAAAAAAAATAGTACAATAAAACAAAAAAAAATAAAATTTGAGATTTTTTGGTGAAAATCATCCTCCCACACAGGTCTAGGACTAAATCCCCAGGATAAAATCCCACCGGATATAATCTACCAGGACTAAATCCCCCGTAGGACAAAATCCCCAGTTTTTAGTTTAAAATCCCCCACATTCGAATTCAATAAAACAGCGACACTATAACTTGAATTAAATGATGAAAGATAATTAACAGAAAATATGAAGATAGATTAAAGACTAAAAACTAAAAGAACAAGTTAACAGCTATGGCTTTAAGATAATCCAACTCTTTGTAGTTATCGGCAGAGCATACAATTCTCTTTATCCCCTTTCCTTGTATGAACTTTTTTGCCGAGCTGCATTTGAGCGAAACTAAAAGTTTGCAGTGACTTCTGCCACTGAGTCGCCTCAATGAGTTTCCATATGTCAGGATTTGACATTTGGAGCATGGATTTGAATCCACGGCGGAATGCCTACAAAGGTGTCCTCAAAATAATTCTTGATGTCGCCAGGAATGTGGCAATTTACTAGTATTTGTTCATACCAGTCTTCTACATTTAAGGGCGGGACAAATGCAAGAGCAGCTAAAAGACGTATAGCTAGACGATATCTGCTTTTAAGTTCGACCAGAAAGCGTTGTACGTTTCTTGTCGTTAATCGGGTAGTAGGGCATAGATACCTGGAAAATTTGTTCCATCTACGAAGCAGTGGACAGTGTATACTTGGTATAAGTTATCAGGACAGCTTTTAAAGATTCCATCGATAAACCAGTTCTCACATAAGAGTTTAATATTTCGATATTTTTGTTGGTTGCGAACACCAAATATCGTTTACCGGTTCCCGGAACTGTTGAATCTTTAAGAAGAAAAGCCTCTCCAGTCATGGTTTGCATGTATTTAAAAGGCAGTTCAAAATCGAATCCTGTTGGGATAAGTGGCTGGCTACGGTTTTCATGTCCGATTCTTCTGATCCTTCGTTTGAGGTGAGGCACCACCGGCATCGTTGAGGAGCATTCTGGTGTGGCTTTCGCCAGGGCATTTGACGGCACCTTTTGTGTCGAAGAGTCGGTGCAGGCGGCTGCGTCCGCTTTGATCTGTTCGTTAATGTTATGTGTTTCCATTAAAGCATAGTCCAGGCCGTGTGTGTGCTCATGTGGCAACGATTTGAGGAATTCGCCCTATGAAGTCCATATGCTTGCCTTACATTGTTGCTTTGATCGACGCAACTCGCACTCCCACTGAATAGAATTGACTAACTCTCTTTTCTTATAGTAAGCGTAGTTATTGTGAAGCGCTTTCTGGCCCCCTTTGTTGCTTAACACAATTTTGACTTATGTTAAACATCCCCCATATTCTAAGAAAAGTACCAAATGATAGGTTTTACAAACAGCAACGTATTAAATAGACCATAGAGCATGCCTCACTTCAAATTGGAACGATGTCCAAAGCGGATTGAATCTCCGCTTACGCGTTAATAGCAAAAACTATATCGCGAGTCAATTGTCCCAAATTGGCAATTTTTTAACCCTATAACTTTAAGAAAAATGATCACTTGTGAAATATCTCTTAAATTTTAGCTAAAGACAACAATACAATGAACACATTTTCCATTCAATGAACATTTATTGAAAACAAGACTGCTCGTATCAGGGCGAAGCCCTGAAGGTTCCGACTCCCTTTTAAAGTTTATGGAGCAGTAATAACCTAAAAAATTTAAATGTCCCCCTAGATCTCTCCTCTCCCCTTAGAAAGAACAAAAGGATAAGTTTCGCTCCTTGTAAAATATCATTTATAGCAAATAAGCTTCTTTCAACTAATTTGGAACAATTTCTAAGACGGATTAAATCTCCGCTTACGCGTTAATAGCGCAAAATGGCAATCTTTAAACCCCCATAATTAAGGAAAATTATAATAGTTGAATTATCTTTTCAAATTGAAGCGCAAATTGACGGGTGTCGATGCCGTCACTTTTTATGGAATGCCTCGGTGGAACCTCTTTTATGCGAAGGACCGAATTCGCGAAAATAAAAATCAGCCAATCACATTTTAGTTATCTTTAATTAAGAAAAACCTGAAAATCTGAAAGAAAGTAAACATTACCAGGGACTTAATATTGATATTGGCCGATTATAAAAGCGACAGAAGTATGCAAAATTGTTCCGAATTTGAACAAATTTTATAAATTAAGGGTTTCGTTATGAAAGATGCAAAATGTTGCTTCATTTAGTTCATTGTAATTGAATGGCAATTGATTCTTTTTAAAAATTGACTTTCGGCTAATTTTGTTTTCGGTCTTCTGCCCACGAGTTTTTCGCCCATTCGGTCCTTTGCGCATGAGAATATCCCCAAATGCCTCATGCTCAAAGAGCAGAATGCGCGAAAAGTCACTTATGATGGAGAGACCTATTGACGGAAATCTAATTTCAGTCAATCAGAATGAGTTTTCAAAAATCTAGAAATTAGAAATCTCAAAGCAAGCAATGAACCCATGCCGAGAAAATTGACATTGACAGATTGAAAAAAAGTTTGATACATAATGCCAGATCGAAGACCCATTGGAAAAAACTTAAATACTCCAAGGGTACTTACCGATAGGATAGCGAAAATGAAAAAGCAAAAGTAAAAAGTTAATATATTTGAACGAATTGAACAACAAAACGTTGTTGTACTGTTGTAATTTACTTTCCACTTATTTTGTATTCGATTTCGTGCAGAAACCATTTAACAAATAGGAACGTCTAACTATCTGATTGATTGAAGACTTTCGATCGTTCAGTTTTTTCCTCGTGAAGCAAAGCAAGCAGTCACTATTATTAATCCCGCGTTTGTTTGTAGATATTGTACTTTTTGAATGACGATGCTTTATTTTTTATGACGATGTTAAAATATTGGCCTTGTTTAGGATCTGGAGTACCTACGCAGGTCGATGGATAAACAACGCCAGAAAGTGAACGAAGCGCAATTGGCGTTAGAAGATGCCGAAAGCACCTTGCTGCAACACCTCGAAAAAGTGTTCAAAAACTGCCCCGAAGAAGTGAAGTCATCCAAGCTCACGGTCGAAAATCGAGTGGCACTAACACGCAAGAAATGCTTGTGCGAATCGTCCATAAAGTCAAATGAAGATTTCGAGAAGTATCTGAAAAAACAGCTGATCATCCATGTTAATGCGCAGGACGATGAAACATCGGAAACAAACTCATGATAGAAAGTGAGAGGACATTTGTTGCATATTGAAAGTTTTGTTCGATGTAGATTTTCTCGGAACTCGAAATATCTAACTTCTAATGAATAAAATTTCCCAAGTCTTGAAGCAAATTTGATATTAAACGCCTTTGTGGCTTCTTGACATTGAGTCAAAATTATAGAAAAAGGTGCTACTTGGTGTCTTAACTGCATTAATAAATGATGCACAACTTTCTCTGTAGTTTAATTCTAGCAACAAGATTGCTAGATCTATGATGCTAAATGAAATAAATAAATAGTACAATTAAATAATTGAAATTTCGTAATTTTGTTGGTATGATGTGTAGCACTTAACAATCCGATTAATATTCGCCTTCTTTCAATGCCTTTATCTTATTTATGGTTATTTACAGAAAATTTAAATTCCAATGTTTCACATTTTTAACTGTAAAATAGTAAAGAAAAATTAACTGTTCAAGTGTTACTGAACGGGTCTGAACACAAGCGGATTTAGGGGGGGGGGGAGAGGATGGCTTCCGACCCAAAGTGCCCCTTTCTACTATTTTGAGATATCCATTTTTGGCTGTCTGACCCTAAAATGTTTCAAAAGGCTCCTTGGGCGCCAAAATATAGTAATTTTGTGGAGGGGAGCGCGCGCCAAAAAAAACGCAACCTTTTGGTCTAAATTTTCCTAAAAGTGCCTAAAAACGCCTTTTTGCCTGTTTTTTTTTAAATCAATAATTTGCCTGAATCCTAGATCCGACCCTGCGTTTGAACCAAATTATTCTTCAATTATTCAAAATGTTTAATACTGTGTAGTCCGGAAAAAGATCATTTGATTTTCTCCGAAATGACATTTGTTTGTTTTGGGAGCCAAAAAACGCTAGACACTACAAAAATCTCGTAGTTTCCGGACAAAAGAACCTCCCATTTCCAAGTGCTCGAAGGCAATAGTTTTTTCTGAAAATCGAGCAAGCGAGTTTTTTTATTTGCTTGAGTCCATTTACACGAACTGTCTGAAAGTCATTGCATAATTCATATGAGAGTGAAATCTGACGTTTGATTGCACTGTATTATCTTACAACTCAAACACAACGTTTATTTGAACCATTCTGCAAGAGTTTGTCAGACCGAAACATTGCTGGCCAAAAAAAATGTTCTGAAATGTTCTTTTCAAAAACCACTAATTTGCCTCGTCATTATTATGCATGATTTCAGCGCTGATTCTATCATCACATCATAAATTGTTTAAGAGTAATGAACGTAATGAAGACTCTTTTATAGGTCTTGCTGATTTTTTAAAGTTTTTTTCTTCAGGAAAAAGTCTTAAAATATTACGTAAAATGCGCTTTTTGAGTTCAATTGAAATTCATCTGAAAAGAACGTAAATAGCATTCAAAATTAAATAATTCGAATTTCCTTCGAAAAATGGGCAAAAGGAGGCCTAACACATAAAAACGGGTGAAACGGGAAAATGGCAGAACTAAACCTCATACGTAGTTAAGCTCGTCAATTCACTTTGCTTATGCATTTTTTTTGACGGTAAGAACGGAATGATTCTTCAGCACAAAAAAATGGTGCAAATTCATAAACCTAACTATTTCAAGAGTTAAGTTTTTAATAACATGTCGTATAGTGTTATTTATTTCAAATTGCAAGCTTTCAATCAACTGTCATACGTGGTGCTTATTAATCTATTAGCAGGTGCTGTCCTTGGAACAGTCTGTCACCCTTGGATAATCTTGATAGCCACTCTTATTATTAACTTTGCAAGATCAAGTTGATTATCTTTATTGGAATTAAATACTGCACAACAAGTCTTTTTAACATGGCGCAGCCAGCAGTCTCAGGTGGGGGGAAGAATCCACTGGGCATTACAGGATTCTGGCCAGCAAAATGTACTGAACCACCTATGATGTGGGAATTCTGGATCAACAGATTCCAATGGGGAATGGTGGCTAAACATTCAATTAATCCGAAAAATTATTATTACGCAGCGACTCTCACTGACGCTCAAGTTACCGCTTTGCCCGAGGAAGTGGATGGGAAGAATCGACTGGACTCAAAACAAGTTCTGATCTCAAATTTGTATTTGTGCCTGGGAGAAAAGGGACAAGACGGACTTCACAAAAGACGACCGCATCTGGATCTCTCGACGGTTCGTTACCCACGGATGCTAGACGTACTGGAAACGGAATTCAAGAAGGAAAGGAATGAGACATACGAGACATATCAGCTTCTCTCTCGGAAACAAATATGCCACATCCTATGTCGCCACGGGATCATTGGGAATCCAAGGATCATTTTCAGGCGGTGGGACTCAGATTAAATCAGAACCGGTTGGAACGATCCGTGGAGGATATCGCAATAATCGCGCACGAGGCAGAGGTTCATATCAATGGCGAGGCTCGAACCGAGGTGGAAATTTGTTTCAAAACAATCGATGCTACAACTGCGACCAACCAAACTCTACTCGCGTTTGGATTGATAGCGGATCCCCAATTTCAATTCTCACCAATGGTGAATTGAGAAGAACCTTGGGAGCTTCGGGGATAAAACTGGATACCCTCTCGGAGTAGGAAAATGCATTTCGGGATTATGGGAACAATCCACTGCAGATGATTGGAGCGATGGCTGTCACGTTAGAATCCAATGGCTGGAAGATAAACGCAAGGATAAAAGTCATAGGAGGAAATCGCCCATCGATAATTGGAAGAGACTTGATCCCTCAGCTCGGACTACAGTTGGTGCAACAATCACCACCAGGGGACCAGATAATGTCCATCGATGAAGTGGATCCGGAACCATCAATGCCAGAGGGGGAGTTGGACTCATGGCAAACCTATCTCAGTAAGCAGTTTTCAAACCTTTTCAATAGGTTGGGGAAAATAAGAAATTATAAAGTACAAGCCGAATTTTTTGAAAACCTCATCCCAGTACAACAAAAAAGTTCCCATTTCATTGCAAGAAAAGGTGAATACTGAAATCGATAAACTACTGAAACAAGGGAATATCGAAAAACTGACGGATTGCTCGGATAAATTTTTTGTGTCCCCAATCGTCATAACGGTAAAAAAAAGATGGGTCTGTAAAACTAGCGCTCGAGTCCAGGGAACTAAATAAACAAGTGCATAAGAACAAATATCAAATGCCGAATATTGAAGAGTTAATGGACACAGTAGGACAAACGATTAGCGAGAAAAAATCCGGGGATATATTTTTTACAACGATGGATCTAACATATGCGTATGGTCAATTGCCACTAAGCGCTGAAACGAGTGTACAATGTAATTTTTCTCTCATCGGAGGTCGATCGACGGGAACGTACCGGTTCAAGACCGGATTCTATGGTTTGACTAGGAAGCCAGCGGAATTTCAGCGCGAAATGGATTGTATCCTTGCGGAATATCCGCAGGCTCATGCGTTCATCGACGATATTTTGGTTGTATCCAAGGGAACCGCGATCGACCATATAGCAACGGTAGAGAAAATTCTAAAAAAACTGGATCAGGAAAATATGCCTCTAAAACTATCAAAGTTCAAGTTCGCACAACGGGAATGCGAGTGGCTAGGCCACAAAATAACATCAACTGGAATATCTCCCTTGGTACGGAAAACAGAACCGATCGAAGCATAAACGCCGCCGCGGACTTTGACTCAACTCAAGTCGTTCATGGGGTCAATACACAGTGTCCACAAGTATCTGCCAGCGTTAGCTGAATCATCCGCGCCGTTGCGACCGTTACTAAGTAGATATAATGAATATATTTGGACTTCTGAATGCCAGAACGCATTGGAAAATCTAAAAAAACAAGTGTCTAATATTGTTGAATTGCGACTTTTCGATATCCACAAGGATATTCGGATCGTGTGCGACGCAAGTCATAACGGGCTCGGTGCTGTACTTGAACAATTAGTACCGGAGGGGTGGAGACCGATTTCGTTTGCTTCAAGATACCTTAACGAAGCGGAAAAAAATATTCAACGAATGAATTGGAAATGTTGGCGGTCGTGTGGGGGGCTGAATATTTTCGCAATTATATATTGGGACGGAATTTTTTAATCGTGACCGATCACAAAGCGTTAATATCTCTTTTGAACGGTAATAATAAGAAAAACAAGACGATGTTTAGCCGTTTGACGCGTTGGTTAGATCGACTCATTCCCTTTTATTTTCAAATTGAACACAAACCAGGGGCGAAAATTGGGCTAGCAGACTACTTATCCCGTCATCCATGTAATGAAGCAACGCCAATTAGTACATACGATAATATGTTTACTGTGGCAAAGATCAAATTAATTCGTGCCGCTCTCGGGTTCAATAAAAACAATGCATCCAGGGGATACAAATCATCCAATTATCAATTCAAGGGACCGCATATCAAAGCGGAAAGTAAACAATCTATAAATAGATTGAACGTTTCGTCACGAAATGAACCGGTAGAAGTAGGAAAACCATGTGAGCGGGAATCGACCAATCAGAATCGAACACATGGCTTGAACCGACGGCTATGCAAAATACGCGGAAAATTAGTTGGTGCTATTATTCAATCAAAAGAAAGTTGTTTAAATCTCTCAAATACATCTAAAAATTCAGAATCTCGAATCGAAATGGATAAAAACATGAGGAAATGGCAGAAATTCTTACAGCAGCACCCAAGTCTAGACAGTAGTAGTGATGAAATTGAACAATTAACACAGAACACCGTATCCTTGAAAGCTATTACTAAAGAAACCAAATCAGTTCGGACTAATACTACACTTTCGTTACCCTCGGCATTCAAAGGTGAAACAATACCACCCGTGGATCCCAACTCAATATGTATGTCAATCATCCCTCGAAATTGCAAAGATGTTAATAAAATCACTTCTTTACCGAATTTGTTTAATCTAAAGTTCAAAATCTAGAGTCCAATTATATTTCTGACCCCCAGTTGAGCGCAATTCGCGACCTTAAAGTTTCTCAGGATCCTAACATTCATGATAAAATTAATGCTATGAAACGTTATTATTCTCAATTTGTTAACGACTTTTTGGTGAAGGAGAACGTAGTGTGGATGGATGAAAAACTTGTAATACCTATGAACTTACAAACGGCGATTAACAATAGAATTCATGCATATCATCACGGAAAATCCAACATGTTTGATGCGGCAAAAGATGTTTGGTACCCGTATATTTACCGATCAATAGCTTCAATAGCTGAGGACTGTCCCAAATGCACCGCCGCCGGTAAGAACTTAAAAACGATCTTAAGAAAAAATCAGCTTGGAAAAATACCTGAACCGAATGAACCAAATGAATCAGTTCAACTGGATTTTGGGGGCCCATTAACTACTTAAATGAATCCCGGAAAAATGTGTTAGTGGCGATTGATCGGTTTTCTCGTTGGCCCTCGGCAATGGTCTGTGGAAATAATCGATCTGATAAAATACTGAAATTTTTGAAAAGCTATATAACAAATCATGGAGTGCCAAGGAAAGTTCACGTGGATCAGGGAACGAGTTTTATGTCGAATGAGATTAAAGCATTCTGTTATGGGGAGAGTATTGAAATAATAAAATCACCTGTTAATGATCACCGGGCAACTGGATGCGTGGAGCGCACCATAGGTAGTCTTAAAAATTCCATCCTGACGTTTGTCCAAGAAAAACACCCCGAACCCTTGGAAAAAAAATGATCGAAAGAGCCCTTGGCGCCCTCAGATTTTCGAAGAATGCAACATTAAAAATCTCGCCATTCGAGGCGCATCATGGACGAGAAGCGAACACGGTCTTACGAAACCTTACAAAAAACCATCTCTGCATAATCTGGATTGGTCGCGGGTTATAAAAACGAAAAATGCTTGTTGAGATAACGCCGACCCAAATGCAAACGATATGCCACACCCTGCAGACAGAAACTGGGCCGTACGATCGGATTTAGCGTACGACATAAACCACGGGAGCCACGCACGCCGACTGACCCATGAGCAATCAACCAACCAAGACGATGAACCGTCAATTTTGAAATCCTCGGGCCCCAGTGGACAACCAGGACCTTCTGGATTGTTATTCCAGCAAACTGGAAACCGCAACCTCAAAGGGTATAATCAGCTTTATTCGAAAGTTAAAGCAGAGAGCGCTCATACGTTGGTTTTAAATAATGGGGTTGTGCTTAGGAAATCGGGGGTGGCCACAAAGCTAAACGAAGGAAGACTAAAGCAGGGTCAGAATCAATTGTGCCACCGCCAACTTCGCGGGAAGTTAAAGAGCGGGCGACAAAGAGGATTGCTCCATAGAAGCAACGGGAGAAAAGCGGCCGCCGATTTGAGAACAGTGGTTCTGAATCGGAAGATAGTGACAACTTACTGATTATTTCGGTCAAACGGACAAAACAACCATCCGCGGAGGCTTGAACAGAGATCGCACAAGCAGATCCAACGGCAATGCAAAAAAGGGATGCAGATAGTGGAAGCGACCAAGAAACCATTCCAGCACGCAGCGGCGATTTGGATAGAAATCCAAGGGATCAGTCTACATCAAATCCAGGGCACCAACCAACGCAAGCACCCGGCAAAAAGAAGGGAACGTCAAAGAAGGCCAGACTGGTATCCTATAGCAGCCAGGAAGATAGCCAGGACGACACGGGATCTATAGCATCGAGAAGAAGCGGAAGAAAAAGAACGGCGGTGACCAAAATGGGAGGGGTGATGATTGATTTCATCAATCAGAACGAAAAGGAGGGAAAGAAGTGATCTAAAAAAAACAATCAAACTGAAACATAAAACAAAACTTTAGCCTTTTTAGCCCAGGGAGAGGGTCTTCATTGATTTTTTAGTTGATAAAAATCGTTGTCAGTAAAGTTGTTATTCATTCTTTAATTAAGCACTCAGTATTTTTCTTATCAGTAATTCTTAATCAACATGTTGTCATTAAATTTTCAGTCATCTAAAGTTTCATCAATAGTTTGCCTGAATCCTAGATCCGACCCTGCGTTTGAACAAAATTATTCTTCAATTAATCAAAATATTTAATACTGTAGTCCGGAAAAAGATCATTTGATTTTCTCCGAAATGACATTTGTTTGTTTTGGGAGCCAAAAAGCGCTAGACACTACAAAAATCTCGTAGTTTCCGGACAAAAGAACCTCCCATTTCCAAGTGCTCGAAGGCAATATTTTTTTTTTCTGAAAATCAAGCAAGAGAGTTTTTTTATTTGCTTGAGTCCATTTACACGAACTGTCTGAAAGTCATTGCATAATTCATATGAGAGTGAAATCTGACGTTCGATTGCCCTATATTATCTTACAACTCAAACACAACGTTTATTTGAACCATTCTGCAAGAGTTTGTCAGAACGAAACATTGCTGACCAAAAAAAATGTTCTGAAATGTTCTTTTCAAAAACCACTAATTTGCCTCGTCATTATTATGCATGATTTCAGCGCTGATTCTATCATCACATCATAAATTGTTTAAGAGTAATGAACGTAATGAAGACTCTTTTATAGGTCTTGCTGATTTTTTAAAGTTTTTTTCTTCAGGAAAAAGTCTTAAAATATTACGTAAAATGCGCTTTTTGAGTTCAATTGAAATTCATCTGAAAAGAACGTAAATAGCATTCAAAATTAAATAATTCGAATTTCCTTCGAAAAATGGGCAAAAGGAGGCCTAATACATAAAAACGGGTGAAACGGGAAAATGGCAGAACTAAACCTCATACGTAGTTAAGCTCGTCAATTCACTTTGCTTATGCATTTTTTTTGACGGTAAGAACGGAATGATTCTTCAGCACAAAAAAATGGTGCAAATTCATAAACCTAACTATTTCAAGAGTTAAGTTTTTAATAACATGTCGTATAGTGTTATTTAGTTCAAATTGCAAGCTTTCAATCAACTGTCATACGTGGTGCTTATTAATCTATTAGCAGGTGCTGTCCTTGGAACAGTCTGTCACCCTTGGATAATCTTGATAGCACTCTTATTGTTAACTTTGCAAGATCAAATTGATTGTCTTTATTGGAATTAAATACTGCACAACAAGTCTTTTCCACAATTAATTACATGTTTCCATAATAGCAATCAATCGATATTTAAATTACAATGAGTAAACGCTCCCAAAAATCGTATCTTGTGTTCCGCACTGGCTGATTTCTTGCCTAATTTTTTGAATAAGTGAGAGGTTTTCCAATAGTTTCTTTAAATTCTCCCTGTTTTGGTAGTGTGTAGCTTGTAGTTGGTAGCATATTTGGATTGAAAAGGATCGACACAAAAAAAACTTGACTTGCAGTACAGTGCTGATTTAAATTATCCGGACAAAACGAATGAAACTTGATATTTAAAACGCTTTTTTTCTCAAGTTGGGTTGAGCTTAGACAAAAAGTGAAGAAAACCAAAGTTGCTTAGAATTTTAGCAGAACAAATTGATGTAATTTTATTTTGCGAAAATCTGGGCCAAAAATAAACCCCAAAAACTACAGTTTTCGGCTTTCATAGTCAATTAAAAAATACTTTAAAACTATTGGCTCAACTGCTGGAAAATTTTAATTTGAGCCTCTTATGTAGCTTAACAAATTTTAAGAAAATTATGATCGTCTGAGTTATTTTTATTTGATGGACAAAAATGTCAATATTACAATATAAAGTACCAATTGTTTATTTGAAAACAATTTATAGATGCTTTGTGACAATTGTTGGAGATCATACCCATCTAAAGTTTTGTTGGTCTCCATAAGAAGCTACCTTTGACATATTTTTTGCAGCAATTGAATAAAAGTTTTGGCGTAAGTTTTGATTGACTAAAAAAGCCGAATTGGTTGTTTTTGAAATTAAATTTTGGACCTGAATTATGCGAAACTAATTTATTTACATTAATTTTGCTATAATTCTAAACAAATTTTGTTTCGATCAATGTTTGTCTAAAGTCAACCCAGTGTGAGAAAAATGCGGTTTAAATATCAAATTTTATTAGTTTTGTCCGGATACTTTAACTCAACACTACACTGCTAACATTTAAACTCAACGCCATCATTTTATTCTTCTAAATTGTCCAACAATGCAAAGTCAAGAGACCAATTATCGATAATTATGTCTGCAGCTTGTATAAATATTTTCCTTGTCTCTTCAAAACAGCGTAATTTATGCCATTTACTACGGAAATATAAAGAAAAGTAAATTTTTAAGCAATTCCGTCTCTTCATTCAGTCGCAAATCCAATTTGGTGTCCCTGAGGTTTTCTCTGTGCGTTAAATATTTCAGATTTTTCTTTGAGTTGCTTCCTTCTGCTGCTATCTTTTTTAATTCATGTTCTCGCTCATTGTTTCAGTCGACGCTCTTGTATGCATCTTCGTTTTCAGTAATCGTTTGAGCGTTAACAGATAGTTAGTTTTGTTTTGAAAAGCAAAATTTTTAGGCCCTGATATCGACAAAATAGGTAGTGTTTACAATTACCTAAGGTTCTTCAAGGATAACGATTATGATTTAAATTTGCCAGAGCAAAATTACCAAAAAAAAATTGTACCGCTAGAACTCAACAATCAAGAATCTTTTCCGAAGATTCTTGATTGTTGAGTTCTAGCGGTACAATTTTTTTTTGGTAATTTTGCTCTGGCAAACTTAAATCATAATCGTTATCCTTGAAGAACCTTAGGTAATTGTAAACACTACCTATTTTGTCGATATCAGGGCCTAAAAATTTTGCTTTTCAAAACAAAATTAACTATCTGTGAAAAACCATATATCAATATCACTAAAAATTAATCTATTAAAAATAACAATTTGGTTCGAATAAGAAACGTGAAAACTACGTTTTTCTGAGAGTAATGAAAACTGCAGATCTTTCCAAGTAACTTTTGTTCCAGGAATGCATTATTTCACTAAATTTGAAAGACTTGAATCAATTCAAATTTTCAACTTCAACTTGTTACCGAGACAAGAGTCAACTATTTTGTTGAGCCAATTTTGGGAGATTTTCCTAAAGGCTCTTTTCAACTAAGTACGGCACCATCAACTTCCAAAATTTTCTGCAATATGGTTGCTAAATCAAAACGTAACTTTTTGCTCTGCTATACCTGCTGTTGAGCAGAAGCAAAATGTTGGCGCCTTACGACAACTTTTGAGCGAAGTTTTTGTGTCAAATTGATCCAAAAAATCCAAAAAAAAAATATCTTTTGTTTTTTTTTCAGTTTTGAGTAATTTTGCCTTCAGTGCTTAAAGTTTCGCCTAGATAGAGGATTCGCCTAGACGATTATCACATAATCTATTTATACTGTTAATAGAAGGAGAGAAATGCATTATATTTTTTGAGGCCGAAATACACAAAAACATACAAATCAAGAAGTATCATAATCCCATTTACATCTGAATTCGGCCTGAAAGAGTGCCCTGTGAAATCTAAATGGAGACATTAGCAAGTCGTGTGGCATCTGCCATGAACAACTTGTGAGTTATAATGATGTATTGATTGCGCATTTGTCAGTTGTGTAAGGTCATTTGAGCTTCTTGATGAGTCTGAGTCTGACGTAGGTGATGAGGAGACATCCGATCATGATGGATCCCAGCCCCACCTGGTTCTGCCAGTAGTCCCACTCAGTTGCAAACTTGATCCCCGCATCTTTCATGTACTCCTCCCCCGTTTTACTAGAAACGAACAACCATCTCAAAAAAATATATATCCAGGTGGACCCGGCTTGACTAAAATTCGCTATCTTAGAATTTTTCTTAAAAGAATCTTACACTTTCTTAAATCGGTAGTGCGCCTGAAAAATGTTTATGTCATGATAATTGCGTCCCTTAAAAGTATATGGAAGCTGGAAACACATTATATTGTCCAAAGTTTTTGGAAAGAGCATGCACACACATTAGTTGATTTGCGTTTAAGCTTTTCGAAAAGGGGGACTCAAATTTCATAAGCTATTTAGGGATCCGAATATCAAAAGAAGCAGAAAAATCAGGCCATGGATAGAATTTTTATTTTTGAAAAAAAAAACTAAAATTATCACGAAAGCGAATATTTTATTCGTTCATGGTAAATCTTACGTCAAGTTGCCAAAACCCGCGTCTTCATCTGTGAACACTTTTCCTTTCAGTTCCTGGATGCTGATTGCCTGAAGTTAAAATCAAATATTAGACACTAGTCTTAACATAAAATGAATACAATGTCTCAATCTTTGGATATTATACCTCACACTGGAATAGTCATGGATTTCATTCGTGATGTTAAAAGTGAAGTTAATTAAAGGGCAAAAATTTTAAAGTTATAGTTCCGGGGCAAAAATAATTTCAAAAGGAGAAGCCGACCATTTCTGTCCAGGGGCAGAGAAAACGGTTAATAATTACGCCAGAATATACAGTGTGGATTACCGAGATGTGACTTACTGCAATTCCGTATCTGATGCAGCTGAGGTACTGGAGATACTTGAATGGAAAGGGGATATTGTCCACGTCAATGTAGAAACCGCCGAACATCTGAAAAATGGAGCGAATAAAACAGTGTTACTCTGTATTTATGCAAAGATCATCAAAATTTTGGACCACATGAACGTTGCAGTGCAAAAAGTGGTTTAAAGACATTCATACTTCTGAAGTTTTTGTTCATTTTGTTCAAAGGTAGTGAAATTAGTGGTTGTTCGTTTCAAAATAAACTTCAAATAATTTGATGAAATTTGTCGTTCTGATTTTGTGTACGAAAAAAGATCATCTCTACTTCCAACTCCATGAGTGGGAGAAGCCAGTGGCGGATCTAAGATTTTCTCGAGGGGAGGGGGCCGTCCCCCCCCCCCCCCCCCCACCTAAATCTGTCCCTGGTAGAAGCAACAATTGTTGTTTCGACTTTTGAAGAAAACAAAATATTTATGCGTGGTGAGGATTTTTCATTTAGTGAACTTTCGGCGATCGAAATAATAGTTTGTAACGAAAATTTTTTATTCCCAAATGAAGATTTTGACTCCCCAAAATCCAATTTAAAACAATATTTTTCCTCCAATCATTTTTTGCAAAGTTTTGGGAGTTCAAAAATTGCCAGTATGGCCATGCTCTGGACTAATTTATGCGCGCTGTAAATATTTTATGCATAATCTGAAAGCATAATGCGAATTATTTATGCGTGGCGAATTATCCCGCACAACAAAATCGTTCGTAGTTGAATTGAGAGTAGCTAATTGGTCGTAAAATTTTGTACGATTCAAATTATTCTACTCGATTTTTGATATTGTCAATAATTTTTCAATATTTCAATAATTTTTTCTACCAAAAAGTATTCAATATGGATTATAAGGCAGTCGGAAAGATCAGGCCATTGCCTTGATATATGAGCAGTCTTGTTTCTGTTAATTTTTAGAAGAAAACGAACCACTCACAAATTACGAGGGATGACCTCCCCTCAAGCAACTGCTTTTCCTACATTTTCATTCATTAAGTGTATGAAAAAGTTATTATTATACAATTCTCAAATTAATTTTAAAAACTGTTCTGAAGACTTAAATAAGTTTTTCCTCTATTCGACGACTTTGAATCTTTCTGATCATCACAAATTTATTTCGTTTTTGGAATCAGAAAAACTCTGTTTAAGCATTTGTCATGAAAGACAATTGTATGAAAACAAAATAAAGGTTAACATATGTTCTCTATTCTTTGTTCGCAAATTTATCTGCTCAACTAAACATTTCAGAAATAAAAAACACTTTTGCTTAAATTTTTTGCCTAAAAGGTAGTTGAGGTTGAATTTACACAGATTATCCAAAATTCACATCATTGAATTTTTTTTTATCCCATAGTTAAAATTTTTGGTTTTTTATCTTCAGATAAACTTAAATCTGTAACAAAACACGCCTCTAATTGCATCTATTAAATTTCAACTATTAATTAGAAGCTTTCTATTGCATTTTTTGGTATTTACTTTCTGCGTTTTTTGGATAAGAAAATCCTTGGTCCTGTAATTTAAAAAATAACAAATTTTCAAAGCGTTTCTCAAAAAGTTCGACGACTTTGAATCTTTCTGATCATCACAAATTTATTTCGTTTTTGGAATCAGAAAAACTCTGTTTAAGCATTTGTCATGAAAGACAATTGTAGGAAAACAAAATAAAGGTTAACATATGTTCTCTATTCTTTGTTCGCAAATTTATCTGCTCAACTAAACATTTCAGAAATAAAAAACACTTTTGCTTAAATTTTTTGCCTAAAAGGTAGTTGAGGTTGAATTTACACAGATTATCCAAAATTCACATCATTGAATTTTTTTTTATCCCATAGTTAAAATTTTTGGTTTTTTATCTTCAGATAAACTTAAATCTGTAACAAAACACGCCTCTAATTTCATCTATTAAATTTCAACTATTAATTAGAAGCTTTCTATTGCATTTTTTGGTATTTACTTTCTGCGTTTTTTGGATAAGAAAATCCTTGGTCATTCTCATGAAAAAATGATATAATAAGCAGTCTTTTATTCATGAAGTGCAAATGACTAGTTTTTGTTGACAAACAAAAAACACAAAAACTTTTTGAGAAACGCTTTGAAAATTTGTTATTTTTTAAATTACTACAAATGACTAGTTTTTGTTGACAAACAAAAAACACAAAAACTTTTTGAGAAACGCTTTGAAAATTTGTTATTTTTTAAATTGTTAATTTAAAAAATAACAAATTTTCAAAGCGTTTCTCAAAATGTTTTTGTGTTTTTTGTTTGTCAACAAAAACTAGTCATTTGCACTTCATGAATAAAAGACTGCTTATTATATCATTTTTTCATGAGAATCTGTAATTTTAATATTAAAAACTTCAGCAATTAAGTTCAAAAGGTACACCCGATATTTTTGGTCAAAATTGGTAAACATTATTTTCTGACAATAGATTGACAGGTACTACGTATTTTTTTTGTATTTGCTGCATGGTAACGCTAATAGTTTTTACAGCATCTTTGAATTTTAACCAAAATATATTCGGTCATCGCTGTATATACTAGAAAGAGAAGGAATTTCAAAAAAAATTTACAATGAAAATCATGTTCTTTCGTGTTCTAAGGGAGATTTGATTTCAATGAATTTTCCCTTCTGATCCATAATTTTTGAGCATTTTAATGCCCATTTATCTAATTTTAAAAAACTAGATGAACTAGATTTTTAATTTTGAAAATAGAAAAGAAGAATATTTCCTCCGTTCTTTGCGAAAATAAATTAAACTACAAAAAACAATATCAAGACAAGTTTTGTTGCATCGGTTATCACTGAGAGAGGTTTGTTTTTCAAAATATTTTTTCCAGTGATAGCGCTTTCATAGGACTCTGTTTCCTCCGAGCAACCTTTGAGGTTCTTGAAACAGCCGGCAAATTGACCCTGGAAAGTTTTTGTTACCAATCTTTCGAGATTTATCGGAACTAATAGCTCAACAAAATTGAACAAAGATTATTGATTAGTTTTTTTTCTTAATCTCTATTAACTTTTATAAGTAAGTAAGTCTCCTAATCAAATTATTGATGAGGACATCAAGGAAAACATTTTGCTCTGACAATTTAACAAATTTGGTGAGGATCTATGGCCTTTATTAGTTTTAGGCTTTTCAGGGAAAGTTCAAATCAATGGTAACTCGAATGTGGTATTCTAGCAAACTACTTTAAGTCGTGCTTCTAATCTCCAAAAGCAAGTTTTAAAAAAGATAGCCGTTTATTGTGCAGGTAGCACAAAATGCTCCGACCATAGTCTTAAGAAAATACTTTTTTTTCAAATTAGTGTCACTTTTTCTGTGCGGTGTGAAAAAAAAAAATTGACCAAAAAATAGAAACTAAGCCAATTCGACAGTCATAGTCAAAAAAGCCAATTGGAAAACAGTTTTTGTAGAAAATGGCTGGAAAACGAACAAAAATTGTAAACACAACTTTTTGCTGACTTTTTGAAATTTTTGAATCCCAAAATGGCGCCAAAAACATTAAAAACTAGCTCGAGTAAAACTAATTTTTCACGGCTTAATTTGAGCCTAAGCAAACTTCAGTGCTGATATAAATTATCCGGACAAAACGAATTAAACTTGAAATTTAAAACGCGTTTTTCTCAAAAGTGTTGGATTTTGGACAGAAAACCAATCTTTTTTAAAATTTTAACAGAATTGAAACGGTGCAATTTGTTTTGCAAAATTCGGGGCTAAAATTTAACCCAAAACTGATCAATTGTGGCTTCGTTCAATCAATCAAAAATACTCAAAACATATTTGTTCATTTACTTACAAAACTATATTACTGCAAGCATCTTATGTAGCCCAACAAATTTTACGAAGGGTATAGTCTCGCAAAAGGTTTTTTAAATGTTTTTATTTGAAAAATTGCTGCTTTACTTAGTAAATTTTGTTGGGGTATACAAGAGGCTTGCAGTGATATGGGTTTTCACAGTAAATGAACAAATAGGTGTGGAGTAATTTTTTGATTGACTAAGCAAAGCCAAAAACGATAGTTTTTGGGGGTCAACTTTTAGCCCTGAATTTTGCAGAACAATTCTCACCATATTAATTCTGTTAAATTTCTAGGCAAGTTTTGTCTTCTTATCTTTTTGTCTAAAATCAACCCACTTTGAGAAAAACGCGTTTTAACTTTCAAGTTTCATTAGTTTTGTCCAGATAATTTAAATCAACACGGTATGGTAAGCCTTCACGCTCACCTTGTTAGCTCGAAATTAGACTAAAAATCAAAAAATTGAAACCGGTTTTCCTGAACCTGAGAAAACTTTTCAATATTTTTAAATGTCGTTTGCATCACGACTGAAAGGAATTTAATATGATTGTTCACTCGACTCATTCCGATGATTATTTTTGGTAGCTGATTTTGCGTGGAAAACAAAAAAAAATGATCGGAACAAACAGTTATTGGAAAAAATGGTCTGAATATCTGATCTTTGCTTTTTTGAAGTTTTTGAAGCCTGAATTCTAAGTATTTACCTCCCAATCAACATGGCTATTACCTCAAATGGAAGAACCATGGGCGGATCTAGGATTTTCTCGAGAGGGGGCGGATTTTCAAAAAAATTTCAAAAATTTCGACGTCCTTTTTTTTGGTCGACTAAATTGATTTTTTGAGCTTTTCTAAAGCAATAAAAAGACGTTGTTTTGGCCAATTTGTCTGCGCCGCAGGCAAATTTTTGAGAAACAGGCCAAAAAAAGCGTTTTTAGGCACTTTTTGGAAAATGTTCACCAAAAAATCGCGTTTTTTTTGGCGCTCGCTCCCGTTCAAAGTTAGTGTATTTTGGCACCAAAAGCGCCTTCAGAAAAACTTTAGAGTCGGTAGGCCAAAAATAGATTTCTTAAAAAGTAAAAAGTACTAAAGGGGGACCCTTTCGGTCAGCAGGGGGTCGAATCCCTGAGGGGGGGGGGGGGCGTAGAAAAAAAGCAGCTGCAGATTGTGGCTAGAAATAGAAAATGGGATGTGTAGTGTGTTGTGTACCAGCATGAGTACGAATGTGGTGGTGACGGACAGGATGGCCACTGGGATGACGTTGAAGGTGGCACTGACTGCCAGTCCCGCGGAGCAGCCGGCCAGAGCGACCAGACACGCAGTCAATATGTAGAGGAAGAAGGCTGTCACGTCCGTCTTCATGCCTATGCAATCAACACAACATACGCCATCAGTTGATACGGGTCCAAAACGTCCCTCAGAGTACTGGGTGTGTCGGAGTTATGATGCGTGAATGCTTTCTGCTACAGGTACATTGGTGGGTAGGGGGACTTTTCAGTTGTTTTAGCGATGGGTGGTGGTGGGTGAGCGTAGGGGTTTTACAGTTTTGAGGGGGGGGGGGGGAGAGGGGGGTTCGTTTTACCTGTCATCCAGTAGAGCAGTGTGGCAAATATGACTGTGGGTATGGTTCGGAGGGGGATGACGTCACAGAGGAACTTGGACAGGAAGTAGGAGGAGATTCGGTAGAACCCATTAGCACTCTCATGTCTAAATTAAACCAATCAGACTTCATCACAAAAAATATACTCACCAACACTACCCCAGAACAGAACATAACTCGAGTCTTGTTTTGAAAATAAAAATTTTGAAAGTAAAAAATTTCGATGTGCTGAACTGTTGAATTTACCTTTCATAAGCTATTAGTTATCAGAAGCGAATGACAGGGTCGGGGGGGGGGGGGGGGTCGGGGAGGGGTAAAAACCAAAATAGCGATAATGAGTTAAGACATGTAAGACATGGTAAGCTATTTACACTTTCGATAGCAAGTGTGTTGCAATCGAGTACCAGACTTTTTCGACCGCTGGTTCACCGATTTCACCACGTGGCGTCATATTAGCTGTACATATGAGTCCTATTAGTTTTGTTCAATAGTCTATCAATTAATTACACTGTGGATTGCTTGATTATCTTTTTCAAATAAATTTGCGGTAAATTAATTTAAATGAACTTTTTCGACTTCTTGACTCTGTTCCTTTCGGTTTAGTTTTTCTCGGCTTAATTTTTTATTTTCTTGCGCGCTAAGTTTCTTAGTTGAATACTATTGATAGAGGGTTGAACGCTAAATAGTTTTTCAATAATAGAGTTTTTTATTATTTTTTTTTCATTGAAATTTCTTTGGCTAAGCTTGTCGGCTTTGATGCTCACCGTTTTTTCAATATTTCCATATCAGTTTCATAACATAAATGAGAGTAAATAAACCAGTCGAAGTATAAACCAGTGGAAAATGCGCGGAGCATTTAAGCCAGTTTTATATACCACCAAACAAACAGCTCAGCGTAATATACCTTTTCAATCGTTTCTAAATTTTGTTTTGGAAATGCAGTTTTTAGTTCTTGTCTTTTGGATTTTCTGCAGTTTTTTCAAATTCTTTCTACAGTTTTTTCAGATGCTAGCCCGTACCGAACAGAAGCTGTTTTTCTAGATAGAAATTCTATGTAGATTATCTAGCCTAGTTTTCTCGTATTTTCCGTGCAGACGTGATCTTTTATTCCCTAGTCTTAGAAACAAACAGTTTCTGGAAAAAAATAACCAGAAATCTGTTCTTTGCTCAACCGCAACGAGATAAACATGCTTCGAGTATACACAATAGCAGTAGCGAATACAATGCAAACTTACACTTGTTATAACATTGTTATTCTCCTAAAACTACTCAACTTTTTCAAGGGATGTAGACTAGTGGATAGAGCAAATGTCTAGCAATCAGAAGTTCGTGGGTTCGAGCCCAACCAGAAGAGTTTTTTCTAACTAGAAATAGCCTAGATTTGGCTAATTTCTGATCAGAATTAGGATGAGAAATAAAGTATTTCAAAAAAACTTTCAGAACAGAAATAGGATTAGATACAAAGTATTTCAGGTCAGAAATAAAGAATATTCTCGGTACGGGAGGATATAACCATTGTTTTACCTGTTATGAGAATAAAGCAAAATTATTGAGGTGGGTGGATAATGAAAATGATACTTTTAAAGGAAATACACCGCAAAGTAGCTGTTATGCACAATAAATTTCATGATTTCTTGCGCTTTTTTGTGGTATCATTTGTTCTTAATATAATGATAATTTTGGTTTTGAATTCTTTGATCAACTTTCTAGTTTATCTGAATGCACGTTTATAAAAAAAAAAACAATTTTTAAATTGTCTTTTTTCATGTTTCACCAATAGTGCGGAGCTCCAATTGTTCTCTGAAATGACGTTATAATCAAGTAAATTGGTCGCCTCGAATTGGAACCAGTTCAAAACAAGTATTAAAATTAATTATCACTTGTTTTGATTTTTATCGCTATGAAATATATATAACTAACCAATCGTGATCCTTTTTTTAACACTTACTCTAAATTGTACAGCTGAAACTATTCATAATTTCAACAGGAGAAAACATAATACAGATTAGAAATCAGTTGCTTCTTTCTCTCACCTCGCAAGAATACCAGTATACACTAGATCTATTGAGACTAGGAAATATAAGAGTAAGACTAGGATTGGTATTGAAATGAGAAATTGCACGAATCCATCCGGCCAAAAATAAGATAGCGTGACGAGCAGGCGGCGTACCTTTATCCAAAGTTAACCCATGAGAAGGCCTTTCCGGACTCAAACTCATCTGATGCGAGCAGAGCGTCTCTAGCAGACCTAATACTATTTTAGCTGTAAAAAAAACCAAAACAAAGCAAACAAAATAAAAATTTTCACGTCTCAATAAGTCTTATCCAGCCGAGCCAATACTAAAGACAAAACCGGGTTACAACAAAACACGATAAAGCGAAAACCTGCATTGCAAAGCGAAAAAACAGATGAGGATGACAAAATTTGAAATCTAATTATGCAATAAATCTTAATACATATTATATGATCTGCATTAAATATAGCCTCAACTTTGATTTAAAAAGCAATATAATTCGATTATTAAACAAAAAGGATACTTGACTTTAATACTATACTATACTTGAATACTAAAATGTCGAAAAAAACTTTGTCTATCTTAAAAACAACAATCTGCAGTAAACTTTTCTAAAACTTATTTTTCAAATTCATAAGTTCATCAAAAACACAAAAATAAAAACAATTGATCGAAAATTGATTGTTGTTAGTTTGGCGAAGATTCCTTGATTCTCGAGGATTATCATCATTTTTTAAGACAAACGATCAAAATTTTCATAACTAACTTTCTCAAAATCAAAATCATCAAGACTTTTCTTGGATCTCTGACCGTTTTGAAAATTTTAAATTTATTCCACTTGTATAATTATCAAGGCTTCTCCTTAATTTTAAATTTTAAACCTTAAGTTTAAAATACCTGAGCCAGATAATCAAAGCTTCTATTTGGATCTTTCGTCTTAAATCTTTGTTGATAAATTTTTTACTTAATCTTTTCCTAAAATCAAATAAATAATCAAACACAAACTATTTTTTTTTCAAAGTCACAAGCATAGAATAATAGACAAAAAACCTGACACAAAAGAAAGACAGGGTTACGAAATTATGAAAAAGACGAGACTCTACTCAAGAGACACTCACGAGAATACTCCGACTAGCCTCGAAGAACGTCCTATAGAATGCTCTATAGCCGGCCTCACCAACCGCGCTAGAAAACATGCTAAGAAAACCACGACACAACTTTTATTAGGACTGGCTCTAGTTTGAGCAACTCTTTAAAATAACCGAACTAATCAAAAGGCTATTTACTATTAAAATCATAACTAAAACTAAATCACTAAAGTGCAGATATATATAACGTAAGATTTCCTAGAGCAAAAGAAACGAGCAGTAAACGGGAAATGAAAAATCGACGCCATTTCGACTATGGAATAGCAAATCTATTGATTTTTCTTGCTGCAGTCACAACTCTCACAGGATATAAAGTATGGAGCCGAAATCGCAGCAAAGGTATCCATTGAAAAAGAATAGTAGTCAACTCGAGGTTTAAACTCAAACATACGTTTTCTTATCACTTGGCGCTTCAATCAGAGAACTCAACCCTTTATCTCGCTACTCAATCAATACGAACGAAAAAATGAGAATGCACATGGTCTAGCTCCATTTTTGAAATCGACACTTCAATAACACACATCTGCAAGTTCATCAGGATCTTTTTGGATTCACAACAATTTCTCAATCTCAATCAATGTTATCGGATTTACTTCGCTGACACAATCAATCTACACTCTCCTAAAATAATCTTGAAAATCCATCCATCTTCCACAAAAAAAAACTTTGATTCAAAAAATTTCCTAAGCCCTGGATGGGTGGAACCAGTTTGAAACAAGTATTTAAAGTATTTATTATACACCTTGAAACTTATTACTATGAATTATTTATAAATAACCAATCATGATCCATTACTAACACTGACTCTAAATTGTACAGCTGAAACTTTTCATAGTTTCAGCCAGAGGAAATATAATACAGATTAGAATACACATCAGTTGCTTCTTTCTCTCCTCAATCTAGCAAAGTATCAGTATATACTAGATCTTTTGAGAGTAGGAAATAAAAGAGTGAGATTAGGATTGGAATTAGACTAAAAAGTTGCACGAATCTTTGCGGCCTAAACTAAGATAGCGTGACAAACAGACGTGTACCTTGTCCGAAATTTCTCTCTGAGAAGGCCACCCCGGCCAACTCATAACTCATGCTTTGCTAAATGTTTTTCAAACCTAGGCACACATCGAAGTAGGAGAACATATTCATTAAGACAATAATCGGAATGCGACAAGTGAACGAAAGTCTTACAAGAATAGGGATCTCTCAGTGACAAATATGGTGATGACGGCCACACCCCCAAAAAGGGAGTTGGCACAAGTGAAGAATGCCACGCCCTGTCTGTTCTGATAGCCACTCTGGGTGGACAGGTCTCCCCCCGTGTGTAGGAAGAACACGCCCCCTATGAGGCCAAACAACGTCGACACCAGAATCTGAAAATCGGCGAAAGAAATTTAAAAGCATTCTAAACACCGAAATTTAAAAAGCAAAAACTTTTCGACAAAAAACTGATTGAAATTTTGAAAATATCATCCGCTCTATTTTCTCTTTGATACGGTCATGCTTTAAAATTCTATAACGAAGATGATATTTATTTTTTTACCAAAGCCTTCTTGGAATAACATTTGAATAAAATTTTTCACTAAATAACAAAAAGAATGGAATTAGAGAAAAAAAATCATATCGAATCTTGAGAGCTACTAAAAACTATAAACACATTTTCTGTTTTCAATTAAACTACTTGCTGTTTGCTTACTTGCGAGACGACCGCGCCCGGACTTCGTTTGGTGTTCCGAAGAAGCCTCTGGCAAATGTAAAACACCTGAAATCATTACAACTCATTACCAGAAGAATTTAGGCCTGATTTTTCAATTTTCTGTAATGATACAATGACCGTTTACTATATTATCGATAGTAAAAAATAAAGATATGAAAAAAACAATCATATAGCGTTCTTCATTTAAAAAAAAATTGGAGAAATTTATTTCGGAGAAACTTTAGGAGAAAATTATTCAAGGTTTTTTTCTCATTTACTCATTTTACCTGCTGGAAAAAGTTGGCGGGGTAGTCGACCTTGAACTGGTTGAGGTTCATCTGGACTTCGTTGTTCCTCGAGAACCCCTTTTCATCCTTCAGCTGCTCAGCCAGTCGCTTGTGGTGTTTAGACTTCCCAAATGCACCAGGTAGGTCATAGTTCTTCTCAACACCCCGGTCCAAATCTGCAAAGGGACAGTGAATTTGATCAGAAACAGATTTGAGATTATTGTGAGTCATTGGCATTTCGGAGGAGTTGAGGGGGGGAGTGTAAATTATACGAAAGCGAAAAAAAGTGTAGCGCGGCTTATGTCCGCAACTTATGTCGCAACCGAATTGGTGCGCGGAAATGTCCATCACGCGATCGAAATCTTCACTTGAGCCATGTTTGAGTCGCACAAAGAAGTCGCAACATAGTTCGCACAAAGTCGCAACATAGCTCAAAATGGTCGCGCAAAGTCGCAATCATGCGTCGCGCAAATTCAGTACTTAAAATGTACAAAAATAAAACATGAATAGCGCAAATTTTTTCAAACACAGTTTTTGTTGTTCTAATTTGAAAAATTAAAAACTCAAGAAAAGCCTTGCATCTGAGTGATGCAGTGAGCAACAGTCACCCGAGAAGATTTGTTAAACGGTTAAACGCAGACTGTGAGTTTCAACTGGCCCCATTATAATTTTGAAACTAAGAAATGATACAATAAATAGAAAAAATTGCATGTATTAGTTATAAGTTAGATGTTTTGTTACGGAGGCGGAGCAATTAGCAGAATATTCCGAGTGTAGGATGGGTCCAAGAGTAGAAAAATAGAAAAAAGTTGAATTTTATTGGTTTATACGGGCTAATCGATAAAACAATTATTAGAATCGTCAAAAATTACCAAGAAAACGAATAAATTATGCATGAATTGAATAATTTCACTAAGTTTTTTGTGATATATTTTATTCAAATTCATGATTAAATTACTCAAATTATGCACAAAAAATGTTCATTGCTTTGGTATAATAAACATTTCTGATAATTAATTCACAGATTAGCAGATAAATAATGATATTTTTCTGTTTTTCTGCTCTTGGACCCATTTTGCTCTTAGACCATTCTGCTTATTGACTGGCCACCGTTTGTTAAAAACTTAAAACAAAGACGGAAGCAATATTGTGCCATCTAAATTTTTACAAAACAAGTGTTTACTACTATAAACTCAAGTTTCCCTGAAGTTTTTTTGCCTTTGTTGTGGTCAAACTTTGTCTTAAAATTTCACATTAGAAGCCTTAATTATCTTTTCACTTGTTATTACAGACATATTTGAGACCTAGTAGTGTTATATAGGCATTACAAGGCCAAACTGTGTATTTAATGAGTTTTCAGCAGATTCCGCAATAGACTTATAAACATTTGTTGCGGATTCCAAAGCTATTTTTCATTGATCTTCTTTGTTGTTTTGGATTTCACGGACAATTTTGCAGAATCCAAAACAATTTTTGAAATCCACAAAAACATAATAAAATATGGGTTTAGTAAATTCAAGTTGTCGTGGCATCCTCAACTGTAAAATGAATCCGCAAAGTGAAAGCGGAATCCACAAATTATAAGCGTAATATTTTGCTATCTTTTTTTAAATTAAGTTTTAAAAATAACACTTTTTTTTAATAAGTTTTAATAAAATCAAATTTCAAGAAATGTTCATGTTTTTGATCTGGTAAAACTTTGCCACACAATTCAACTTGAAAAGCAACAGTGATTTAGTTTTGGTTTTTAAGTTATTCGAGGCTTAATTGCGTAGTAAATTGCGCAAAGTAGCTAATAATTTGAGCAAACATAAAAAATAAGTCGCACTAAATAGCAGAGTACTATTATACTCACTTTGAGTCGCGATGGTAGCAGCACATCCGTTTTCAGACATGATGGTGGCAATCAAACTTGTTTTAAGCACAATGATCGCCTCAAAAATCCCCGGCCTCGGCCTGGGAGAGTTAAAATCTGTTTTGAGCCTAAATCTGTTTGAAAAAAAAGAAAAAAATCAGTTGACAAAAAAATAGTTTCCAAGAGCAAATTTTTAATTCAGTTTCGTGAAATGGGTATCATGTCATTTTTGACCACTAAAATTCTGATCAAATTGTTCAATTTCAGTCGCTTTGTTTTAGCGTTGAACTCTTAAAATACTTCATACTCAAATTTTTGGCCAAGATAAATAGAGTTTCATAATCAGAAGTTATTATTTGGGACTCAAAATTGAAAGCAAATACTTCAATCAGCAAAAATTGTCAACAACATGTCGTTTTTTTTACCTCTCAATTTTTGTGGGGCAAGGTAAGCAGAGTTTTCTAATGAAAAAATTTTACTTTTGGGAAAATAGGAACGCATATTTGACGAATATCTTACCGCATTCATAACTGCACTGACAAACTTGAGATAAAAATTAATAATCAATTTAAATGCGTTTTTGCAAGATATTGAATATTATCCATATCTCACTTTGTTTCAAAACTTGAGTAATTTTTTATACTCGAAAAAAATCTCAAGGAGAGTTACAGAAAGTAAGAGTCAGTCGAGGAGAGTTTCTTTCCGCAAAATTTTGCGTTTGAGAAATTACGTTTAAATTGTGCAAAAACGAAGGGTTCCCACAGTTATGGGAAGAACAACTATTTAATTTTTTGAAATGTATTTTTCGTTATCAACGTTCTAGGCTCAATGTTGTTAGACAAATACCATGAAATGAAAAGTATCAAATAAGAAAAAATCATTTTAAGTGCAGAAAACGTAGATAAGTGTTATCTTCATAGCGTATTTTCAGGCCAAACATCAAAACGAAAATCAATTAAAAGCTTATTAAAATTAAAATTTTCTATTTTTTTTAACTCACTAAACTTTTATTTCCAATATTTTTTATATTGTTTGAAGATCTAGAAAATAGAAACGTAATTTAAATAGAACAAGTATACAAAAAATATTTAAAATTCGATTTAAATCGATTTTATTTGATTTTTTTTGTTACTCAAATCTGTAGAAAATTGAAGCCAAAACTTTGACAAAAAGGATTTAATTCGATTTTTAAGCTAAATTTAAAAAAATTATTTTGAGCTATATTTTAGTATTAAAATAAATAGAATCAAACCTCTGCTACAAAATCTGCATAAAATCGATTGCAATCCAATTTTAGTCAGTGCGGGTAGGAACTTATTATCATTCATGCTGTTGGGATATTGCAATCAAACTTAAAGTAAACATAACTGCACTGTCCGCTCGGTAGTAGCACTTGGTTTAAGTAAAATTTTCAAAAAAATTGAAAATTTATAAGAGCTTCAGGTGTTTTAAGCTATTAAAAGACCGAGTAGACCTAAATAAAAAAACGAGCCACCAATTAACAAAGTCAAACGCGAAGTTATTATGAAATTCAGTAAAAAAAAAGCTGAGAAGTTTGTCTGCAGATGTAACTAAGAGTGAACAAGGAAAACAGCGTGAGCACAGAATCTTCCGATTACCACATTTAAATTTTAAAAAATCATTGCAAATATAACTTTCTTGATTTCATTATAGTAGGGGCTATCAAATAGGTATGGCTATTTTTAGTAAGGCTTGTAAATAAGGTAAAAAAAACAACAAAAGAACAGATAAATATAGCAAAAACAAATACAAAATTGGAGTAAAAGTAAATTGAATGTAAATAAAATTGAGCTACCAGTGTCACCAAATTTCGTGAAATTTGACCTGAAACTTTAGTGAAGACAATTTATAAACGCACAAAAAAATACGAGCTGTTCGGCTATTTACTATAGGGTGAACCACTAATGTGCCCCTGGTTAACTTCTACATGCAATTGTGTTTGGCTATTTTTTGGGCGGGGTAATGTTGACTCGCCTTCAAACAACGAGCACGGATCATGATGGGCCTCAATTGAGAGGTGGATACGTAACTATTTCACCACTACTCCCAAAAACCGGAAAAGGACCGACCAGTTTTTCTCGACTCAGAGACAAATTTTTACACTTGCGAGAGCAAGTGTCTTGTAATCGGGAACTAGACATTTTACAATAAACTGAAATTGCTTTTTTGTTTAACCCTAACAAACTCCAGCTTCCTTCCCACAAGGCCTGTGGGTAACGCGGTTACTTCTGCATCCTGATGTCTGAGGTTTGAGTCCCGACAGGACCTTGATTTTAAGTATGCGTGGAATGGAAAATTTTGTTCCCGTAAAAAATCGATGCCTGTTCAAGATTGGCGATTTGGTTCCACATGAAGGTATTTTTTTTGTTCTGTAAGGGAGTGTCAAGGTAGTTGCAAGTGTTGATGCTTGTAGTTTCAAGGTGAACTTGAAACTTTTAAGCGTTTTTTAAAATCAATTTCTTCTTTCGGCCCAACTGGTGCCTGCTAAAATGTTGTCGGCTTTGTTTCCGCTTCGTATGTTTTTTTTTCTGTTGCCAAAATAAATTTCAAATACCTACTTGGCTTATTTGCCTAGAATTCATGTTTGATAAAAACAAGTGTTGTAAAAATGTATGGGGTTGGGTTTTTTCTAATTTATATTTATAGACGCTTTAAAAATGTTTTTCAAAAACTACCCTATCGATTTCAAAAAGAAGCATCGATATAAAAATCACTATCCTGTGTGCTTGCATGATCCCCCAGTCTTATATCACCTTTTCCGATTGTCTACAACTTTTGGAAAAGTCTGTGCGGGAACATTTGACCCATATCGCAGAAACTACCCTCCCAAATCTACTTTTGTGTTCAATCCAGAAAATTGGTTCTGGGAAGTTCCTTTGTATATGCGCCTACGCCCAAACTTTTATACTAAAAGAGTTTTCCCTCGGAAATGTCAAATCTTTAAATTTTTTAAAATGTTTTATGAGTTTTTGAAGTTTCCCGAAAACTACCATCCCAAATCTAATATTTTGTTTCAATCGAAACAACAGGTTCTGTGAAACTCCCCTGCATAATCGACTGCCACCAATTTTCTACATAATTCATTTTTTGATTTATTACTTTTGTTTGAAACTAATTGACTGTGCTCGAAAATTACGCTCCAAAATCTGAGTGTTTGCGTTCAATGCCCAAAATTGTGTACACAAAAGCAAAAAAAACTCTTGGTTATATACGTTTTGGATTTATTGACCGTTATTTACAAAATTTTAGATTTTTTTTTCTAAAACTACTTTTCCAATTCTTAAGTTTAATGTTCAATCGAGAAGCACGGTTGTGGGCATATTCCCTGCTTAGGCTAACCAGGCCTTCAGTTTGCAGAAACAAAGTTTTTGACTTTTCTGAGAAACTACTCTATCAAATCTGCGGTGAAGGGTTCAATCGAAATAACAGGTTGCGAGAATTTTTCCCGCAGAAGTAGTTACGCCTTATTTTTTTCTGAGCTAAATGTTATGTCATTTGGGAAGATTCCAACTTCTCACTTATTTTAATAGAGAAACAACTATGGTTTTGGGCAATGCTCAATACTTGAAATTTTGAAATTACTAATTTCATCCGGCATCAATAAAACAAATTCAAAAACATCAAACTGGTACCTCCAGTTTTAGCTGGGCCCGTCTCAAGTTTTGAAATCACGTTACAGGTTTTGAAATCCAAATCAAAGGGTTTCAACATGATGCAACAAATTGAACACCCGGCAATATTGAACACACCCTACGCCATAGTTCCTTCCCTTCACGTCGTGAAGTGGTCGGAACAATAAACTTACCTCCAAATTTCAATAACCCGAGCTTTTAGTTTTGCGTGAAAGCGAAACCAAACTCAAGCTCTTTTGGTTTTAGCTACTTCAGCTGGGGCAGATTTAGGTGAAGGGGGAGACGACCCTAACCTAAGGGCTTTGACCTTTACCATTTAAAAGGACCATTTAAAAGGTCCTTGTTTTACTATTTTACGATTTCTATTTTCGGCCGAACGACGCTAACAGTTGTCTAAAGGCGTTTTGGCGCAATCTAATACAGTTGCACCATTTAATTTAAAGGATTCTTGCTTAATGTTTGCCAAAAGTTTGTTCTACCTTATTGATTGTAGTTTTTATAAACTATTTCCGGTATATTTTTCTAACTGCACAATAACTTTCACAGCTGGCTTCATTTAACGATATTAAGTAATTGGAGGGGGTTTGTGATTTGGAGGGGGTGTATATTTAAAACAAAAAATGTGCGAACCAGATCGAATGGAGTAGCTCTTGCTCGTCCTCCTCATGCTATGTCGTCTCTCAGTGGTGGACTTGACCCAGCCACTCTTGTTCAGAGTCTGCAGTGGTCCCTCCCCCTCACACTCCATCAACACATCCAGGAAGAAGTCAGGGGGGTTGTTGAAGCTGTCACACGGGAACCCTATCACCCATAATACACAGTTACACTTAAGATCATTTATCCACGGGGGAAAGGACCAACACAAGAGCTGTACAGCTCATCACGGCGAACCGCTGTTGTGCCCCTGTTTAAGAAATACATGCAATTTGTTTTTTGGTTATTTTTCTGAGCTGGGTAATGTTGCTTCACCCTCAAGCAACGAGCACGAGCACAAATAGTTATAAGTTTAACAAGAACAGTAACCAGGGGCTGGGATTTTCTTGAGGGCAGATTTCGTTTAGGTCAACCCAATTCATTTTCCGAGTTCTCTCAACTCACGGTAAAGACCCTATTTTGACACAATTTTGTCAAAATAATTTTTTCAAACTTTTTTTTTTCAAATAAAAAGCTCAGCTATGTACTATAGAAAGGGGGATTTGATCAAGATCCGTTTTGAGAGGCTTTACCACACGATGCGAAGAAGTCGAGGGCTGTGTCTGCTGGTCCGTGGTATGCAGTGTGTCCCTTGGAGATGAGGTGCAGTTTGTCGAACAGTTTGAAGATGGAGTATCTCGGCTGGTGGATGGAGAAGATCACTGTGCGTCCATGCGATGCCAGTCTACACACAGATACAATGCACAATATCACCATGGCTACTGTTGAAAGACTCTTTCTAAGATATGCTATTTAAGATAGGACTCTGTGACCCCTTGCATTAACGCACCGCTCGTATGCTATTCATATAAAAACAATTTCATGATGTAGCTAGGGTTTTTTTTTATAAAGGCTACCTATTTATGTTAATTCCCGGGACGAGGAGTTCGACTTATGTTTCGACTTTAAAAATCGAGCATGTGCAAATTTGCGATGAGAAATCCGCGGCCGAGAAACAGTTTTAAGTCGAGCACAAACTCGACACATTTTCGGTCTCCAATTTTGGTCGAGTACAATCAAAACATTTTCAATGGTGCTCAAAAAAGCCAAAAAATAGATCAAGCTCAGTCAGAACGTCAGCAAATTAGTAACATAAATCAAGCACTAGCCATAAATCTAATTTTTGGAGAAAAAGTTATTCGAGTTTAAATTTAAAATTGAGCGAAAAAGTCAGCTCGAATAAAGAACGACCGTCAAAGCGCAGCATGCAGGAGCATTCAACCGAAGTGTGTTAATCGCCGAAGTTGTAAAGAGGCCCTTTCAAGATTTTGAGAACTAAGGGCTCATATAGCAAGAAAAAGGAAATTTCAGCAAAACTTCTTCAGGAGCTTTTTTAGAATCAAAATTTTAGCGCAGTTTTGTAAAACGAATCAATGCGAAATTGAAAAAAATATATTTGTTACGGTAATACGACTACTCGCATTGAAAATACTCGCAATGCACTCACCGTCGCGCGCGCAAAACCCTAGCGAGCTTCCAACAAGAGTGTAGAGGGTTAACGCCGTTTATCGCCGCTCTTTTTTTGTCATTTTTATCATATTAGGTAATTGGAAACTTTATATTCTCGGTTTAAGGTCGCCGGTTCTAAATTTCGCTCTAAATTTCGCATAAAGTCCTACCCTCTGATGGCAAGCTCGCAACACAGTGGCGCGACTGCGGCGGTGAGTATACTGCGAGTTCCCTTCTAATGCGAGTTGTCTTTTATTGCGAGGTGTCTTTTATCGCGAGTTGTCGCATTACGTATTAGTTCATATTCGAGCTTAATCTAATAATTAGGTCGAACACAGTCTTAACATAGGTCAAGTATTGTCGGAAATAGTTTGAGCAGAAAAATCATGCAAAAAAACTTCTCTCGTTGAAGAATGAGCTAAAAATTTTTATAGTAGAAGTTATTTTAGCTATAAATACTGCAAACCTGCAGTTATTGTATATTCAGTTAATCAAATTGATCAATAATTCAGAAAAAAAAATTAAAACATTCTGTGCATTCTCGAGTTAAAGTTGTCGGAACATTCTGGGCCACTTGTATAGTAACCGTATGGCTAAGATTTGCATGTCTGTCACTGCAAAAGCCTGAACACTTTATGTTTGCAAAGTTTTTGAAATTACGTTTTGAGATGGTTCATGACGTTGAATGCGGTCGTGGAGTCCAGCCCAGTCGTTGGTTCGTCCAGGAACAGCACAGTCGGCTGAGTGAGCAGCTCCACTCCAATGTTGCATCTTTTCCGCTCGCCTCCAGACACGCCCTTTATCAGGTCAGTGCCCACCTATGACACAAGGCTCACTTTGCCTAATTTCAGTAATATTTTTTTATCAAGTATGCCCTACTTTGATCAAGTATGCCAGCATATGCCAGTACAACTTCAAAATTTTAATAGTACAACTGCAGAAATTTAATAAGAAACTTACCAACCTGAAAATCATCTCAGAGGGTCGATGAACCCTCACGGACTCTCCCGTGGAATTCTTTTTAACAATAATAATCATAATAATGATAATAATAATAAAACAGGGGCTGATCTAGGATTTTCTCAAGGGGGGGTCGGATTTTCAAAAAATTTCGAAAATTTTGTCGACCTTTTTTTAGGTCGATCAAATTGATATTCTGAGCTCTCCCAAAAAACTAAAAAGACCCTGTTTTGGCCAAATTTTCTGCACCGCAGGCAAATTTTTCAAATAACAGGCCAACAAAGGCGTTTTTAGGCACTTTTTGGAAAACATTGACCAAAAAATTGTGTTTCTTTGGCGCGTCCCCCCCCCCCCCCCCCCCTCAAAATTAGTATATATTGGCGCCCCAGGCGCCTTTAGAAAAATTTTAAGGTCCGTCAGCCAAAAATGTATATCTGAAAACAGTACAATTGGGGGACCTTTTGGGTCAGCAGGCCCACCCCCCCCCCCTAAATCCGCCCCTGCCAGCATAGCTAGAATAACATAGAATAAACAGAACTCCGTTAAAATGATGTCACCAGGGTGGGCAGTGGCGTACTATTTTTCTAGTGGAGGGCGGTTTTTCGAAAAAAAAAGTGAAAGTTTTGTCGACCTTTTTTTAAGTCGAGCAAATTGATTTTCCGAGCTCTACCAAAGCACTAAAAAGACCCTGTTTTGCCCAAACTTTCTGCGCCGGAGGCAAAAATTACTAGGCAAAAATAAGCCAAAAAAGGGGTTTATAGACACTTCTTGAAACGTTTTGACAAAAAAAACGCGTTTTTTCGGCGCGCGCTAACCCCTCCCCCCCCGCTCAAATAAGGCGCTGGAGGCGCCTTTAAAAAAATTGTAGAGTACGTCACCAAGAATAGATGTTTGAAAATAGTACAAAGAGGGACCTATGGGTCGGCAGAGTTTTTAAGCTTTTTTTGAAAATTTTGACCTAAAATTGCGTGTTTTCGGCACGCGCTCGCCCCTCATAGTTAGTTATATTGGCATTGAAGGCGGACTTCGGTTTTTTTGCGGATTCCATTTACCCATAAATATATCTGTAATAGGGCGTTTAAATTTATATCTTTTGTTTAATCAATTAATAAGAAAGATGTAGAACCATATTTTCAAACAAAAAAAACTGCCCTCAAGATTTGATTTCACTTTCGACTCATCTCAAGTACTGCCCTCTTGAATTTACTAGAATCGGAAACTACTATATCAGTAGTTGGGATTAATGGACTCCCAATTACTCGCCAGTATTCGGGATTGATGCAATCCAAAATACTGGCCTAACTTGGCGATATGCTGTGCGTTATGTTTCCAAAACACAATTTATTCGGTGTTGTATTTATTCGACGTTGTGTTTCCGAAACCAGAATTTCGAATTGATGCAATCCCAAATACTGACTTAATTCGGCGATATGCTGTGCGTTGTCTTTCCAAACACTCTCAACCCAATGACTTCGAATATTGATTTTATTCGGTGTTGTGTTTCCAAAAAACTAAAAGCTGTCATCCACCGATATAGTTAACCAATGCTTTGAGATTTGATCATTGATTCCGCTGAAAATGATTAAGGCTTTGCTTTTAAGTTTTTGATTACTATAAATAAGAAATCCAGCTCTATCTTTTAATTGTTCAAATGCAAGTTCAGTCATAGAAAAAAATCGGAATCCACTTATAGTTTGAGGAATCCGCTTACATTTGCGGATTCCGCATTCAAAATTTAAAAGTTGGGATTAATGGACTTCCAATTACTCGCCAGTATTTGGGATTGATGCAATCCCAAAAACTGGCCTAACTTGGTGATATGCTGTGCGTTATGTTTCCAAAACACAATTTATTCGGTGTTGTATTTATTCGGCAATGTGTTTCCGAAACCAGAATTTCGAATTGATGCAATCCCAAATACTGACTTAATTCGGTGATATGCTGTGCGTTGTCTTTCCAAACACTCTCAACCCAATGACTTCGAATATTGATTTTATTCGGTGTTGTGTTTCCAAAAAAACTAAAAGCTGTCATCCACCGATATAGTTAACCAATGCTTTGAGATTTGATCATTGATTCCGCTGAAAATGATTAAGTCTTTGCTTTTAAGTTTTTGATTACTATAGATAAGAAATCCAGCTCTATCTTGTATAGTACCAACTATTTTTTTAGTGGATGGCAGTTTTTCGAAAAAAAAAAGTGAAATTTTGTCGACCTTTTTTTAAGTCGAGCAAATTGATTTTCCGAGCTCTACCAAAGCACTAAAAAGACCCTGTTTTGCCCAAACGTTCTGCGCCGGAGGCAAAATTTTATAGGCAAAAGTAAGCCAAAAAAGGGGTTTATAGACACTTCTTGAAACGTTTTGACAAAAAAAACGCGTTTTTTCGGCGCGCGCTAACCACTAGAAATTCTTTCTGGATTCCGCATACAAATTTAAAATCTGCAAGTGCATTTTCCACTTGCACTTGCAGATTCCAGTTACATTTTGTGGAATCCACTTGCAGCTGCGGAATCCAGAACAGCTAGCTATATTCACTTGTTGTGGAATCCGCGACACAACTAATAAGCCGACAAATTTTACGTTGCAGGTATTTGTATGCGGAGTCCACGGAATTTATTTAAGTGGAACCCACTTGCACTTTGGAATATGTTTAAAGATTTGTCTATGGAATCCAGGAACATAGAGACACAAAACTGTACGCCTCTCCAGTGCACTATTTGGCCTCATAATGATATTTTTGATCAAAAAATGAGCTCTTTTGGCGAGCCCTGCTTCCCCACACAAAGATAGCTATGTTGGCACCAAATACATTTTTAAACATGTTTAGGCTCAATCCTTCGATCAAAAATAGATGGAATGAGCCCTTTAGCTGGGCAAAAGGTAAGCGTCAGCCACACTAGAATTTACATAAAGGGTAGACGTCTGCGTACCCGAAATCCGCACTGGTTTCGAGTATGTTATCATATTAAGTCACCCTCAGCGGTGTAATTCAGGCTTAAAAACTACAGAATACTGAACAACAGCTCTTTTACGTTCTGCGCGTTTTCCTTCGCCTCTTTTCCTTCGAAAAAATACAAATTTGAAAATTTAAAAAAGTAATTTTGTTTTTCACACTTGATATTTGTGAAAATGTAAAATGATATCAGTCCACAATGATATTTGACCTCACTACTAGCGCAGCAATAAATTATTCTTGTTCAATTAACTTTTTTATATACTTCTTCGCTCATACCAGAGTGTCGGCGCATTTGTCCAGTGCTAAGTCAAGCAGTACTTGCTCCACTCTTTCCTCAATTTCCAGACGCTGCTGGCCTCTAAACAAAATAAGAGTTGATTTTCAAATAGGTGGTCAATTTTCTTCAGTTTCCTGTTGACGATTTTATTGTAGCCCTCTAAATCTAAAGGGCCGCATGTTTACCAGGTATAAAAAATTTTCCGTAGATTAATCAAATTTTACCAACAATTTTTCTATTTTTCTACTATTGTTGTCCACTTCTTATCAGAGAATTCTTTTGAAAATATAATTGCTTATCTTTTTACTAAATCAGTTGGAAATTAAATCGAGTTCCACCTTAGTCGTAGCTTGGCGCTGAATGTAAGGTTCTCTTTGACTGTGAGGGTGCCCAACACGACGTCATCTTGAACCACATAACAGGAGATGAGTTTGAAGTCCTTCGGTAGAGCCTGACCCTCCAGCAGAATCATCCCAGTCATCCCCTCTGGGTCCTTGCGCATTGCCAGCAAGTCCAGAAGGCTGAAAAAATATCTATCAGTTTTAGGGGAGCAGTGGTGAAGTGGTTACGTCTCCGCCTCTCAATCGAAAGGTCGGATGTTCGCGGCCCACCATGATCCGTGCTCGTTGCTTGAGGGTGAGGCAACATTACCCAGCCCAGAAAAATAACTTAAGAAAATACATGTATTTCTTTAGCAGGGGCACAACAGCTGTTCACCGTGATGAGCTGTACAGCTCGATTGCTGGTCCTATCCCTCGTGGATAAATGATCTTAAATTGGAAGCAAAAAATCATATATGTTCTCATAAAAGATACGCTCTTTATAATAGATAGTAAAAATTGCCTTTTATTGCCAGGTTTGAGACTTTATAAGGTTTGATACGCTCTATGTACTAGATAGTAAAAATCTCATTTTATTGCGAGGTTTGAGACTTTATAAATTGCCTTTTATTGT
>NC_087066.1:60146287-60351307 GCF_963678635.1 Symsagittifera roscoffensis
CTTTGATAAATCATCGAATAAGTCAAAAATTGATTCTAAAGTCACTGTGATTTGTAACATACCATTGCAAATTTTGAATTAAACCTTCGTGAATCTTGTTGATACATTGTGTCTTGTGATTATTTCGTGATTATTTGTGTAGTCTTTGCCAGATGTGGTTGAGTAGATGTTGTTGTTGAGACCAATTTTCAAAACGGAGTGGTATTCGATCGTCAAAAGTTCCGGGTGGTAGGTTGCTGAAAGGACGTTGAATTATAAAATGATTAGGGGTGAGCGGTTCCTCATTGTCTGTGTTATCGGCAACGTTTGTTAGAGGTCTTGAATTTAACATTGTTTCTGTTTCCGTGAGAATGGTATTGAAAAAATCAAGCGTAAGCTTCTTAGAGCCAAGAATAATCAGAATTGTGCGTTTAGCGATTTGGATTAATCGCTCCCAGGCCCCGCCAAAATGAGGACCATAAGGCGGATTGAATTTCCATTCAATTTCTTTGACTGCTAGCTTGGTTTCAATTTTGTTCTTATCTAGTTCTTTGAGGCACTTCTTTAGCTCATTACCAGCTCCTACAAAAGTCTTTCCATTGTCACTGTAAATTGTTTTAGGGCTCCCTCTTCTGGCTGTAAACCGGGCAAGTGCATCAAGGAAGGTATCAGTTTTCAAATCTGGGCAAGACTCCAAATGGGCTGCTCTAGTTGTCAGGCGGTTAAAGATGATAGCGTAGTGTTTCTCTGTTTTCTTTCGGTTTTGAATGAAGATTGGCCCGAAGAAATCTACTCCTGTGCTGATGAAAGGGTAGTGAGTGTTCTCCTGTGGAAATCTTGAGCTTGGTAGGGGTGCCATTTTTGGCTGGAGGTTTTGTGCATCGAACCGTCTGCATATGAAACATTTAAAACGTACACTGCGTAGAGCCAGTCGTACACCAATAATGTAGTAGCGTTGCTGTATGAAGGATTTGACAAACTCTGATCCTTGATGTACACAAATATGGTGTGCGTGTTCAATGTACAATTTTGTTATTGCATTTTTCGCATCCAAAATTATCGGAAACCTTGCATCTTCTTTCAAACAAGATGCAAACTCAAGACGACCTCGAGCTCTTAGAACTGTCTTTTGATCCAAAAAGGGATTCAATTGAACCAATTTGTCTTTATTGTCAATTTTGCTTTTGCTTTCTAATTTTTTGATAGTATTAGAAAATGACTGAGCCTGACAAATTTTGATTGCGTATAGCTTGGTTTTTTCAACATCTGAGATGTTGCATAAAATTTGTTCATTTTCATCACTGGAGGATGGGTTTTGATTGGTTTTTCTGTTAAGAATCCTAATTTGTGGTCTGGAAATGAAACTCATGACTGTGGTAAGAGTTAAAATTAGCTTGTTCCAGGTAGAAAATCGTCTAATGTCAAAAATTGGCTCATTTAGAGACAATTTTTTATGCTTGGTCTGTCTTTGAAAACCCGCAGCAACCACAATTGTTGCAAGCAAAGTATTATCGTGCCAAAGATACTTAGGTTGTTTCAAGAAGGATGGAGGTGTAAGCCATTTCTCATTTATTTCCCTGGGTTCAAGACCTCGATTACCGTGATCTGCAGGATTCAGAGTAGTTGCAATGTGATGCCATTGTAGTTGATGATCCATTGTTGAAATTGCAGTCAGTCGATTTGCCACAAATGTTTTTTGCTGTTTGGTTGATTTATCCAATCAAGTACTACCTGACTGTCTGTCCAGACATGTAAAACAGCTGTTCTGCTGAGATGAAGTTCTTTGGACGCAAATGACAAAAGACATGCTCCAATTGTTGCAACTTCTAATTCAAGTTTTGGTACACTCAGTTGTTTAATAGGCGCAACCTTGCTTTTGCCAATCAAAAACTTACATTCAATGACGGTTTCGTCTAAATTATGCATTCGCAAGAACAGGACTGCGACCATACCGATGAGAGAAGCGTCAGTAAATGCGTGTATTTCCAAACTCCACAATTTATTGCTTTGATTTGGAAACAAAACTCTTGGCAATGTTATTCTTTCCATCCTGAGAAAAGAATCCAGGATTTTCTGTAGCTTGTGTTGATAGTCACTAGGTATCTGGTTATCCCTTTTCAAACCTAGCCTGCGAATCTGCTGCAGTAGAGCCTTCAAACGAATTGTTCCTGTTGCTATAATTCCTAGAGGGTCAAACATAGACGACAATAAGCTGAAGAGTTTCCGTTGAGTATAATTATCAGCCAGAGTAGGAAAGTTTTGAAGGGGATCAACAAAAAACTCATCACTGTCAATTTTCCAGTTTTGTCCAAGAACACGAGTTGAAGTTTTATCTCGTCGTGGTCTTCGCAAGGAATATGTTGCAGGGCGAGCTTGTTATTAGATAAGAACTTGGTGAGTTGAAAACCACCTTGTTTTAAAGACTCCCTGGTTTCTCTTGAAACGCATTGTGCTTCACCTAACGTCGGTACTGAGGCAATGTATAAAAACTGTTTAGAATTGCATCATAAGCCAGAGGAAACGAGTTTTTGTTGTCCAAAGCGCATTTTTGTAATGCATAAATAGCGCAGAATGGGGAACATGTGGCTCCAAATATTCACCGCGTGTATTCATACTGATGAACTTTTCCGTTATAGCTCCAGAGAAAACACAAGGCTGGCCTATCTTCTTCACGAATACTTACTTGCATAAACATCCCTTCAATATCGGCAAGAAGACCAATAGAATGTTTGCGGAAGCGCAGCAGAATCCCTCCCAGGTTTGCAAGTAGATCTGGACCTGTAAGGAGATTGTTGTTAAGTGATTGGCCTTTAAAAAGAGATGCGGCGTTGGCTACTCTTCTGATTTTTGTTGGTTTATTTGGGTGATGTGGTAGATACCAAATTCGCGAGGGTTTTATTTTTTTCATTTCTACAGGTCGCACGTGTTTCTTTTCGAGGTCATTTACGAGGGTTGCTTCGTATAAATTTCGTAGATCGTTGTTTTTAGCAAGGCGGCGATCAAGTGATTTTAGTTGATTACGGGCTAGGTAGTAGTTGTTCTGCAATTAAGTCTCATTCTTCCACAGTAAACCAATTTCATACCTTTCTCCCGTGTGATGTATTGTGTTTTCAAGGATCCGAATTGCCGCCCTATTGTTTTCGGTATAAAACTCCTTTTCTGTTGTTTTTTGTCCGGTTTCTTCAATTTTCCAGAATTGCTGAACTAAGTAGTCCAATGGTTGCTCAACAGATTCATTTGACTTTCTTGTAACGTGGAAAACAAATCCCGAAGTTTGTCTGTTGCGCACTTTATTCAACCGTGTGGATTCCGTGTGGTCGGCAATCATTTCCTTCAATTACTTGAATGGGGTACGTATAAGAGAACGTATTAACGCCAAGTAGCGCTCCAATTCTTCCGCCAGCAATATTGGGAAATTTTATGTGTCTAAAACCTTTGAAACCCTGACAGATTTCATTCAGATGAGCAACATCTGCAGGAGGTATATTTAAAAATGGCGTTTTATAAACATTACGAATTGGAAACGTTTGTCCCGTTTGTTTGTACGGTGCTAAATTAACGATGTTGTCTAGTTTTGCAACCGGCATCTCATGGTTGATATTTATATATTGTAAAGACATGTTTGCTGTTTCTGATGATGAGATTTCCAAGAAGTCTGCAATTTGATCAAGCATAAAAGTAAATTGGCTGCCAGGGTCAATGAGAGCGTAAGTGTCACACACTTTACCATTATTGACGAACGACTCAGGGATCAGCTGTAATTGTTCGAACCAAATGTTGAGTAACCGTTCAAATGTAGCTTTTTCTGAAGCAGTAAACCCTCCCTTTTTCTTAAAATGAATTTCACTGTCCGCTTGTTTTTGTTGATGGTATTTGTTTTTGTCAATGCTATGCGACTGGCCGTATCTGCTAGAGGTTTGGTTGTAAACTCCTTATCATCTTCGTTTTTTCCTGAGACGATTGCTGCTTATGATGCACTGTTTTTGCTTGTAAATCGAGATGGATCATGAAGTGAAGTATGATGGAACCCTCTACATTGCTGACATCGTCTCTCTGAATTGCAATTGTTTCTTGAATGACGAGAACTTAAGCAATTTATGCAGAGCTCATATCGTTTTAGCAAATTATTTTTTTCAAGTGGTGCTAAGCTCTGGTAGCGGGGGCAATGAGCCAAAAAATGTTCTTGCGAACAAATGAAGCATTTTTTGGAAGGATATTGGAATTTGGTTGTCGTATTGATGTCAGACCCCATTTTAGCGTTTTGCTTATCCAAAAGACGTTTGATTTTGTGTCTTAAGTTCCTGATCTTTGACCGCTGACGTCCCCAGAAACGAGTGCTCCCCTTGTAATCTTTCCAATACTTTAGCTTGTATTTCAAGCCACTCCTGAAACAATTGTACGTTGTTGTTTTGAACATTTTCACGGACAGCGTATTCGGTCCATTTCATAAGTAAATTGTCAGAAACTTTAGTTTTGATAAGTTTGAATAAAGCTGTAGAATGCAAGTCTGCTTGAAAACCCAAATTTTGGAAGGTTCGAACTAACTGTTTCAAAAAGGATGCAAATGAAACAACTGAACAATTGTTACTAGTTGAGGACGGCCAAGTTTCAATTTGCTGAATGAAAGCATTTACAATATAGTTTGAGTCGCCAAAATGATTTTGAAGGTCCCTCAGTGCGGCTTTGTAAAAAGCAGGGTTACATGAGTACCCTTTGATGAGTGCTTTTGCTTTTCCTGACACCGAATCCTGTAGATAAGTCATCCGGTGAGTGTCACTAATTGTATGATTCCTGTTAACTGTAGCCTGGAACATGTTTATCCAGTCGTGGTAAGCCATCGGGTCTCCGTCGTAGTTAGGTAGCTTAATTGGAGGAAGTTTAACAAAAAACTTATAGTCAATTTTTTCTTGTCCGGGTAAAAAATTTGCGTAAGTTTCAGAGCTGTGCATTGTTGGAATGGGTTGAGCTTGGTTGTAGTTCTGATAATTTAGTTCTGATAGTATCCGTTATCTGGTTGTAGGGATAGTTTTGAACCGTTGGAATGGGCCGCGGTTGGTTGTAGTTAGCATTAATGGTATACAAGGAACAGTTTTCCCTAAAAGCATCTCTATTCTGTTCACTGTTTGATGAAATTGGGTAATTTACAACCTGATCAAAATTATGTTGTGGCTGTATATTGTTTGTTTCGCTTCGTTTACTGCCATGGGTGTCCATTATCTGGTTGCACGGATGACTTTGCACTAGCAGATGCGGTGGAGGTTGGTTTTAGTTAGGATGAATGAGGTATCCTGAATGATTTTCTCTAAGCGCATCTCTATTCTGTTCGCAGTGTGTTGATATCGGGTTGTTGAAAACCGGTTCGTGACAATGATGTGCATGTAGAATGCTTAAGTGATTTTTATCATACCCATGACTATCCACCACCTGGTGCTTTTTAATATCCCCATGACTATCCACTACCTGGTTGTTCAAATCCAAAGTTCTTTGAAACTGTTCAACCGAGTGACTTTGAGCAAACGGGTTCCGATTCGCTTGTATGACAGTAGGGGGAGATGTATACTGCTCTAAATTTTTCTGATGAGTTAGATGGAAATAATTTTCCTATGAAGTTGATGTTTGTATAAAGTTTCCTGGTTGCTGACGATTGGAATAAGCAAATGAAGATTCCAATGAAAATTTTTCGTGGAGATTTGCATGGACTGCTGGAGCTGAAAACTGAAACGAATCATGGCTTCGATTCAAATGTAAATTGTCTGGCAATGCTTGTTGTACTGATGTTAGTAGTAGTTGATTCGTTGGTTGAATAGTTTGTTCATATCCTGTAAACCTTTTTTGTTCCAAGCTTTCTCCTCTTGACTGAGAATTTAGAGAGGTCAACTCTCTAGACAATGATTCGTTTGCAGAGTGGTTCAAAGATATTTGCGGTACGTCGGTGGTTGAGTGTTGGTGAAGTAGCATGTCCTTAAGTAAGTTAATTGGCTCTCCATCAGATGAATTGTTCACGCGGTTGCTAGAGGGCTGAGTGAAGTGATTTTCGGCATATGTGTCCTTGACGAAGGGGTTTCGCCCGGATGTAGGCGTCGATTTGTTTACGTTTATTGTATTAGAACCAGAACAGCTGGTTAAGTCTTCGCTTAAAGTGTTGACGTTGTGGGTTAGCTATAAAAGTTGTCGTGAAAGTCATGCACATATCTGCATAGCGTCGTCGTTGTCTTCCGAAGATCCATTTGCGAACACTTCGGTTGCTATTACTTTCATTTGTTTTAATCGGTCTTCTGTTTTCTGCGCCAAAGTCTTCAAAGAACAAATATGGGTCCCTCTTTCTATCTGTGACTGTAAGAACTCCATAGACCGGCTCATTTCAATTCTAGCCAGCCTAATTTACTAGAGGCACTTTTTGCAGTTATTGTCGACGTCGACGAATTGTTGGTTGGTATTGGTATCGTCCATAGTTGTTGAGAGCCGTAGATAAGGACGGCGCTTGTTCCGTTTCGGACGTTTTTTTTTGCCACTTATTCAATTTTACTTCAAACTAAAGTTAGAGAAAAAAAAACTTCGAATGTTTTTTATTTCAATTTATTTTTGTTAAAATGTTAGCTTTTGTTTTCAAAATATTTAAATGTTTTTTGAGGGAAAAAACTTTTTTTTTTTTTTTGGTTAACTCGAAATTAAATGATTTTTTTTAAAGTTGTTTCCGTGTTATGGTAATTAACAGGCTACACTCAAAGCAAGGATACAAAGGGACGACAATTTTCCAGAAACAACGAGAGGAAAACGCATGTACACACAAACACAATTTAAAACGAGCCAAGGACAATTATATTCTTATTAAGACAAGAGACCCAAACAACATGCTCAACAACTGCTTCACCATCTATTATTGTAAAAATAATATTCTTCTTTTTTTCACAATATCAAAATTTCGTCAGATGTTTAATTAGATTGTATAGAAAAAATGCAAACTGGAAAGTTCGAAACAGGAAATGATTTTTTTTCTTTGTTGTTTTTTTTTTTACGAAATGATAAAATGCCGAAAAATAACTACCTTTTGGAAAAGGGGATTTTCGGAGTTTTCAACAAAATGAATACATGAGATGCAAGATCCCGTTTACGGAAAAACAAAAAGTCGTGACCGCGTCGTTTTAAATCGGGTTTCTTTTTTACTCAAATGCGCTCAAAATAACTTGGTTTTCCTTGGTTAGGTGGAGAACAAGTCTGAAAGGAAAACGGATAAGAAAACTGATAAATTTTAGAGGTTTTGTTATAAAAACAAGTTTTGTTTTGCTCTCAAACTCGCTCTCCTCAGAGTAGTTACACGCAAATTTGTCCGCTCAACTCGGGGTTACAAATCAATATCAATGTACAAGTAAACATATATTGATTAATGCAAACATTTATTCTTTTATTAAGACATGTACATTTTGTCAGATCTTTTCTCTTCTTCCTTTTTTCTTCGATGATGTTCTTGTCAAAAATTATTTCTCAATTCTCTCTTTTTTCTATGTCTTCTGTTGTTGAATTCGTGACATGCAGCTGTTGAATATATTTTCCAAATAATGTGAACTGCGCAGTCGGTTGTGTAGTTTTGTTTTCACAGATTGTTTTCAAGGGTCAAACGGAAAAATCTGGTGTGCCAGTCTGAGGAAAAATACATCTTCCCAATTGTGTACTTGATTACACCTGATACACAATTATCTGCTAAGTATCAGGGATCAGGTAAGATAAAGATACCCACAGGGCTTTATAAGATACGCTGCTTTCCTACGGAAACTAATCCACAACTTCGAACTCAATGGCTACACCGCTGATCTAAATTCTAGTAACCTGACCCGACTTGCTCGATCAAAACTCCCAGTAAGTCTACTAATGAAGTGGGAAGAACACTGCGTGCTGCACGATCTCGATTATGCTACAATCAAAGACTTGACGCAGTCAGTACCTCAATAACTACCCGCGAGCATGCGAGAACCTGGACATAGAGCCGTCGACTCCAAACCAAGCGGGACGAAATCGCCAACCTAAGAAGCAACAACAACCCGACAGCCGACCTAACCAATTTACTTCTATGTCCAGGCAAAACTACGACAAATCTTCAGGCATATCAGCAAGACCAACAACTTTAACATGTCCAATAGATAACCAAGTTCACTACGTTGGAAAATGTGCGGAATTTTTGAAACTTCCCGTAGATCAACGGGCAGAGCTGGTGAAGCAACATAAGCTGTGCTTCAACTGCTTAGGCCAACACAGATTTAGTGAATGCACATCGTCTAAGCGATGTTTCATCAACAACTGCGGAAGGAAACACCATTCAACTCTACACATCGACAAAAAAACCATTTCAAACGCACAACCAAAAATCAAATAACATGCAGCTTGGCACTACAGTAACCAAGCCCTCGGAACAAGCTGAGGATCCAATCCAAAATATGAACAACATCAGAAATCAGTTACAATTTATGCCGGTAACACTGTTTAACAATGGCCTCAAACTAGATTGCTACGCCATACTCGACAACTGCAGCAGCTGCTCATATATCCTCAGCAAAACAGCTGAAACACTTCAGTGCAAACCAAGCCAACAACTACAGCTTAGCGTACGAGGTGCTTTCAGTAAGGACAAAGTGTCTTCCTCGCTGGTCCGGCTTAGTATCGGACCACATAACGCTACAAAACCTACTTTCACCCTACAATCAGTCTATTCAGTTGAAGCTCTGAGTTTTGACGCTATCGACGCAAACAACTTTAACAAAACGTGCTCACTCTACAATCACCTTCGACATGTCAACTTTCCTGAACTAGGCGACAACACAGTTCAAATTTTGTTTGGCGTAGATGCTTTCTGGAATATTGCGGAGCGCGATATCAGAAAAGGTCCTACAGGCACCCCCAACGCTGTAAAAAACCTACTAGGTTGGACGATCACTGGCCCACTCAACCAGAAATCTAATAGTTCCGGATCAAATTCACACTCAACTAACTTCATTGACTTAAATGATCAAGAAGACGCTAATCTCACTGAATTAGTGGAAAATTTCTGGAAAGTAGAAGGATCAGGCATCCAGGAAGATAACAAAGCTACATACTCTGATAAAAGCAAACGACAACTAAGATTTATGGAAAAGTATTGAGCACGATGGAGATCGCTACAAAATAAATCTACTCTGGAAAAACGAAATAAAATTGCCAAACAATTATCCGGTAGCTAAAGCTCAACTGCTATCGCTACAAAAAGGGCTCAGAAAAGACCCTGAAACCATGCAACTCTATGAGAAATCGCTTACTACCGACCTGGAAATAACTACGTCAAGCCCGTTACTTTCCAATACCCACAACCTGAATTACTTTGGTACCTCCCACATCACCCTGTAACTAATCCAAACAAGCCCGGAAAGGTACGCAGAGTGGCCAACGCTGCCTCAACCTACAAGGGCGTCTCGCTGAACTCTTGCCTCGAAACTGGACCTGACCTCCTGAACAACATGTTTGAACTTCTACTACGATTCCTGGAAAAACACCTGGCTGTATCGGCGGATATTGAAGGTATGTTTATGCAAATAGGTATTAAAGATGAAGATCAAAATGCGCTTTGCTTCCTTTGGCCTACTAAAAATGGTATCAAACAATACCAATACACGCGACTTATCTTTGGTGCAAAATGCTCACCATCCATTGTCATCTTTGCGCTTCATCAAACAGCTGCCGATTATTGCGTAACCAAACCCATTTTTGCACAACTGCTTCACAAAAGCTTTTACATGGACGACTTTGCTCTCTCTTTCAACACGACAAACGAGGCTAGAGACTCTACTACGCAACTAAAATCCTCCCTAAGACAGGGGGGATTCAACCTAACTAAGTTCGTATCTAACACTAATGTCGCGATCTACTCCATTGATGGAGGCGAAATTTCTACTAATGCTACAGTGCATCGTGTTCTGGGTGTCAAATGGGACACAACAGACGATACGATATTCGTGCAACCAACAACCAAGCTAAATAATACTACATCATCTACAGTCCGAACAGTTTTCCCTACAGTAGCAAGGGTTTTCGACCCCTTAGGCATCCTAGCGCCGTTTGTCATAAAACTCAAAATTCTTCTGCAAAACTTGTGGAAGTCTGGTATCTCTTGGGACGAAACATTGCCCAGTGACTTTGTTCCGATAATTGACAAATGGGTTGACCAACGCAAACAAAAACCCCCTGTTAGACTGCCGCGCTTACTTGGTCCACAGCTGTCACCTATTGATATACAGCTTCATGTTTTCTACATAGCAACAAAGGATACAACTGAAAAAAGCTATATTTGCCTCTTCACATGCCTCTCTACTTGCGCGGTTCACCTGGAATCGACATACAACCTTACTACGAACAACTGTATAACGGCAATTAGACGTTTCATTGCTAGGAGAGGCACACCTAAGCTTTTAATCTCTGACAACGCTACTTACTTCGTCGGCGCGCTTAAGCAACTACGCTCAGAACCAATCAACTTCAACGAAACCACCCTAACTGAAACGCTACAAATCCACAATGTTGAATGGCGCCTAAATCCTCCGGCTGCCCCCCATTTTGGCGGCGTGTGGGAGCGATTCGTCTCATTGATAAAACGAGCATTCTTACTAAATCTCGGTTCTGATCGACTATCAAGAGATCTATTTGCTACTATCGTAGCCGAGACCGAGGCAATCCTCAACTCACGTCCGCTAACTCATGTCAGTAGAGACCTTGACGACGACCTTCCACTGACACCCAACCACTTCTTAATGGGTCGTCCATTCGTCTACGCTCCAGCAGCAGCCTTCTACGAAGCATCTACCAGTAAACTGTCCAACAAGCCTTGGAAGCGAGCAAAAGATAGACTTGACAGCTTCTGGAGGTGTCTACTTAAAGAGTACGCTCCGACTCTCATCAGAAGGACTAAATGGACGCAACCCGAGGAACCACTCGAAAAGGATGACCTCATGTGGATACTTGAGGACTTTACACCACGAGGCATCTGGCCACTGGGTCGAGTGTTAGAAGTTTTTACCGGCTCGGATGGCATCGCGCGCTCGTGTAAACTGAAAACAGCCCTAGGTACTTTAACGAGACCAGCGGTGAAACTTGCCCTCGTAACCCCAAAAAAGAAGATTTAAGACCACTTTAATTGTATTACAACAACAATAACAAAAAAACTTGGCTCAACTCCTTCCCCTTCGGTTCCAAATAAGATCTCTCTCCCCCGAGGATATTCATGACATGAATTGTCTCACATTAATTATAGAAAAATGCGGTAAAATCTTTTAAAATAGCATGATTTGTTCCGAGCTAATGAGTAATAAATTTGACTTCAACAAAGTGACTTTCAAGATATGTTCAGCAAATTGTCTTGAATATACCCTATCCGAAATTACTCTATGAGTTAGAGAATCAATCTTAACTCAAAATACCAACCAATAAACTAATGCAAAAAAGTTACAACCAGGACATCCTGACCGTTGTTGTTGTCGTCTGACTTACGTTGTTTTGCCGCTACCGGTGGGTCCCATGATAGCATTCAAGCCTGGTTTGAAGATGCCACTAAAGCAGTCATTATATCAATGAAAATGAACAGATAACAAAAAGCATAATTCAAAAGGGGGAATATCATTATTAAGTCCTTTCGCAATGCTTTTATGGGCTTAAACGTTGGGCTAGTAATTTCGCCATACTTTTATGGGCGAGTTTTTGATACGGGCGTTATTCATTTGAGATATGAAGATATTTTCAAATTGATGATATTTTCGAATAACTTTTGAACTTTTGGCAAATTTCAGTTATTTTTGATCGCAGTTTATCTCCCAGTAAGCTCTGGTGAACTTACTTGACCCCGTGCAGTATCTGTTTTCGGTCGTGACCTTTGCAGAAGCCCTTAGAAACTTTGACGTGGTAGTTGAGGTTGTGGAAACTGAGAGAGGAGTGGGTCCCAGTCGCACTCTTCTGCCTCAGGAAAAAAGACCTAAAAATAATGTGAAAACATATTTAACAAGGAAGCAATTTTTCAACACGGAATCATTTTTGACAGAGATTCATGATTCATTATTGAGCTATCGAAGCAAAAAATATTAAGAAATATCAAGATTCAATTGACGATTTTCGACTGACCTAAAAATGGCTGAATGAAAAAGATGGCTGAATGAAAAGAATTGGATCTTTCCTATAATAATACTCAAAATTACTACCAAAAATTATAGCTAATTTATTTTTTTATATTTTATGTTATCTAGTGCAGGGAGATGTCAAGTCAAAAAGTAATGATAAACCTACCTTTCTATTATAAGAACAAGCAACATATTTGAAATTTTCAGGAACAACGATATCGATTTAGAAAATTTTGCAAGCAAAGCGAGCTTTTCTCTCTACGAATCTTAGATAATTGGATAAAACCTTGCATAAATTGAATCCACAATTTGGCCAATTTGTCAATTTCAAACCCTCATAACTCAACAAAAAAAGCTATATTTTTTTGTCATTCGTTCGTTCTCAAAAATTCGATAACTTCAATGAAGCGTAGAAAATTTTTGAAAAAACATTGTAATTAAAACATTGGATTATATCTATTTGAAAAAAAACCAAACCGAATAAATGATCCCTTACTTTTTCCAAAAATCTAGAAAAAACTACTCCATCCTTAAAAACAGAAAATATACATTTAGGAAATTAGTCTGTTCGCTTTTACATCCAATTTTTTTTTTAAAACTAGACACGACGGTTAGTTAAAAAACAAACGTGGTCCTAAAAACCCATTTAGCTTGAGGCCGCTGTACGGCACGGATATACTGAGTGCGCTTTTAGGTCTATGAAGTAAATTATGGTTTAGAAAAAATTGATATGAAAGTGATACTTTTCGCTACTTCTAACTTATTAGGAAAATCAAAAAAATTACTTGAATTCAATTTGGAGTGGTTTCTGAGTTGTTTAAATTGTCACTAGCCATTATTAGAGCAGAAAGTATTGAGCGTGGTCAAATTCGCACTGTGTAAAAACCTGCGAAATTTAAAGACATCTAGCTAAAATTGTGTCTGTTTAGTCAAAAGTTCACACCACTTTTGTCGACGCTGAGATAAATTTTTAACATCTTTTGAAATCATGATTAAATTGGCTTCAAAATGATACCCCGCTTGGCGCCCTACGAGCTGTCATTGAGGTTCTGTTCAAGTCGGACAGAAAAAGTTCCAAAAGCCATTGTTCCGTTAAAAAATTTATGGTTTATGGAGTTTTTTCCGTCCGACTTTAATGAAACCTCATTGAAAGCTCGAGGGAGCCAAGTGGGTTATCATTTTGAAGCCAATTTAACCATGATTTGCATTTCAAAAAAAATAAAAATTTATCTCAGTGTCAACAAAAACTGGTGTGAATTTTGGCTATGCAGACACAAATTTGGCTAAAAGCAGATGTCTTCATTTTGAAGAGAAGTCTTGATTTAGAGGATCACTACATTTATAATTTGACACAGGCACGAACCAAAGTGTAGCCCATTTCATGGTTTTAAATGGTTTCAATTTTTTGCCAACTGATCATCAAGTTCTTGATATTCTTTTTGACAAAACCATTTCTACTGACTTCAAAGGAAACTCGACAATAAATCACAATCTTTAGTCCATAACCTTCCAAAATATTTGTCTGAGAATTTTTGTCATTTTTGGAATGGCTTTTTCGTCATTTTTTCTGAAATGTTTTGCATTGCTTAAATTTATAACTAAGTAGGGTCTTCCTTGTGATTTAAGCAAGGTCTGAAAATTGATTTGGTTGCCCTACAAAACAAGTCGATCAAAAATATCGGTCAAGATCATTGGTTTCTACCTGGACAGTTCGACCTGCGTGCCCTTGGATGTCCTCTGGCGCAGACTGACCTCTCTCTCCTTCTCCCTCTGGACCAGCTGCTGGGTTATAGAGGGAGCTGCCACTTTGTTCACACCTTCTTCGGTTGAGGGATGGAACACATTATCCTCGTCGTTATCCTCCACTAGAACTCTCTAGCGGAAAAATGAAATGAAAAATAATGGGACCATGTGAAAAATACTCCTCCGCCTAAACCATGATATTCTCCCGAAATTGGTTTAGGGGGAAGATTCAGTAGCGGATTTAGACAGGGAAGTTTTCAAAATAGGGTCTTAATAGTGATTTTGGAGAGCTCTGAAAACCAGTTTTATTCAACCTAAGAAAAATAAACTTTTGAAATTTTTTTGAAAATCCCCCCCTCCCGAGAAAATCCAAGATATGCTCCGGGAAGATTGATCACTATAATGGGATCAAAAAAGGTTGCTTCTGAGTTATAACCGATGGTCTTAACTCATAGAGTAATTTCGGATAGGGTACACCGTCTGCTCGTCACGCTATCTTCGGCCGGATAGATTCGTGCAACTTCTTAGTCTAATACCGATCCTAATCTTACTCTTATACTATTCTAGTCTCAGGTTGTTTAACTAGTCTCTGCTAGGCTCAATAGATCTAGGGTATACTGGTTTATTGCGGCTGCTGAAGTTCTCTTGGAGAGGCAACTAATTTCTAAGTTAAATTCAAATCTCTCTGGTGCTGAAATTACAAGTAATTTCAGCACTTACAAATAAGTGGGTTGTTAGTTAGATGGATCATGATTGGTTAATATTGAATTTTTTACAGTGGTAAAATATCTAATTTATCCAATCATAAAATGTAGTTTAGATCAGGTTCCACCCATCCGGGTTTTACAGAGTTTTTTAGATTAGTTTTTCTGCAATTCAAAGGATGGATGATGGACGTTGGTATTTGGCGAACATCATATTTCTTCTGGGTTTTCCTGTTAGAGAAGTTCCAGGATCAATCGTTGTGTCTTCTTATGACAACGACTGGGTTTTCTCAACAAACTCAAATCTGATTTCAGAATGGTTTGCTATGACAGCTTTTTCTGTTTCATGTAGAGAACTTCTTTTGTGTTCAACCTAGTCTGGGAATGGCGTGGAGATTGTGCGTGGAGGGGATGCCTGGTTACTCGGATCTGTACGTATAGTTGAACATCGAGGTGGTCATTGGTCTAGTTCAATGAAGTCCTTTTCTGCGAAGTCAAGTCGTACTCTAAATCCTTTGAGTTGTGATTGTGGACGGCATATTGATTATGGTTGGCCATTCTTTTTCGAGTGTAGTGGGGTCCTTTTGTCTTTGGATGTTCGTCTTTGGTGTTGTATGCTGATCTATATACTGCAAGGTATAATTTACATTTTATAAAATTTTTATTAGTTCGGTGTTTTAATTATGATTTTGGTTAGTTGTTTTCACAAAAGCTTTTTGTTTTAGTTCGTTTATTTTGAAGAGTTACTCACCCTTGAGTACCTCTTATTAAAAATAGAAGTGTGGTCACAAAGCGTGGATGTAGCGCGGTGGGTTAGGCCGGCTATAGAGCATGCTCAGGACGTCCTCTCTGGTGGGTTAGGCCTGGAGTGGGAGTATGATTTCGTGCGGTTTCTGTGAGAGGTCCTGTTATGTGATAACGTTTTATGTTGGGTTTATTGTGTCTTTTCTTATGTTTCGTTGGTTGTGTCCTTTTTTCAAAAATCAAATTGTTTTTGGTATGGGTTTGTCTTTCGACTTTTTTGTGTTTTATTATTTCTTTCTTAGACTTTATAATAGTCTTCAAAAGAATAAATTATCCAGTTTTAAACTGGGTTAATCCGGTTTGGGTACCGTTGGTTTCCTTTCCTTAGTCAAGCTGTTATTCTATGATTTGTGGTGTTTAGTAAGCTGCATTGGTTAGTTTTGTTTAGTATATAATTCCTTTCCAACCGGGTTAAAGGAAAGTTTGAAACTTGTTATCGTGTGTTAGAGTTAAAATCATTATTTAAACAATTCTTCGTGGGCGAGCTGTGCGAGTTTGGATAGAATTCTTGTGCGAGTGAATGAAAATATCAAAAGGTTAGCACTGCATTTTCGTTTTATCAATTTACTACATAGAATTTCAATTTTACTGCTAGTTTTTTGGGGAAAAATTAAGTTACAAATTTTCATCATTATTAGAATTACTGCTTTTAGGGAAATAATTTATAAAATAATTTACTACATTGGTATGATTTTTATTGAATTTATCTAGTGCAAAATATTAATAGAGTTTTGAAGAATTTGAAGAAGTTTTCTATTTTTTATTTTTCTTTTGTGTAATTTGTAGGTGATCCTGGGATGAAGACTAAAAATCTAAATAAGACATGGATAAGAATGGTTAGTATTTATTTCAAATTTATTAGTGAAGAATATGATAAATTATACTTAACTGTTAGTCGTCGGGGAAAAAACCGTGGGGGAAGATGTCGTGTATTATGTCGGAGTTTGTTAGTAATTTTGCTAGTATGCGAATGATGTTTTTAGTTTGAAGCAGTGGCCAAAGCAATTGAAGTGCTTTAATAGTTTTTAGTTCTTCAGTGCCAACTGCAAACTGATAAGGTGTGTTTTGGATGAGATTATATAATTTGTGATTGTATTTAGTGTTGTGAATGAATTCTAATATCGGGATTTCTATAGGTTGGATAAATTCATGTGGGATAAGGAAGGGTCTGGATTCTTCTGCGTTGAAGGTCTTCGTGATGGGACAAAAAATATACATTTGGGTTATGGGATCATAATTGCGAGGAATACCGTGAAGGTTAGTATCTTTGATGCAATATGTGAAGTTAAGAAAAAATGGTGATGTGTATTTAGAGTTAATAAATTGAAAACGGTGGTGTGGTTGTCTTGATGGAGTGTGTAGATCAAAATGATTTTGTATGAAGCCATAATATGTATATGTGTGGGTTTGTTTAGTGCGTAACATAATGTCGTGTGAGCAGTGCAAATCGCGTTCTTGTGGTGCAAGGAAATTGAAGGTTAGTGAAAATAATTGAAATCTTTCTTTAAAACTTTCGTAAGCTTGCATGTCGGTTAGTGCTTCAGAAATGACGTGGTCGAATTTGCGATCAAATATTTTGAGTGTAAATACATATGGTGTTTTTATGAAGAATTTTTCTGTGATTTGTGGGTTAGCGAAACGATCATCATCTAAAAATTGGTCTTGGTTAGCTCGGATGATGTTGTGATCGTAATATTCTAGCGTATATTCGTTAGCTCGGGGTGCAGTGTATGTTTTTAGTGACTTTTTATATCCTATATAAGTAAATTGTCTATGTGTTAGTGGTGTGGTGAGTCGATATAGCATATCTTGATTTCTTTCTATATCGATGTGAGTATTAGATAAAGGTAGGCAAAGGGGGTTAGTAAAATGATAATATGATGTCCAATGAAGTGTAGGCATTAAAACTTGTTCATCTACAAAACTACGTGTGTCGTTAGTGTTGTTAGAAGTGTTCAAAGTATATTGTGGAAATGAAGGTAGGGTGATTTGCTAAAAAATCTTTCGTGTTAGTGTGATTTGGATGATTAATATATTCACGGGCTGTTCCTGGTTTTGTTGGAAATGGATGGTTTGGGAATTTTCTTTTGAAAGTGCGATAAGCTCTATTAGTGCTATTTGATGATTCGGTGGATGTGAATGATGGTGCTAATGATGCGGCGTAAGCTGAAGAGGGTGTAGGGGTAGGTGGGTTTGATGATTCTATTGTGGATGAAATCTGATTTATAGTGGGGTTTTCAAGGTGGAAGGGTTGTTGTTGTAGGGTGATAAAATTATCTAGTTCCTGGGAGATTTGGGGAGTATCTGGAGAATTGGATGATCGGTCTGAATGAAATGAAGAGTAGGTTGGGGTGACTTGTGAAGCATAAGAGGGTGTAGAAATGGATGGGAGTGGGTTATTTGGTGGGATTGGTTGAAAAGGGGGTTTTGAAAAAACTGAGGAGTTGGTTTGAAAATTATTGGATGGAGATGGTTCAGAGTCTGCAAATTCATCAGGGGTTTCAATCTTTGGGTTATTGAGTTGTGAAATGGAGTATAAAACTGAGATATGTGAATTAGTGTCTGAATTCATGCCTGATGTTACATTATTGGATGGGAAATCGGGTGGCGGGAAAGCAAAAAGTGGAATTATTGTAATTGGAGTGTTGAGGTTGATTGGATGGAAATTTGAGCGGTGTAGGGATCCAAGTTGTCGGCTCATCGTGGGCTAAAAAAATTATTATTTTGAGACTGAAAAGCGGTGGTATGGGGTTGTTCTATAATTTGTTCATATGTATTTTCATCTAGTGAATGATGTGTCATTATATGTTGAATGGGACTTTGTGATATGGTTGGTCTAAAATTTGGATTATGTGTTATTGCTAAATTTCGAAAATTTCGTGGGACTAGGGATAATGGATAGTTATGTGGTAGGGGTGGTAACTGTGGTGCTGTGGGCGTTATTTCTACATTGTTATGTTCTTCGTCATATGTGTTCTGTCTTGTTGCTATTTTTGTGTTGTATTCTTTTATTTGTGCGTCTAAATGAATTTTGTTTATTGATGATGAAAAAATTCCAAAAAATCCTGCAAATAGTATGCGTGCTACACTTGCTTGTCTATTTACTTGTGTGTGTATAGCGCATGTATTATAGATTCCTTTTAAAAGTAAAAAAAGAAATCCTATAAAGTTAAACATTGCGTATAAAATAGTTAATTTTTCTAAGATGTAATAGGGCCATCCTAGAAAATCAAGAATTTCATTTTTGAGTGTAACAAAGCTAAAAATATTTATAGGTGAGATATCTTGTGGTCGGTAATTTTCACCGTTTAGATATATATAGTCTTTAATGTCTTTAAAATATCCGCTATAGTGTTGTGTATAAATATCTGCAAATCCTGCGGTTTCGGCAAGTTTGCGTAAGTTTTGGTCAATTGATTGTCTTTGTATAGTGTCCATTTGTGTTAATAATTCTTGGAATTGTTGTGTTCTAATGTGATGTTGGATATTGGACTTTGAATATATTCCAATTGACTGTAGGTCAATATTTGGGTTTCGAGCAATAGCTCTAATGCTTTCAGGTGAAAATTTTTTGAGTGATTGCATTAATGTGGGATATGGGGTAAGAAGGTAATATTTATCTTCATCAGGGTTCAGTTGTACTACATTGTGGCTATTTTTTGATCCACATGGGACTGCGGTATCCCAGAAAGAGGTTCGTCTTGAAAGTGTGTCAACGAAATGTACTTTATTCTTATAAAAGATAGGGATTCTTTTATAACATCGTTTATCTTCAAAAACATATAGTGGTGATACTTTTTTGGTACAGGTATAGAACCATAAAATGTTTCCTTCATAGTCTAAAAAATTTGATCTATTTCCTGATAGTAAATATCCTGCGTAGGGTATTTTTAATACTGCTAGTGCAAGTGATTGTAGGATTTGTGTCCTTTCTAATTCGCATAGTTGGTGAAGTGTTTCTAATTCAGAGAGTGACATTTCTTGAAAAATTCGGCTAATTGTGTACTCTAATTTCATATCTAAGTGAATATCATAGTGGATTTTACCAAAATATGTACTATTCATTAGTGATAGTTCTTGTAAACGTGTGCTTCTAGTGTCATGAGGCTTTAGATGTCCACCAGGTTGACCTTTACTTTTTTGAAAATCAACTGGTATAAATGATGTTCCTTCGTTTATAGGGTGACTTGTGGCGTATGGGTCGATTTTTACTTTTCCAGTGGTCATGTCGAATCCTTTCTCGTATTCAACTAATATTTCGGAGTATTGTGTTTTGTGAAGTGGATTTCTGTATTTACATGCAAGTTCTGTTTCTTGATATGTTTGAATATGTGTCAATTTATTTTCTATATTGTGTATGTTTCTAAAATTAGAACTTTGTTTTCGTGATGGATTTACTTGTTCATATGGGATTGATTGTATAAAATATTTTTCGTGAAATTTTATCATACGAGCGTGTATTTTTGCTACTTGAAATGTTGTACATGTGTCTTCGGGGAACCAAACAATTTTTGCTTGTGTTCGTGTTGTAGGGTCACAATAGCCTTGATCGTTTTTACAAGGTAATCGAATTCCTTGATAGATCATTGTGTTGTCTGATAAATCGCGTGTGAGTTGTATTTTTTCGAGTTGTATTTTCCAATCGAAAAACATGATTTCTTGATATCCTTTATTTTTTGTGTCTGCTTTGCAGTTTGATGGGTTTTTTATACCAATGTGTGGTATCTAGTGTTTATCGTGCGTGTATGTCATAAGTTGATCTTCCGTGTGCGCCGTTGTATGGGTATTTTTCATCTAGTTTTATATGTCCTTGATATCTTTCAAGTTCTGCTTGATGTACAGAATCTGCAAAAACTTGGAAATATACTAATTTTCTCTCTTTGTTTTTATTTCTTGTGATATTTAGTCTGAGTAACTCGTTTTTACAATCTTCGGGATTGAGATGCAAAACCGTTCGATATTACTCTGGTAGAATGATTCGTGGTCAAGTCGGTTTTTATTTCCATTTGAGACTTGTGAACAATGTACTTTCTTCTCAGAAAATGTTGCTGTGAATTTATATCCTATGACTGCTGTTGCTTGGGCTTTTGAATAAAGTGTTGCTATTACATTTGTAGTTTCTATAGCTTGTGGTTCTGTTTCGCATTGTGATACTTGATTTATTGCATACTTGTGTAGTGTTTTTTGTTCATTTTCTTCACAATCGTAATGTGTTACTAAAAAATCTTGGGGTCCTGTGCGGGGGGAAGGGTTTTTGTTCTGATTGGAGATTGCTAGAAAAAAGAGTTGGAGAAAAATTAATATTTTTAGAATATACATATGTATGATAATCCTGAGTATAGGTTATAAAATGTGATGTAACCAATTGTCTTTTTGGTATATCTGTCGTATTTGTATATTACTTCAGTTGTTATAAATGGTGGTGGTAGTGATTGAGCTGTTATATTTGGCGGGTTTAATGGGTAGGGATGTTGAGTAATGTTGTTTAGTTTAACCGTTATTTCAAACTTTAATTGTAGACTATTTTGTTGGAGTATTTGGATGTTATGATCACGAATGTCTTCGTGGATGTCTTGTCGATATTGTAGTCTATTGAGTGCCCAGTTGTGGAGTCGGTTACTTTCCGGGTGTTGTCCAAATAATGGTGGAGGTGCTGTGAATGTATTCCAGTCTAGTCTTAAAGGAATATTTGTTGATGATTGTTCTCGATATCTAGCGTCGAGGTTATTTGGGAAATTTAAGTTAAAATGCGGTGGTGAAATCTGGCTTATTGATGGTGTTGATGGTAGTGATAATGTTTCTGGTAGTGATGAGGATGTTGTTGTATCCGTAGAAATATCTATTGGATCATTGATTAAATTTGGTTCACCTTGTGTGAATGAATGTGTTGTCCAATATGGTAGTCGTGATGTTTGGTTTGTGGGGTTAAAGGGATTTTCACGAATTTGTTCAGATGTTGGTGTTGAACCTAAGTAATCTGAGGGTAGGCTTGAGGTGCTACGTTGTGAAAGAAGCGTAGGGGTTTCTGGTAATGTACCAATGGGGTTTTCTGGAGTACTTTGTGATGGGGATTGAGGTATATCAAAATGAACTCGGGGAGTTTGAAAATTTCTGTCTCGTCGAGGATGTATAATTTGTCTATTTATTTCGACTGTATTTTGGTTTTGACTAGGATTTCGTATTCTACTTAATTCTTGTGGTAGTGTTGGGTATAAGTTATATGTTGGTTCGCTTAGAGGTGCTTGTCGTTGAACTGGTTCTAGTGGTTCAGATAAGCGAGCGTGTCGTTCTTCAAAGGTATATGGGTTATCTTGAAACGAAATTCGTGTGGATGTTTGGGGGTTTTGGGTAGTTGAAGGTGGTGTTGGGTTATCTTGGGATGATGTCGGTGAAGACTGACTGAGTGATTGTTGGTTAGCAATCTTTGATGGTTTTTTATTTATTCTTTTAGTGGAAAAATTTATGTTTATTATAGTATTCTTCTAGAAAAAGAATTAGGAGGATTGTTGCTAGGGCGAATGTGATGATTGCTTTCTTTATACATTTGCATATTGTCAAGATGAGGGATGATAGAAATGTTATAAAAATTACAAATAGTAAAAAAATATCTGTTCTACTAAAATGGTTCGTATCATTTAGATAAGTTTTGTGAATCGTACCTGTGGATATAGTCAATAGCTTTCGAAAGTTAGAGGTATAGTTCAAATATGGAATAGAAAATTTAAAAAATATTGCAAAAAATGATTAAGATTATTACAAAAGATTCAAAGGTATCAAAAAGAAATATGATTAAAAGTTTAAATATCGTTAAAAAGTTTATGAGAATGTTAAGAATTATGTTGACTGGTCCAGAGAAGAGCATTTAAGCAATGGCTTCTTGATCGAATATTTTTTGGTGTTTGAGGCAATTTTCAAGTGTGGTCGAATTATTTATTGGTTTTTTGACAAGTGGGTTGAGTTTTGTGAAAAGTTGTTGGGGGCAATTTTTATGGTGATCGGGAGGTCTTCTTTTTCTTTATTTTTATTTGTCAAATGATCTGGGGTATTATTGAGATTGTTATACTTTAGGCTAATTAAAATTGTCGTTCTTCTACTTTAGGCTAATTTAACATATTTGTTTTGGGGGGTATTTGAGGTCTGAGTTGGGGAAATATTGTTGATTTTTGGGTTATTAGATAAGGGAGGGTTATGATATTATGGTGATATTTATTTTAGTTGTCAAGTTGGAGTAGTTTGCTTATTTTTGACCTGGAGGTCGCAAAGTTAAAGTTATAGATATGCCTGGAGTTTTAATATCGTTCGTCTAGTTGATTTGTGCTAGAGTTAGAGATGGTGACGGATTGGATGAATCCTATTGGCTAATTATGAACTAGAGTCGCTGCGTGTTTGTCAGCATGTTATTTTGAAAAATGAAAGTTCAAAATATTTCAGAGGTGCAAAGATTATGAAATATAAAATTAAAGCTGTTTTTGAAATTCGACTTTCTTTAATATTTTAGATTGTGGGATGAATGTTTTATAGTTTTTACGTGGTTGATTTCTAAGTCGTGATGACTCTCTATGTTCTGATTTGTCGATTTGTTCTTGGGGTATTATTTTTTCTGTCAATTTTCTATTTTTTCTTTCTTTTTGAGGTATATTTTGATCTAGCTTTTTTGTATTGTTTTTTGTTGTAGTTGATTTTTTATTTTGATTTTCGAGATGAATGTCATGTTGTTCCTTTGTTTTATTCTCCGTATGTGGGTTATTTTGAATAACTTTTCAACCTGTGAAAGAATATAATTGAGTTAGTTCGCGTAGTGCGTATTCTTTTGGGTAATAAGGTAATAGATTGTTTCGATGTTGAACGAATTCTTTTTTGTCTGAGTCGGTGATTTTATATGTGACATCAGTGGGTTTGGCAATTATTTGGTATGGTCCTTTACGAAGGGGTTGTAATGTTTTAGAAATTCCTTTTTGAGTGTTAAAATTGGGTATTAAAACAAATGTTCCAATTTTTAAATCGGAGGCTGGTGTAAAGCGTGAATTTATTTGTTCAATAATGTTTTGCCTTTGTAACAACTTTTTTGTTACTTTTTGGTAAATTTCATTGTGCTTTTTATCTCTGTTTAAAATCCATTCAGTGTGTGTACCGGAGGCTAATTTAAGAATTTGTGGGTGATGAAAATGATCTTCATCGTGTGTGTGTAAAGGTAGGTTATAACAAATTGAGTCTTTATTCGGTTGGCAATGACTTTGTGCATTTTTATGAGAGTTTGCTGTAAACATAATTGGTTTGCGTGGCTTTTGATTAAAAACCATTTCATATGGTGACATTCCTAGAGTTGTCGTGATTTGTGAATTATATGCTAAGGGAAATAGTTTTACATCTGCTGACCATTCGGTGTATTTTGTATCATTTCCATTGATGATACATCTAAGATATTCTTGTAGTGAACGGTTCATACCTTCGACTAAGCCGTTTGTCCAAGGTGCGTGAGATGTACGTGGTATGTGTTTGATGTTATATAAATGACATAGTGTGATGATTTCATTATTTATGAATTCCGTAACTAAAATTTCTGGTAGTCCGAATTTGGCTATCCATTGTTCATAAAGTGTTGTGTAAGCGTAATAAGCGTTACAATGTGGTACTGGGTTAAGTGCTACATAATGTGTAAATGCGTCAACAATTACCATAATGTAGGAGTTTCCTTCGGATGATGGTGAAATTGGTCCTTTTGTGTCAAATGAAATACGGTGGTTAAAGTACAAACTTTGTCCTTTAAAGTCTTGTTTTTGTGCTGTTTGTTTTTGATTTGGATAAGGTTTATTTAGCTGACATACTATACAATCATTGCATAGTACTTTTATCCAAATTGATGCATTTGGAAAAAAAAAATTTTTTTATGAAATTTGAATATGTTTTCTCTGATCCAGAGTGTCCTTTAATGTTTTGTGTATGTGAGATATTAAAAGCTATGAGAATCATACTTAAAGGGAGACAGGGAACTGTAGATTCATTTAATTGGTATTCTAGAAGGTCTGTGTTTTCATTTATTGTTGTATTATTAAATTTTCGGAAATATCGGAGGAGTGTTTTATTTCCTAATATTGTTGTATCTGCCTTTACGGGTTTAGTTTTATATTTGTGCCATGATTTTAGTTGTCTAATTATTGGGTCAAGATTTTGATATTGTTTCAAAGTATTATTTGTAATTTTATCTGTTGGGGGGAGAAAAATGTTTTCTATTTCTAATTTAGATAAAGGAATTGTATCAAGTGGGTCATGGAGGTCAAAAACTTGATTTATTGTGTATTTTGAATCGTTTGTTTGCGGTCCTGATAAATTTATTTTATCAGTTAGATTTTCTTTTTCAATTAACGGAAAAAAGTCTTTTTTATGCGGGTTTTGTTTTACTCTTTTTTGTTGGGTGTTATTTTTTATCCATTGTGAATATGGAATTGGTTTAAAAGTTGATGTTCCAAGTAGATCAACTTCGTAGTGGTTATTTTGGCAATCTAAATAAAGTGGGAAGTGTTGTAGATTATTTATTTGTGATTGTTCAACGTCAGTTTTTACTGCATACTTGCCTTCTAGTCGGGGTGATGTTTCGTTTTCTGCAAGGTAAAATTTTATATTTTTGGGTATTTCAACTGTAGTTTTACGTGTAAGTAATTCAGGTGGTGTATTTCGACTTAAAGTGTCTGGTAATGCAAGATTCTTTCCTGCTGTCCAAACTATATGTAAGTTTGGGAATTTCATTAGAATTAATTGAAATCTATAAACTCGGTGATTTGGATTAGATTTTTGTGTAAAGAGAAAAATGATTGGTTTGTGATCTGTGAATAGAACTGTTGGATGTTTTGATCCAAGTATCAGAAATTCATATTCTGTTAGTGTATATATTATGGCTGTACATTAGAGTTGAGAGTCGTAGCTCTGCTTGAGTGAATAATCGAGAATTTGCTGATATAAGATTCATTTTGTTTGTGCCATTGTGTGATTGTAATAATGCTGCGCCGATGCCAAAATTCGAAGCATCGCACATTGCATAGAATGGTTGATTTGGATCTGGAATTGTATTCGAAATTTGTTCAGTTAAGACTTTTTTAATTTCTTCAAATCGTGATTGATGTTCTGTGTTCCATTCAAAATTATTTTGTTGTCTAAGTATATTATAGAATGGTTTTAGGTATAATTGCATTTTATAGACATATTTGCTTAAAAAATTTAACATTCCAAGGAATTCTTGGATTTTCTTTTTGTTTGTTGGTGGTTGGAGCTTCTGAATAGCATCAATGCGTGATTTTAATGGAGTGATTGTTTTTCTTTCTATATTGTGTCCTAAGAATTTAACTCGTGTTAAAAAGAAGTGTGATTTATCGGGGGCGGCCTTCAGATTTTCGTTCTGAAGTATTTTGTGATAGTGTTCTAAAACATTAAACATTTCTTCTTTTGTCTGTGATTGCATAAAAACATCGTCTAAATAGGTGATTGCGTTTTTCTTGAGTATTAGTGGTCTAAAAATTTTGCTCATAAAAGCTGAAAATGCTGCTGGTCCTATGGATATTCCATAGAATAGGCGGTTGAATTCATATTGCTGATTTCCAATAACAAATTGTGTTAAATGTCGCGATTGTTCATCTAGTGGCATTTGATTATATGCACTATTCATATCTGCGGTTGTAAAGTATTTTCCGTTTATTTTTGTTAAAATAACTTGTATTGGTTCAATAGGCCAATTGCATTTGGATTCGTCTATTAGTGAATTAAGATATCTAGCGTCTAGAACTATTTTTAATGATTCTCCTTTTGCTAGGATGATAACAGGGTTGATAAGTGTGTTACCTTTTGGTTGTTCTTCTTTGTTTACCGGTGATATAATTTTATAATGTTCTAAAATATCGAGTAATCTGTTCACTTTATCGTGTAAATGAATTGGTACTTTACTTGCTCTTTGTTTTTTGAAAACTGCGTCAGGTTTTAATGGGAGATGTAGTGATGAACTGATTTTGCCAACATCAAATTTGGATGTTGCATAGACTGATGATTATTTTATTAGCTGTTTGGTTAACTTATCAAATTCGTCTTGTGTTATTTGTGAATGTTGGAAGTTAAACATTGTTAAAAATTTCTGTTGATTCTCTGTATAGTTATTTATGTTAATTGTAGGTTTGAAATATGGGGTTTTTGTGAAATAATCTGTATTTTTTTTTTCATTACTTATTATATTATTTATGGATAATTCTTCATTAAGAATTGTGGATCGACAAATATCTAATAATTGGAGTATATTATTTACGCTGTATGCTTTTTCGTGTACTGGTGATATCGTAGCGTTGGTTTCGCAATATCCCAAAAGTCCTAAAGGTAATGTTACTTGATAGGGTGTATTATTGTATACATGTAACGAAATAATATCTGAATTCGAGTTTTTCAGATATTTTATGGATGAAATTGTGATTTTGAAAAATTTATGGATAGGTTTGAATTCAAAGTCTGACATATAGAGTTGTTGTTTATTTTGTTTTTTATCATATTGGTGAACTTGTTTTATTGAAAAATTATATATGTTTCCTGATAGTGGTTTCAGGTGTTTTCTTTGTTGGTTATATATTGGATAAAATTTTGAAAAGAATGGTGGTTGTTTGTTTTATCTTTGAAAAAATGTTAGGGATGTGTCTTTTGTTTTTGTGTATTTATCTTTGATTAATATTTTACTATTCAAAATGTTGATTGTTGGTATATATTTAGAGATAAATGGTATTCCAATGATATTGTGTTTAATATCAGTGATATGAAATATTTGTTTAAATGGTTTATTTAAAATTTTATTTTGCTCTATTGTTCTTGTGGGGAGAAGAAATAATTGAATTTTTCCATAGTTTACCAATGTTGATCCTTGTGCTGTTGCTAGTTTACTTGAGGTTTCAAGAGGTGTTAGTTTTGGGTGTAATATTTTTATCTCATTCCATGTGGGAATGTTTATTATGTTTGATTCTGCTCCTGAATCAATTAAAAAATCAATTTCAAGATCTGGTGGTTGAAATTCTTTGTTTCTTGGACTTTCTAAAAGAAATGGTATTGTCCAAATTTTTTCTTTGGGTTGTTCTTTTTGTATATTTTGATAGATGTGATTTGTATTCAAGCATTTTGTTTTGGCATTTTCATTGGATTGATTTGTAGTGTTGATTTCGTTAGTTTCTTGTGCCGTTTGTGTGGAATGGATGGGTTCAATATAATAATTGTGAAGGAGTTCTAATTGATTTTCATATATATGTGATGAAAAAGGTTGTTCATATATAATAGGTTCGTAGTCATTTTCGACTGCTATCATATTTATGGAGATAGTGTTCTCTGTATCACTTTCTGAATCTGATGATTCACAGTTTATTTGATTTAGTTGTAGTTCGTTATTTCCTGTGTCATCAATACCTGGGGGGTCTGATGTTGTTTCTGGATTTGATTGTACTTGATTAATATGTCTTTGATGTTTAGGTGTACTACTTCTGTGGCGATTGTTAGAATTATTATAATGGTTATTATTTCTGTGTGGTGATTGGGAATAATTTCTATAACGATTATTATAACTTGAATGTTGATTTTGTGAATTATTTCGTGATCTGTTTTGATAATTATTGTTTGGTCTGTTATAGTTTGATCTGTTATATGAGTTATTCCTTGATCGATTGTTCGGGTAATTCTGGTTTCGGTTGTTTGAATAACTTCTGTTTCGATTATTGGAGTAGTTTCTATTTCTATTATATGAAGAGTTTCGTGATTGATTGTTTGGATAGTAATTATTCCTTGATTGGGAATTAGATCTAGAAACAAATTGTGTTGTATTTGATCTGGAGTAGTTATTTCGACTATTTGGTCTATTGTAATGATTTTGTGACGAATTTTGTGTATTTCTTCGTTCTGGTGATCTTCCTCTATAACTTGAGTTATATGGTGATTGGGTTCTCGTGTAATTGGTATTGTTCGGAAGTGGTTTTCCTGAACTGTTGTTGCTGTATACATTTTTGTTTGGTAGATTTTGGTCTTTCTTCATGTATTGATAGAATGATTTATTTGGTTCTTTATATTTTTGAGGTTTGTTTTGATTGTCCTGTTGTTTTTGTCTACATTCAGAAATACCAAGTCCGTATCGTCGGCAATAATTACACCATTTTTTGAAAGATGGTTTGCCTTTAAAGTTTGGGTGTTTTTCATAAATATTGAGTATTTCAGTGATTTTTTCAACGAGGTCTGTATCTGATTCCTCTATATTGTTGATATTTGTGGTATTTGTTTCAATTCGGTTAATATATTGTAATTTCAGATTTTCTGTTTCTTCAAGTTTCATTGTGATTTCCGCTTGCTCTAGTTTGTCTACTAGTTTTCTAAAATCTAAATCGGGCTCTCGAATTGAGGAGGGATGGGATGCTCTCTTTTTTATTGCTATTTTCCTTAATTGAGGTGTTAAGGTCATCATTAAGATTTCTGTCATTTTTGTGTTTTTATAGTCGTGTGTATTTAATGAATATGCTTTTCGAACTAGTGTTTCGATACGTACTGCTAATTGTTTGATGGTTTCATTTGGTAATCTGCGAATTTCATTACATAAAACTCTTTGTTGTTGTTGTTTGTTTCTTTCGGAGTCAAACATTTTTGAAAATTCTTGTGTAAATCTTTTCCAATTTGATTTTATTTCTATAGGCAATATTGAAAACCATTTTTGGGCTGCGCCGTCTAAGGTTGTCTGTATCAACGCTGTGCGTCGATGTATCCAATTTTGATGTAGTGGCGTATTAATTGGTTCAGGTCCTATATTCAAAATTAAATTTGCTGTTACTGCATTTAAATAATCTTCTACAGAATATTCAGGGTCTGTTCCTGTGAATACCATTAATGGTTTGTTTGATGTTATTGATGATCCACCCATAAGGTATGGATTCATTGTCATTTGTAATGATTCTGCGGCATTTGGCATTTGTGAGAAATTTGAGAGTTGATTCTTTGTTATTTCGTGTTGTTGAAGGTAATATGGAAGTGGTATTTCAATTTGCATTTGTGTTGGTTGATACGAGTGTGTAATCATTGGGTTTTGTGGCTGAATTGGTTGAAAAGATTGTGTATTAATTGGGTTTTGCATTTGTATTGGTTGTTGATTTTGTGTATCTGTTGGGTGTGGAGAACAAATTCTATGATATGTATACGGTTTCTGCACTCCTTGTCCACGATATTCTTGAGTATATGGTGCAAATATATCTGGTTGTAAATAATCATCGTCAGAGGATAAATAATCCGTTTGATGAGATGCTTGCTTTTTATTTTTATTCTGTTGAAAGAATGGGTAATTTTCACTACGATCCTGTGGAAGATGTGAATTAGTTTGAAAATTTACTGAGTTGGTTGTTGCCATTGGGTTATCCCAATATCGAGATCTTATCTGATTATTATTATTTTTTCGTGGGGGATAGTTTGTTTTTGATGAATGTGCGTAATTATAATTGTGTTCCGCAAAAGTGTTTCTTGTGAACGTTCTGCGTGTTTTTGACGGTATTGTCATGGGTCTATATGTTTGATAATCCATTTGTGAATATTTTGGAGCAACCGAAGGTTTAACGGTTGATTGTAAGGTTACTTGTGCTAGTTAAGTGTTTGTATTTCTTGGTGTTGTTAAAATTGGACGTATTGGTGAAATACTTTGTTGTGTAGTTGTTGTTTGGACAATTTCTTCATTTATGAAGTGTGATGGTGTTTGAATATCTTGTTGAGTGAGGTTCCTAGTTCCATTAAGGTTTTCATTGTGTATGACGGTCGAATTTAAACTGTTATTTCGCGTATCGGGTAAAAATGTATTGTAGTTTAATGGTGTTGCATCAATGGATAATGGTATTACCCTTACATAATCTCTTACATAAGATATTGTATTTATTGCCTGACTTGAGATTGATTGTGGGATATTTATGAATGCATAATGACACCATTCGGGGTCCCAAACGTAGTCTGATTGTTCTGTGATGGCGGTATCATCGTTTGAATTTTGGGGTCTGAAATTTTTTCTTGCTTGTGAAATTAAATCTATATTATGTGTGAAATAATCTATTATAAACCATGCCAAAATTTTTTGTAAGTCATGTTTTGTATGTTGTGAAACTTCATCTTTAGTGAAATTTTCTTTAATTATGTGTAGAAAAGTTGAAAATAGTGAGATTTCATGTCGTACCTTTATATGTCTAGATGTCTCATTCGGTGAGATATGCGGGATTGGGTTTTCGTTTTCTAATATTGAAATATAACTATATATTATTGCAAAAACTTCATTAGTAAATATGGAGTTTGCTCTTTGTGAGTTATGATATTGTATGCTTTTTATATATTCTGAGAATACTTTTGAAAATTCTAAATCAAGATCGTCTGTTTGAATTACATATTTGCGGTGATTCGGGTTTGGTGAGCTGAATTCTATGGTGTAGATTCCGTATTGTTGTGTTAAGTTACATATATCTTTCAGATAGTGATCAATAATCTGTCTTTTTATTTTTACATCTGGGAACTCTGTTTTACATGGGCTAATTCCGGGTTCAAACAAATTTAGGAGGAAATTCTTGCAAAGATCATGTTGTCCTCTATTATCGGTTGCATCTACTAGGAAGGGGTAGATATCGTCATCGTCTGGACTATCTTCACTTGGAGTGTGTGTTTGGCTCATTTTTTCGTTTAATGACTGTTAATAGGTAATTATCGATGTGTCTAATTGGTTGATTCCAATTATACAAGTGTACTGGTTTGTGTTTATATTGCTTTTTTATTCTTCTTTTTCCTCTTTTTGATGAATTTGAAGTTGTTTCTGAGTCGGAAAAATATAATTGATCGTGAATAGGACAATTTTTATCAATGGATTCTTTTAATTTATAAAGTTCGTCTAAATTGCTGACTTCTGATACTGAGAATGCGTTTCTATTTTTGGAAAATCTTTTTCGTGTTATTTGTCTTTGTTTAGTTATTATTTTCCTTTTTAGTGTTTGTCGTTTTGTTCTGATATATCCAACTGTTTGTGTGTGTGGTGTGATTACAAGGTCGTATTTTTTGGTATCTATTTCACAGTTGTGCAAAACGATTGTTTTTTTGTTTCCTAGATTTTTAAATGACATAAAGTTTAGGATGACGGATGCAAGAAAATGTTAGATGATTTCTATTTTCTTAAATTGTTAGTCCTTACGATTTTTTGGTTAGCTTAACCTGGGTCTATTTGTGCCAGTCGGTCATATTTGGAAGTTTGACCTTGAGAGAAGCAAAAAACACTTGATTTTGGAGTGAAATTTAATTTTTCAAAATTTCGAATGGAACCTGTCATGCACGATTTTCTCGCGAGAACTGAAAATCAGAAAAAGAGATCAGAACAATTTCAGAACGATTGAGACGCATACGCGGGAAAGTCGCAAGAAAAAGCAGTAGGAAATTGCTATTCGCAATTTCCATCACTATAATAATCGAGAGTAGAGCTGTCCCATCTGTGACAGAGACGAGGGCATTCCCTCGAATTGGATTATAACGACTGGAGTATTATTCGGAACTGGACTAGAGTGAACATTCGGTGGAAAGGTGGACAGCTTGAGTGTCCTAATGGTTCACAAGAAAACTATTGTCTAGAGTGTAAACTCGTTCTCATTGTTAAAACTATAAAACATTAGACTCATTTAGTTACGTTATTTAATTCTTGAGTTAACTACCGACTGGATTATTTCCCACTTCTTGAGCGTGCTACTATGTGAGTACAAATTTAAATTCTAGAGTGTGTTTTATGATTGTTATGTTGAGGTAAGGCGAGTTTTAGGTTGATCCATCTGAAATGGATCAAAGTTCCACTGTCTAATAAAAAAGCAACTTAACGGATTGTTCCAACCCGGTTTTTAACGGCGTTCATGTATTTTGGGTATCTAGAGACCTAAGTATGGGGACGTTTCTAATTCTAGAGTGGGGGGATATTTTAGTAGTAGCCTTTAAGCTGTAACGGGTCGTAGTCTCATGTCACAAGCGAACCGAACTGGCTCCGACCGTTCTTGAGGTAGAAAAACACAAGAGATAGTGTCCCTGACCCTTGAGCCAGTGGTTATAGGGCCTATTTTTCTTAAGCCTCATGTGTGACTGCAGTAGACGAATGTTACATAGTGTTTTTATGGCGCTCCTGGGTGTTTACGACATCAAGACTACGGAGTCGAACCCACTTGAGACAGCTTCGGGCTGAATGCCCATTCTAGAGTACCGGCGGTACGGTTCGACAGGAACGTGCAAACCTTCCGGTTGTACCGTGATAGCTTTTTAAGAAAACTCGAGAAAATTTCCTGGTACGCTCTCCGAACGAGGCTTAGCTAACCGAGTAAAGGGGGGCAACTAGGGAGACAAAAACACGAGCAAAAAGACAAAAAGCAAAACAAAAACCAAAAAAGAATAGAAAAAGGAACAAAAACCATAAAACGAAAAAAGACAGTGACTTTGACACCAGATTAGTTGGATCAAACCTTTATATTAATTAAATAGTATACCCATACTGTTTTACAAGTTCGATCGTTTCGATCAACCTAGCAATTTAAACCAGTAAACTGAATAAAGTGCCCGAAGTGGGGCGTCGTCAAGGGTTTTCAGATAGCTTGGAACTTAGCTGGACCAATAGGAGACTTGACTGGAAGAGGTGACCAGCCGAGTGGGAAAGTGGTTCAGGGACACTTGAGCTGAACCAATAGGAGACTTGACTGGAAGAGGTGACCAGCCGAGTGGGAAAGTGGTTCAGGGACACTTGAGCTGAACCAATAGGAGACTGGACTGGAACAGGTGACCAGTCGAGTGGGAAAGCAGCCAAGAAGGATTTGGCAATTCTCGAGTTCTCAAGTTGGGCAGAACGGGTATCGTTAGAATCCACATTACATTATAGGAGATAAGTGTAAAATTGGATAAGCGAAATCCCCCAGTTTTGAGGAACGTTTTTACTTGAGCAGGCCTGGAAACAGGTCTACGGTTTTCTCTTGAGAGGTTTAGCACCCGGCGCTTAAAGTAATTTTTAGGCTTAAGAAGGGGGGCTAGAAAGGGGGGAGGTTAGAAGGGGGACTGGTTAAGTTAGAGGTTGGCGGTTGTAAATTATAAAAAGGGGGAAATTAGAGTAACTAATTAGTCGACATCGTTGACTTAGTTACATTAGAAATTAACACGCGTTGGTAATATTAGGTGGAGATCCAAAATTCAACTCGAGTTAAGACTGGTACGCTGGTTGGTTTGGTAGGGGGGACCGGATATAAACAGCTTTTGTGAAACCCCATAAGATCACTAGTGGGGGGAGGAAAACGCGTGGCAATTAGGTACCAGACATTTTTTTCGACGAAAGGTAGACATTGGTCACCTTTGAATTTCAGGTGGGCTCATTTTTCTGTTTTTATTATTTTGCTTACTTAGATTTTTGTTGCATTTTAGTGAGGATTTGTGTTTGGTTTTATACGAACAGGTGATCACAAGATACCTGCGCACCTACATTGAAATAGAAACAACCAAAAAGAAGAGGGGGGTCAGCATTTGGCTTTTAAGAGAGGGTTTTTGGGAAAATTTTACTAGAGCTTGAGTGGTGGTACAAGGTACGGTGATTCAAGAAGACCCTACAACGAGGAAGACACTCCGTGACGAGTCTTGGGACAGTACCGAAGAAGTCTTGGGACAGAGCAGTCTTGGGACAGTGGTCTTGGGACAGGGTCTTGGGACAGTGGTCTTGGGACAGGGTCTTGGGACAGTGGTCTTGGGACAGGGTCTTGGGACAGTGGTCTTGGGACAGTGGTCTTGGGACAGTGGTCTTGGGACAGGGTCTTGGGACAGTGGTCTTGGGACGGGGTCTTGGGACAGTGGTCTTGGGACAAGGGTCTTGGGACAGGGTCTTGGGACAGGGTCTTGGGACAGTGGTCTTGGGACAGGGTCTTGGGACAGGGGTCTTGGGACAGTGGTCTTGGGACAGGGTCTTGGGACAGTGGTCTTGGGACAGGGTCTTGGGACAGTGGTCTTGGGACAGTGGTCTTGGGACAAGGGTCTTGGGACACTAGTCTTGGGACACTAGCCTTGGGACACTGGTCTTGGGACACTGGTCTTGGGACAGTAGTCTTGGGACACTAGCCTTGGGACAGTAGTCTTGGGACACCAGCCTTGGGACACTGGTCTTGGGACACTACCCTTGGGACACTAGTCTTGGGACAGTAGTCTTGGGACACTAGCCTTGGGACACTAGTCTTGGGACACTAGCCTTGGGACACTGGTCTTGGGACACTACCCTTGGGACACTAGTCTTGGGACAGTAGTCTTGGGACAGTAGTCTTGGGACACTAGCCTTGGGACACTAGTCTTGGGACAGTAGTCTTGGTACAAGGGTCTTAGGACACTAGCGGAGAGTACTGTGATAGTGACGAATAGTCTTGGGACGGTATAAAAATTGAAGTAGAATCACAACAAGTGTGTCTTAAGACAGAATAAGACAAATCGAAATAGGTACGGTTAAGACCAAATTAAGGAAAGTTTTTCGGAGGTTTTAGAAAGAGAATTGGATAAGGTTTTTAACACGTTGTACAGAATTTGTTACCACAAAAAAAAATATATTTTTTTTACCCTTAGAATAGAATCGTGTATATAATAAAATTGTAAATAGGAGCAGTTGTAAATAGAAATAATGAGGCGGAGTAGGGTACCGGTGCTCGAAAAAAGGTCAAGTGGATCAAATACGAAATATAATTCATCGCTGCGCGGAACGACATCAACGGGCCCAAAGATAACGAAGACGAACTTTTCAGTTAATATGGTCAGCACAAGGAGTACAGCGGAGAACAGGGCGAAAGAGGGCATGGAAGGGGAGCGAGTAGAACCCACCATCGAGATTGATCTAGAGACACCCGATCAAAGTGTGGATGAAACAAGGAAGATGGCGACAGAGTCAACTCCAATGCCCAATGCAGAGGAACCGAACCAGAAACCCATAGAGTTCTCACCGATAGACGACGCGGAAGATGCAATAGGCAACACCGAAGAAACGGTGAAAGAAGACTCTCAAGTAAAGAGGACATCTTTTACGGAAAAATTGGGAATAATGTTCGGAATAAAAACAAAAGAAAACGTGACTGAAGAACCAAAAGCAGAAAGAGCACGAACATTTGGGACAGTGAGCACGAAGACCTCAGAAGCCAATCCAAGAGAGGAATAAGCTAAAGCAGAGGCTACGGCCGAAGAGAGACCGACAGCTGACCATGAAGAGACTACCATTGAGCTGGGTGACTTGTTGGCGAAATTAAATCAGATTGACAAAAGACTTAAGCACAGTGAAGAAGACAGAGAGGTGATAAAAAAGGAGATAAGATACAACAAGCACGAGTATCTAGACAGTTATTTTAACCTAGCTAAGGCAACAGATGAGAGACTCAAGGAAATGTCAGATAAGGTAGAAGCCACCAATGAAGAACGAGAAAAGAACATCAAAACAGACATGCAACAGTTGAAGAACCGATATGATGATGTCAACAGCCAATTAGGGAGCCTGGAAAGGAGAATGGACACAATGAGCAAGAGTCAAGCCGAGAGTTCGTGTGCAATACAGGCGAAGTTGGATGCAATCTTGAGAGGTTCCACTCCACAAGAAAGACCGGCAGCGGATCGTACGCAAAGCACCAGAGTTGACTTTGTAGAACCACAAAGGAACAAACGGCAATCGACACCGTTGCCCTTAACCAGGGATGCGATAAGCATAGCACCAACAGCTGCGAAAACAATAATGAAGAATGGAACGTCGAATACAACGACTGCTCCGGGAGATTCAACAGCTAACAGCAACACAGGACCGGATGCTATGACATGGGCCAGCACTTGGGAGATGATGAACAGGACTCTAGAGGCCTTCGCCACGAGGAACACTGACTCGAGTGACAGGAGAGAGGGAAAATCAAGAAAGACATTCAAGAAGCCAAAAGAATTCAAGGACGACTCCGATGGATGCATTGACACTTGGGTGGAAGTGATGAGATTACATCTAGAACAAGACAACTTGAGTGACGAAAGACAAGCATGTACAGCCATACTGAGCAACTTGGAAGGAACGGCATTAAAATGCGTGGTCGCAAAGAAGGAGGAAGAACGCGACACCGCGGACAAGATCTTCGAGATATTGCTGAATCGATTCGGGTCAGGCATGAAGGGTCACCAAGCGATGATGCGATTTGAAAAGAGAAGCCAGAGGGACGACGAGTCAATAGATCGGTTCCTAGATGACCTCGAGAGCTTGAGAAGGAGGAGTGACCCAGAGGAGTCGACAAATAGACGGAACTTTAGCATTGCCTCGAAGTTCATCGATGGGGTGAAAAGTGATGACTTAAGGACAATGTTAGCAACATACTACACATTGTCGAAGGACAGCGCACCCACCCCAGAAGAAATGAGACAGAAATCAAGAGAATACATGCTGATGAAACCTAAGAAGTACTCATATTCCGAAAACAGGAACACGCAAGGGGGAAGCCAACCCCAGAGGTCATCATGGTACAAACCTAGAGATGATATGGACAAGCGCAGATCATGCGCGAACTGCGGGTCAGCGGATCATCATGTGGCTGACTGCACAACGTACAAACAAGGCATGAAGAGCCTAGGTTATGCACCGGATGAAGAGGATATGAGCCAGATGGAAGAACACGAGTACTATAATGGCTTAATCATCAAGATAGGCGCCAGATGCTTCTTCTGTAACCAGGAGGGGCACTTCAGAATGGATTGTCCCTTGTTCTGGGAAGCGGTCAAGGACCAGAATCACCCCAAACATAAGTTGGCATTAGCGGCGGTGCAGAATCAGCGGAACAGGCAAAACGAGTTTGAATCTAGGAACTTGGGGGCACCAAACACCGAATTGCCGACGAAGACAGTGAAAGCTGTTACACATGTTAGCGGTGCGTTAGAGTCCGCGGCCGGAAGCTCTCTAGAGATAAATTATAAGAAAGCGGCGACGGAAGCAATTGCCAAAGTGAAACAAGATCTGGCTGCGAAAGAAATAGAGCAACGACTAAAGTTGGAGATCGAAAGACAGAATTTTAACGAAGCATTAACCGGATCGAACTCAATACCAGAGGCTAGAACGGGCTCAATGAAGACCGGGAATTGTAACACCGTGAAAATGGTGACAGGTAAACCTTTTGGAATATCGAAAATCGGAGCAAGAATAATGTCGATAATCACAGTGGGCGGACACGAGGTAACCAGAAACTTGAGCGAGCCGAGCGACCAGACGATAATGCACATTGACGTGTATGCAGACTACTTGAGTGGAATAAGTCCACAAACGACTTCTAGAGCGCTCAGGGCACTACTCACGAGAGGGGGCAGCAAATCGGTACGTGTTGATAATAGGTACACTGAAGCTTATGGTCCACACGAGGTCATGCTAAATATAGATGGAATCAACATCTATACCAAGGCGATGATAACATGCGACGAAGACCTAATTGGACAAATCTATGTAGGGAAAGAAGAATTGAAAGTAAGATCGATTGGACACTGTGCTATGCTCGAAGAAGATGCAATGCACATCGGGACGGAAGCAGACGTGACAGGGCACGTGCTAGACATAAATGGCAAAAAGACTCAGTTACGTGGATTACTCGACACGGGAGCAGTCTTGAGCGTCATACCAATCGAAACATGGGAAAAGATGGGCTTTGACAAAGGTGACTTGATAGACTCGAGAATACGGCTGTCAGCTGCAAACAAAGGGGCCCTTCGGGTGTTGGGCAGGACGCCGATAATAGCCCTCAATTTGGGGGAACGTAACCTGTGGATGAGCTTCATCGTGGTAGAAAACCTAGATGAATCTGACCAATTCATTTTGGGCAGAGACTTCATCAGGAATTTCGACGTAACGATTGATCTAAATAATGCAATGTTCAGGATACGGAACCCGGATAGGAGGTACGCAATCAAACCGGTAAATTTAATAATGGCGAATGAAAACAAAGCACCGGTATTCTTGAGTAGGAGAGTGAGGTTAAAAGCTAATGAAGCGGCAATCGTAAGCTTGAGGATGAAAAATTATAATGAACTGAGTGACAACAAGCAAGTGTGTATAGTTCCGAATCCCAATAGTCAAAGCGCTGCTGTTTTAGGAAGATCATTTTCGATAACGAAGAGCGGCCTCTGCGTCAGTGTCTTGTTGAATACCCTTGATATACCGATCACGATACAGAGAGGGAGGAAGCTGGGATATGCTTTACCAGTTAAAACTCGATACGAAACAATTGAAAACTGAAAACAAAATGAAGTCGTTGATTGTCCTAATCACAGGGACAAAATTTGTATCTTGAGACGATTGCAGAGAATAAAAGATTCTTCAAGTCTTATCAAATCACTTAAGTCAGAAACGGACGATGGGCTTTCGAGCTGTTCGAACTTTCCAGAGCGACCCACGCTAGATGAAATGCAAACTGATAAACCGGTTCTGCCGGAGATTGAACATTTAAGGGGCAAACTGAAAGATGAACAGCTCAAAGCTATCAAGGACGTACTAGAGCGGAACGAGGAGGTTTTTTCAAGGCATAAGGCGGATATCGGGTGTTGTAATTTTGTTGAACATGAAATAGAACTTGAGGAAAACGCGGTGCCACACAGGGAGGGGGCGAGGCGCATGACCCCACACAAATCGGACGCGTGTAGAAAAGAAATCGAAACGTTACTAGAGTATGACATGATAGAACCATCCAAGTCACCTTGGGCGTGTGGAGTAGTGATGGCCAAAAAGAAAGGCGACCAGTTAAGGTTTTGTTGTGACTTTCGATACCTGAACTCCGTCACGGTGAAGGATGCCTATCCCATACCTAGAATTGATGAGAGCCTCTAGAAGTTAGGTGATGCGAAATTTTTTACGACTCTTTATTTAGGCTCGGCCTTTTGGCAGGTACCATTAAGGAAGCAAGACAGGGACAAGACAGGGTTCGCCTGCGAGTTGGGTCTGTTTCAATGGAAACGGATGCCGTTTGGACTCTGCAATGCAACAGCCACGTTTCAGCGGCTGATGGCACACGCGTTGATAGGCGTGACGAAGAAGTACGGCAACCTGGTAATGTGCTATGTGGACGACGTGGTAATAGCAACGCCAACACTAGAAGACCACATCGAGAGGCTTGACGAGGTGTTCGCGTGCATGAAAAGATCGGGGCTGAAGTGTAAACCATCAAAGTGCGAGATACTCAAGGACTCGATTAAATACTTGGGCAGGATGGTAGATAAACACGGTATCAGACCTGACCCAGACGCCGTGGAAGCAGTCCTAACCTGGAAATCACCGAAGACGGAGCACCAGCTGATGAGCTTCCTGGGTTTCGCCAACTATTATAGAGAATTCATCAAGGGCTATGCGGACAAGGTATACCCGATGCAACAATTAATGAGACACAAGGGCAAGAAGTTCACGTGGAACAACGCGGCAGAAGAGTCATTCCAGAGAATAAAGAAAGAGCTGTGTGAGGCACCAGTACTGGGTATGCCGACTGAGAAGGGGATGTACGTGCTAGACACGGATGCGTCAGTAGTCGCTATTTCTGGGATTCTCCATCAAGAACAAGAATGGAATGGGAAGACAGTCTTGAGACCAATAGCATACGGGAGCAAAGTCCTAAGTGACACAGAAATGAAGTACGGAGCACCGAAAGCAGAGATGTTTGCGGTGGTCACCTTTGTCGAAAAATACAGAGCATACTTAGTCAGTGAGCCCTTCAAGCTGCGAGTCGACAACCGAGCACTAAGCTGGCTGAAAACGTACTCAATGGACCAGAGCTATATTGGGAGGTGGATAGTTCGCTTGGATGGATACAACATGATAATTGAGCACAGAACACGAGATAAACATCAAAATGCTGACAGCTTGAGTAAGAAGACGGAGTTCTACGAGAGGCAAGAACAAAGAGAGGCGGACAGACCTGAGATCAAAGACGGCTTCTCCTTCATGGACAAAGAAACGTACGACAGTCTTCCACTCACGAGATGGCTGGACAAATCAGGCAAACCGATTGAAGATCATCCCGAATTGCCGAAAGAGCCTCTTGAAAAGACCATCTTGAAGAAAAGCAGAGGGATTCCGATAGGAATAATGCTCAAGTCCAAGATCGTGAGGGAAACACTCAAGGCAAAAGGTTATGATCTCATCCAGGTAGAGGAGGGAACGGTCCGAATAGATGACGACTTAATGAGGTTGCTTGAGAAACTATCAGATGACAAGCCCGTGATCCAAGGGAAAGGTCAGGAGGCACCGGAACTAACCATACTTCGGAGAGAAGAAACAGTGAACAATACTGACGTCTCAAAAGGAAGCATCACTGATAGCAAGGAAGTTGTGCGATCACTAGTTGAAAAAATCCCCGAAAAAATTCTGGAGCAGACAAAAGTCAGGGATAAGAAAGTAACATTCAGAGAAGAAGTTGAACACCTGGGACTAGATCAAGAGTCCGGGGAGTGGTCCAGATTCATGGAAGAAGACGAAACCGGAGAAGGGAAATTGTCCGGGGAGCGTGAAGAATGGGATGAAGACTCGGATGAGAGCAGCGAAGACCAAGACAGTCTATGCATGATACTGGCGGAAGAGAAGATAAGACAGCACGACAGGGAATTACAGACGGATCCATCTTCAGGGACGTACAATCTGGAAATACAAGAGGTACGAGGTGGTGAAGAGCTCGAGAAAATAGCAGTTTCAAGAAAACCACTAAGGGAACTATCGTGCAACTCAAACGTCAGAACGAATCTGGTACCAGAAGACGACATGAAAATCGTGAAAAGGATGATATGTGTGAAGCTGAGCGATGACATCCACAACCCTGGTGAAATGAATGGACAGATCATGGCGCTAAAGGAGCACGTTAAGGCGAGATACAGGCTGTCTGACCTAATAAGGGCCCAGAAGAATGACAAAATGACAAGTAACCTCTCCAAATGGATCCATTCGGGAGTCAAGGAGAAGGGGGAACTTGAGGAAGACAGCTACAAGATCTTGAGCCAGTTCTACAAAGAAAAGAGAGATTTACTTTATCACACAGCTGAAGGGGTGGTAGCGTGCAAGAGAAGAGATGAGGAAAAAATATTACACAAACACAACCTCATCATACTACCACAATTGTACCAAACGGAGGTGCTTTTCAGATCACACGACCAGATGGGCCACCAGGGGATAGATAAAGTACAACAAAGGATACTTCACAGGTTTGATTGGCCGGGAATGAGAAAAGCTTGCGAGAGATGGGTGAATGCCTGCCTAGCATGCCTTCAAGTAAAAGACCCAAGGAAGATGAAGTTTCCCCTCAAGTCTGTCGAGAGTTCGGAATTCAATGAAGTGGTGCAGATAGACCATCAGAAAATCTGCATGACGGAGTCGGGTTATAACCAAATACTAGTTATAATAGATCACTTCACCAAGTTGGCGGAAGCGGTTCCGTGCCAGACAGCCTCGGCAGAGGAGACATGTGATCACCTGATAACGCATTGGATATCGCGGTATGGTTGTCCAATGACTTTCCAGTCGGACAACGGCAAGGCTTTTGTGGGGGACTTGACAAAAGAATTGATGAAGAGATCACACATTGCTCAAGCGCACTCGACGACCTATCATCCACAGACCAATGGGTTGGTAGAGAGACAGAACAGGACACTGGTCAACATGCTCAGGGTGTACTGCTCGAGATACATGACGGACTGGGACAAATACCTGCCACAGGTAGTAGGAGCCTATAATAGTACTCAGCACTCAACGACGGGTATCAGTCCTTTCATGATGTTGACAGGCAGGGAAAGGGCAATGCCTATAACATTCTTCTACCCGGAGTACGAGGGGAAGAGGACGTCACCTCAAGCATACGTGAAGGAAGCGATCAAAAGACAACAAGAGCTAAACGAGCTATGTCGGAGAAACACGGCGCAAGCGCAAATGAGGCAACGCAAGAAATATGACGAAAAGATACTAAGAGCAAAGCCATACGAAGTGGGCCAATACGTGTGGGTCTTCCAAAATGTCATACCGCCCAAGGGAACAAAGAAACTACTCAAGAAATGGAGAGGACCGTTCATGATTACGGAAGTACATCAACAAGGACGGTTCTATCGCTTGAGTACAGGGCGAGCAGCACATTACGAAAATCTGAAGCCTCATGTCCCGTCCCCGGAGGACTGGTGCCTACCAAAAGACATGGAAGGTCTTGAGTACCTGGTGGTGGAACCAGCGTGTGAGGTGAATGAGAAAGGCACTAGAGAGAAAAATGATGGTAATGAGAACTTGAGTTTGGACGACAACGAAAAGATAGAAGTGGAGTCGGATGCAGGTTCATTTGTAGAAGAAGACTGGAACGACCCAGAGCAAAACGAGGTACCGAAGTGGATGGAGCCGGATCGACCAACACCACCGGAAACCAGGACTGGCAATCGTAAACGAACAGGTATGAGGTACAATAGGTACGGGGATGACTTCTTGATCGATAAGATACAGCCAGACAAGTTGGGCGATGAACTACTAAGCGCAGGCGAACTGGAAGCCGAAGAGGAATGGCAGGTCAATGACGATGGTGGACATTATCCGCAGGATGATTACTCGACGCCAGAATTGGAGACGGATCTCGAGCAGAGTGAAATAGAAAGGAGGGAGAACACGAACTTGAGGATTCTAGAGTGGATGCGTGATGTCAAAGACGAGAGCCGCGAAGGACAAAGCATTCAGCAAATCGATGTATCAGCAGCAAATTACATGAAGACAGAGGACCCTCTTTTCGGATGGACAGCAACAGACAGGCCACTGGACATCCCCAAGGACAATTCAGACCCGACTACATCGACGGGGACGTCGATAAATATTTTTGTCCGCGGAGTGGGGGTAGGACTTACCCACACCGAAAATTTGATGATAAAGAAGCTCAAGGAAGTGAGGGAAACAAGCGGATTGGAACTGGAGGAAGAAGAACCAGAGCCTACCATAGGAAGGAATTTCAAAACGAAATTCGAAATACCCAATGAATACTCAGAGAACATCATGATAACGGATAGCGACTTCATCCTGTCAAACAGGACCAGCGCGATCTGCATCACGGCGGACATGAGTTTCAAATCAAGATTGGAGGCTGACTTCAAAAGAGAGTACCAGAACGTAGAGTTTCTGTTCAGACAGAGGCCAGGACTGGGAGGCATAGCAGCGCTTCCACCGTCAGTGGCACAAGTCCCTGGCAAATACCTCTGCTTCCTAGTAACGAGAGTCAACGACAGAAACACAATTGATCCCGAACACGTGATATTGGCACTGACAAGACTACGTGACTTCATGATGGAAAGAGGAATAGTGGAGGTCTCGATGCCGGTGTACGACCCAAACAGGGGCAAACTGAGCTCGAGGGAATTGTACGCTATCCTACATGTGGTCTTTGCAGAAACAGAGATAATGGTGCATCTTCACAAGAAGTACTACTTGAGCATCGCCTGAGTCGGGTACATGGAGGTATCAGGTCGGGTGTGAGGGAGGAGTCTTGAGTTAGGTACTGGGGTGCGGCGCAGGTAAAGGGATCTTAAGATGTGATTGGCATGACAATTGAATTTTAAAAGAAAGAATTGATGGTGCTAAAACATAAAATGAATCTGCATGTTCTTAAGGGAAAATCCAATCGAATTGCTTTAAGTGATATGAGAATGATAAGATTTTAACCATATGGGTAGAAGGGGGGTCTCTAGGTTAGGGACGTGATATGCTAAGTTTTAATGAGCTTTCTGTTTTCAGATCAAGTTTGAAAAACAAAGTTGAAAATCCAACTACACTCAAGCGAGTAACAGAAAGAGAGAATCTTGATTGAACACGCGATAATCCGAATCTACAGCAAGTACTTGCAGGAGAACATTTCTAGGTAATTCTTGAGTTGGTAAGGTAATTCTTGAGTTGGTAAGGTAATTCTTGAGCTGGTTAACATCTACCTACATACATCCCGAAGTTACAAAGAATGGCAGACCGATTCTGGAACTCCGTGCCCGCGGCCCTGAGGAAGCCCACTCTTGATGAGCTGTACAGGCGCCTGAGGGACTTGGACTATACCCAAATAGACGAGAGAATGGCGGTGATGCTGAATGCCATCCTCCAGTTGGAGGACCAGGGTGAGTGCAGGGAGTCTGCAACGGAGGCTGTCTTGATGATCGGCTACACCACCGAGGGAATATCGAACCAAGAACAGACCAGATGGTTGTCTTGGAATGTGGATGGAGGAGTAAGGGGTTTTGACTTGGCAAGGAATCCTGGCCTGAATAACAACACCGAATATGGCGCAGGGGAATTCCCATTACCGACTAGGCCAACAGTAAGGTCCACCAGCCAGAGCTCGAGTAGGGTGCCATCGATGTCACGAATGCAACAGACGACCGAGGCATATCCGGATCTAGGTGTTCTAAAGAAAGAGCTCGAGAAGACGCAGAAGGAAAGGAATAAGGCAAACCTCGATCGGGATCAGGCAAATCTGGATCGGGAGAAGGTTCAGCTGGAAAGGGACCAGGCGGTCAATGAGCGAGACCAGGCTCTGAGGTTGCTTGAGATACAAAAAGCTGAGCATCAACAGGAGTTAAGGGTGCGGGAGAACGTCGCGAATCGTGATCAATTGAAGTCGGAGTTGGAAAGGATAGAACAGCGACAACGCGAGCTTGACGCACAGAAGGGAGCCAGGTCAAACGAACGATTGGTGACCAGCTCGAGGCCAGAGTCGCGCATGGAGGTGGATGAAGCTCCCAGGGCTAGAGGACGGTTCAACCTTGACCGCGAGGCCAGAGAACACATGAGTGAAGGGTTGGAGGTCTGGATACCGAATGACGTGACGCCTTCCCTGCGCAACCTAGAGACACAACCTGTACGTCCCCTGATGGATGTGGTGTTACCAGGATATACCCCAACCTCGACCTCGAGTGGCAGTCAGGTGAGCGGCGCCTCATCGCGCCTGAAGGAGCTAGGCGAGAAATTGCAGCAGCAGAGTCGTGAAAGATCGACAAGGCCAGAGCTTCCCCCAACTTGGAGGGAACAGCCGGTCAGGAATGTCGTGATCGCAAGCTATAAGAAGAATACAGAAGGGAACTACCACAGGCACAATCGGCTGGACTGGAGTGCGGAACAGGGAGCCAGGAGGGACTGCTTCCATGACGCAGCCTGGGTGGAGTATCTAGCGCCACCTCGTGTGCCAGAGGGTGCAGTTCACCTAATTATAGGGGATAGCCTGGTGCGGGTGTTGACCCAGATACGGTCACATTGGCAGACAGGAGTCTTGAGTTTCGCTGGAGCTGCCACGCCACAGATGTTGGCAACCCTGGACATGCTAGGGATGACCAAAGTTTACACAGTGACCCTGATGGTTGGGACCAACGACGTGTCAAGGGGAGAAGCGAGGAAGGTAACGAGGTTGTGCGACAAGATGAGCTGCCTTCTTGAGGAACTGAGGATCCAGATGGACCCCATCCTGCTGACGGTATGCACGGTCCCCTACAACATGATGTTTGATCAGCACGCCCTAGAGATGAACCAGAAGGTGCGGAGCCTGAACAAGGTGATCCGAGACATACACCGAAAGAGTGTGCTTCCTCTCAGGCTGTTGGACATAGCAGAACGTATGGAGAAAAAGGGATTCCCTGAAGACACCTCAAAAGATGGAATCCATTTCGATAGGCCAAGGGGAGCGGAGTGGCTGAACGACGTCTTCCAGGAACACATAAACACGCTAGAGGCGGACCTGCTGGAGACAGCCCAATTCACTTTAGGACCACCTCCCAACCCACCATTCCTTGCCTCGAGGGCCTTGGCTGGTCGCTTGGGACCGAGAGTTGACACTAGAGACAGTTCAAGGAGCAGCCAGACCAGATTGCAGAGTGCCACGCCAATGGAGTCTGAGGAGGTGACGTCATCAACACCTCCAAGCTCGGCGATATCCTCAGTGGTAGTGGCAGAGAGCAAACGGGAAAATAAGTCTATGGAGACCGCTCGCTTGAGATATCCCGAGAAGGTGAAAGAACTGGATCTAGAGAGTTTGGAATGCAGGCAAGAATTGGCGGAAACCCTGGGGATCGAACGAGTATCACACGAGGACTTGAATAGGCATCATTGCGTGGACTGGTTGAAAGCTCATGAGGCGCACTTCTCGAGAGCGAAGTTGATGGAGACCACAGACCTGACGGGAATTCCCACAAAAACGATCATGGGACCCATTAATTACAGACCTCTCAAGCTGCTGGGGAGTCCGGGACTTATAGCAGAACCTCCCAAGCACCGAACTAGCATCGCCAGAATCAGGTTGGCAACCCCGGCACAGTTGAAGGTGGTAGACAAGCTACTCAATCCGGGAGGAACGGGATTGCCAGATGCCGCTTACGAAGGCTCGAAATTGGCGGAAGATCCCAGGTACGGGAAGCCCTGTGGGAGTACCCAGCTGGCCAAAACCCTGGCAGTATATGATAGAGCAGACCCAGCTGCTGCGAGAGTAGTCATTGTGGCGGGATCAGACTTCGAAGGAACGTCTCCCAAGTTGTTCTGGCCGGAGACTTTGATATACTCTTTGCCAGGAGCTGAATTGAATCAGATGTTAACTCTGGTAGTGGAAATAAAGTCGGAGATGCCCTGTGAACCTGAACTGCTATTGTTTGCAGGGATGAATGATCACCTGCACGCGATGGGACTTCTTGAGCAACTAAAGGGCGATGAAATTCCGACATCGAGGAAGATATGGGAAGCCATTCAAGCGTTGTTTGCGGCGATGAATGAAGTGCAAGAGAATGTTGTCTCGAGATTCGGGTCCAAGACGAAGGTGGTGTTTACCACATCCCCTGGATACGCGAATATGCCACCCGCCCTACAGTTCGTGTACGCGGTCTTGATCCTGATAGCAGAAGGGAGTGAATGGCGGATTCTAATGGCAGCCCCCAATCGGGAGTTGGAGCCATCGAGCCTGAGACTTCGCAAGTCAGAATTGGCGGCGGCATGGGCGGATATATCTCATGCACTGAGGGGCTTTTATGGACTAGCCGACATCCTGATCGTATTAGACGAGGTGCTCTTGCTAGAGATATCGAACTTTGCCAGGCAGCTCAAGTTCAGCCCAGTCATCGGGGACGATCACCCGGCGATAAGCAAATTAACGGCCAGCCTGTGGTTTCGGAGTATGGATGTAAAGATCACGAACTCCACCAGCAAGTCTAGAGGTCCCAGTAACGAGAGAAGAAATGTGGCCGAGACGGAAAAGCAATTAGGATCGTTGAAATATCGTTTGACTCAAGAGAATGGCTGGTGGCCATTTTTGACACCAAGGTTGGAGAACGCCACGAATAAGACAAGGGAGGAAGCACCACTCCTCGTGAAGCAAGTCTGGAGTTTCCTAGAGAAGCAACTGGAGCTGGCCGAGGTAAGAGACATGACGGTGGCTAGATTTGTCTCGGCCGCCAATGAAGTGACAATCGCAGGATTCTGGAGAGAGCACGCCAAAGGCGAATTGAAGACTCGGAGGGATTACGAGATTCTCAAGTTCTTGAGTCCTTGCTGGGAGAAGGAATTCTTGGCAGGAGTATTCGGTACCACGGCGACTATCTTTGGAGCCTTCGTGCAGGAGATACTGGGCATGCCCATCAGCCTGCTCTTGGCCCTGTATTTGGTCTACCCCAGATACTTGTTCAACATGGGTCCAGCATACATGTTTAGTCGGGGAGTGGAGACACTTCGAGTTGATGGGTACCTGGCACTAGTGCTCTTGACCCATGGGGAATTGGTGTCGTTTCATCGGTTAATGGAATATGGAGAACCTCTGTCTATGGGGAGAGTCCACACGAGCATTGAAACCAGCTCCTACAAGTGTGCCGCAGGGTTGAAGACACTGCTGGTGCAATACCTCATGATGCAGAATCGATACATGACGGGTGAAGATGAGAACCCAACCTCGAGAGAAGAATGGGAGAAGGCGAACAGAGGGATGCCTCTGTTGACGGACCTGTGCCTGGCAATGAGGTCGGACCCAATGGGGATAATCCGAGGTCTAGAGGAGGTGGTGACCTGCATCTATGGTCCAGCAGTGACGTACGCGTTTCCAGATCCCCTGGTGATAACGTATCGTCACTCGGTGACGCACTTGAGTCTCATCAGCGTACTGGATGGTACAGCGCTGAATTGGTGTCAGCAGGAGGTGCTCAGGGCGCGTATGAGCAACACGGTACTCTTCGGAAAAGTGAAAGATGCCGAGATGATGGTGTGCAACTTCAGGGGACAAATGCAATGTAGAATGGGAGGCAAGCGAGAGGGCCCCATTGAAATGTATCCAAAGTTTTGGAACCTAAACCCATTGACGGCCGACGGACGAGAAGTCTTGAGAATCCCCGCCTGGAAGGAGTGCTTTGCACTAGTCAAGAGGGAGCTGGAGGCCATAATGGAGAAAGAAATCCTACCAGCCACCATGCCTGAGTTCCCGACAGTCAGGAGGATGACCTTGGGAATGAATAGTCCCTTGGTGGTTCCCTCCATAATGGCGAAGATGATGACGGAGGAAACGCAGAGGCCTTTCACGGATGGCTGGGACCCCCTGTTCATCGGCTACACGGCGGCAGTCTACTTCCACATCAGCGAGATGAGAGTAAATTCGTGGACGACGCAAGCGAAAAAGAGTAGAGGTTCGCAGCCCCCTGGATATGAAGTGCGGAAAGTCTTGAGGACTCTTGAGAAGGAAGGACTTGAGAATATGCTACCCATATGGGATGATGGCAGGATGATCGTGATGGAGGGGCACGTCGCATTGGTGGACGAAATGAAATTTGCCACGAGAAAATACAAGGCACCCTATGGCTTGGAACAAGTAGAAGTGACACAGGAGGGAACAGAACTAGATGCAGCAGGTCAACTGCATGTAGCCCTGACGGAATATAAAAAGCTGGATCCTACGACACCGTCACCACTGTCTGTAGACACGCCTGGAGACAAGAGGAGTGGACCTGTTGAGGATCGATTCAAAAGAATTCTCGAGAGAAGAAGAAATGAATCAGAGGAAGAGAGTATGGATGAAACTCTCAGTGAAGCTGGAGAAGACATGGAGGTGGGGAATACGCCTGAACCAGGGCCATCAGGGGAGGAACTCACCACTCAAGAGCTGTTGAAAGACTTGAGCGAAGAGAATTGGGCAGATACTGCCACCCCACCTCTGAACCCGTCCCCGCGGAAGAACCTAGAGTTGCCATTGGCAGGTGAGACCTTCAATATGGGGATGTTACTCTTGAGCTCGGAGGAAAGGGAGAAGAACACGTTCGAAGGGAACAGGGACATATTCTTGGGATCTCTCGAGGATGACGCTTGGCAGGAATTCCTGGGGGAATTCAATCGAGAAGTGGGCAGCGAGACGACGCTGGACAAGTTCAAGAAGGAACTGTGGGACGCAGTAGTGAGATTCGGGGGAACCGCTCCTGATAGGAACGGGCCTGGATGAGAAAGCAAGAAAAGAGCTGCTGAACAAGCTAGTGGAGCTGAGGAACGCACGATCGAAGACTAGAAAAGAGAAATGTGAGGACAGCTCTACTCTGAAACAAAAAACTGTGGATAAAATGGTTGATGATATAAAAAGGGATAAGGTTGGGACTAGTAATATGATTAAAAGTACTAATATCCTTAAGGCTCGAGCAGGGGGGAGGCAAGAGTTGGAAGGAGTGGATGGAGAGGTCGAATCAATGATGATAGCCACAACACCCTCGAGCAGAGATGTGAAGACTCGCAAGAGGAAGAGAGAAGTGGAAGGATGGGGTAGTCCTTCAGTGGATGCTGTTTCGGAAGGAAACTTGAGAGAGACGGCGCCCATCGTTTTGGCCCGATGCAAGACGGCGGCATACAAGAACAGCTCGGAGCTCAGGAAACCACTTGAAGTAGAAAAGGAAATAGAGGTTTCCACCAGTTCGACGTCAGAAGAAGACTTCAAGCCTCAGAAGGTAAACGTGAAGAGAGGTTCAACGAACGGACAGGTAGGGGAAGTGGAGATCGGCAAAGAATGGATCTCGAAGGCACATCAGGACATGGGCAAACAAGTGACGAGTGATCCATTGGAGAGGAACAAGACGAGGAACACTTCCCGGAGTGGTGGGTGGCCCTCGAAACATTGAAGGAAATGGAGGACTGCTTGAAGAAGTTGGACAGTGGAATAGCTCGCAGGCGACGCAATTGGGCCACCCAGCAAAAAGCCGAGGTTAACAAGATAGAGATGGCAAGTCATCTGAAGAGGTCCTGGCAGAGTTTGTTGAAGGATCATTTTGAAGAGGCGATGAGAACATCCTCATCAGCACCGCCACTAATGGCGAATCCCTTCGTTAGAACTGCGGGACAATTAATGTTCACCTGGAGTCTGGTGGGAATAGAGTTGGAGACATTGACCTCGTATGACAGGCTGAAGTTGGGAAGCAAGAAGCTAGAGGTGTATCAGGCACTGATGCAACACGTGGCCAGGGACAATTCAGGCTTGAGCCTGGCTAGAAGAAAAGATGCCACATGTTTCTTGAGATGGACAATGTCAATGATGTCTGATAGCACCATCCTGGCATGCCACCAGAGAGCAAGTGGAAGTAAAACCATGGAGAGAAGAGTCTCAACGATCATCTTGAACGTATATCAGAGTACAGGAATAGAGAAAGAAGATGGTTCCAGACTATCCTTAGAGAACCATCGAAAGCTGGACGAGGTACGGAGGTTCTCTAATAAGAAGTTCGAGGAAGAACATGATGTTCACCGTAACCTGGCCTCGTCAGAACAGTACTCGAGACTCAGTGAGAAGGGGGAATACCAATATGTGTCTGGAGTGATGGGAATAGCCTACAATCCCTTCTTAGACTCGGAAGCTGGAGGAGCCCACAGAAACCATGAGGTAGCGGAGCTACTGAAGTTTTGGACAGAAAGAATAATGGAAATAGACGCGGTGGAAAAAGAGGGGCCGAGCCTGGGCCTGATTCTTGAGAAAACACCAGAGGTGATAAGCATACCGCGCTCAAACAAGAGAGTTGAAGTGAACATGGGCGGTGGAAATGGCTTGTTAACCACGAACTTGGGAGTGATATGGAAGCTACTAAGACCCTCCTGGTGTCCACATCCCCATGCAAGTCTAATCGAGGAAACCACAGAGCGAGTGAGGTTAGCACCAACGGAAGATGAAGATCTGGCGAAGTTGAGTGTGCTACATAAGCTAATCACGCCCCAGATGCAAGAGCCAAGCGAAAGGACGAGCGACCCCGGGTCAGCAAAGAAATTGGAGCCGGGTAGCTGTCTGGATTCGACGTGTGGGAACGGAGAGCACATCTGCGATGGACGGTCATGCGTCAGAATACTGTCGTTTCAAAAAGAAGACCTGGTCACTTGGTTCGAAGACATCACAGAAAGGGAGAAAAGTGAAGTGCAAATAATAGCGGAATGTTACGCGAGAACCACGGTGAATATAGCGACAGCTCTCGGATTCTTCTCGAGAATGTGTGGTCTGCAGGCACTGGAGAGACTGGAGTCTGAACATCATTTAGTGACGGCGTTGAGCGTAGAATCATGGCCCGGGGTGTTGCAGGTGACTCAAAAACACATCCGGAGCTGGAAGGTTGGTCTTGAGGCGGAAATGGGATTTCCCATGAGCGAAGCTTATGGCTTGCCATTGAACGCGAAATCGCTGATAGGGTCAATGATGGCCAACTTGTGCGGAAGTCACTACCCGCTACACATGGCGATGGTGGAAGTGTCCAGCCAGAGAATACTGGTGGACAAGGCCTTCTCAGTGCCCAAGTGCGTGAGGTTGGCTCGGATGTCGCATCACTCGCACAAGTTGTTGAGAAAAATCAAAGGGACAGTACCAAAAGAATTGAGAGATGACTTAAGCGAAATCTGGGGAGAAGATCTTCTGAAGTTGGAAAGAGAAAACACGAGCGATCACGAGAGACAAAACGTGATCGGGAAACCTGTGGGAAGTACTCCGAACCTGGAAGACAACGACACGATGCACGAGAAAATGATGGAGCTTGAGCCTCTCTTGGAAGCCTCAGGGGAGCGTAATCTCAGGAGCATTGAGATCTCTCATGGGGAATGCCCATGCCACTGTTTGGCACAAACGGTGTGGTATCCAGATCACAAGAACCTTTGCCTGGTGTGGGATGTGGAAGAGATTCGGTCGATCGGACTACCGGATCACCGGCAGAAGGTGACGCTCTTAGTAGTGAGTACGATGTTAGCTCTGAGATGGATAGAAGAGAATATAACGAAGTATCGGGAGGCGACGAGGCCAACGGCTGAGTCAATATACGCGATAGACTACAGCAGGAGACTCGAGTTGTTTGAGACTGCGTGCAAAGTATTCGCCATACCGACGGAAGTCAGGCACGTATGGAGTCGCTTGAGGTACTTTCCATGGTTTCGGGCGACACTGACGTCTTGGTTGTACATGACAACGAAAGATCACATGAGAAAACATCAAAAAGAGTATCGACAGTTCCAGGCCGAGATTAGGCCGGAAGCTTTCAAGAGACCCCTGCTAACCCATCGTAATGCGATCACGACAGGATGGAAAAGAGTGGGTAAGATGTCTAGAGACAATACCAAAGCGAGGGAGTCGATACTAGAGGAAGACCTGGCGAAGAACGTGAGCTTGAGCCTGCACAACTCCTTTTGCTTGAACCGAGAAGCTAGGGTGAAGGCACTACCCAACCAAGCAAAGAGATTGCAGGAGCAGAGAGAATGGATGCGATCCTATGAACAGCTGAAGGCTTGGGAGGAGATTGTGATTAGTTCCGATGATGAAGAGGAACTGTTGAGACAGTTTGCCGCATCTAGCACTTCAGGATGCAGTACCTCCAAGGCGAACAGTACGAGATGAATGGGCAAATCGGATGGATCTTGAGTCTTGAGAGGGAAGGGGGGCTTGAGCGTGGATCCGAGTGAAACTTGGATTCACGAAAAAGAAATTTTAACAAATAAATATTGTTACTAATATACTATATTTATTATATAAATCGAAATGCTGCATGACAATTTCCTGATTGAATAGGACAAAAGAGATTTTAAAATGATTGGCTTGAAAAGCGAAAATTCAAGGGTGCAGGTGTATGCAGATTTTGATTGCTGTTTAGCAATAGTGTGAAAATTTTAAATGGCTGTGAATTTTGGGGTGTAGATAAGCTTAAATCTGCTGCAAACTTCTGTAAATGACCACTGGCACTGTATCTTGAGCAACGCTCGGTTTTTCTGGGACTCACTGGCAGAAGACAGCGCGCGATGAGGACATCGATCTCGAGTCCGGGGAGTATGTGCCAGTCGGTCATATTTGGAAGTTTGACCTTGAGAGAAGCAAAAAACACTTGATTTTGGAGTGAAATTTAATTTTTCAAAATTTCGAATGGAACCTGTCATGCACGATTTTCTCGCGAGAACTGAAAATCAGAAAAAGAGATCAGAACAATTTCAGAACGATTGAGACGCATACGCGGGAAAGTCGCAAGAAAAAGCAGTAGGAAATTGCTATTCGCAATTTCCATCACTATAATAATCGAGAGTAGAGCTGTCCCATCTGTGACAGAGACGAGGGCATTCCCTCGAATTGGATTATAACGACTGGAGTATTATTCGGAACTGGACTAGAGTGAACCTTCGGTGGAAAGGTGGACAGCTTGAGTGTCCTAATGGTTCACAAGAAAACTATTGTCTAGAGTGTAAACTCGTTCTCATTGTTAAAACTATAAAACATTAGACTCATTTAGTTACGTTATTTAATTCTTGAGTTAACTACCGACTGGATTATTTCCCACTTCTTGAGCGTGCTACTATGTGAGTACAAATTTAAATTCTAGAGTGTGTTTTATGATTGTTATGTTGAGGTAAGGCGAGTTTTAGGTTGATCCATCTGAAATGGATCAAAGTTCCACTGTCTAATAAAAAAGCAACTTAACGGATTGTTCCAACCCGGTTTTTAACGGCGTTCATGTATTTTGGGTATCTAGAGACCTAAGTATGGGGACGTTTCTAATTCTAGAGTGGGGGGATATTTTAGTAGTAGCCTTTAAGCTGTAACGGGTCGTAGTCTCATGTCACAAGCGAACCGAACTGGCTCCGACCGTTCTTGAGGTAGAAAAACACAAGAGATAGTGTCCCTGACCCTTGAGCCAGTGGTTATAGGGCCTATTTTTCTTAAGCCTCATGTGTGACTGCAGTAGACGAATGTTACAATTTGTTCAGGGTTGGAGAGAAAAGTATATCGATTCCGAAGAATGATTTTTTACTTTCTCGTGGCTAGTATAAGCTAAGGTGTTAACTTACTTAATCTTAATTAGGGGCAGTGATTGTGTTCAAGGGTTGGAGAATAGTAAATCGATCCACAAGGTTCAGGTATAATTAGAACGCGAGTAGTTCGTTAGATACTATTTTAAACTTACTAAGTCTAAGATTTATCCTGGGTCTGGTAAGAGGAGGGTTCAAGTGAAGGATGAATAACCGAAGTTCTTCACTGTTTATCCTAATTTGAATGATTAGTTTTGTTCAAAAATTTATATTAGTCTCGGATTTTTTGAAAGGTTTGGATAGTGAATCGACGTTTGAGGTCGTTAGACACTAGCTAAGTGGGTGGGGGAGAACAAAATTGTTCTTTTTAATCCAAGGATAGGCCTTGATGATCAAGTTTTAAATTTAATTAAATAGAAAATTAATTAACATCCAAGGATAAGCCTTGATGATCTGATTTTAAAATTAAGTGAATTTAAGTTTAAAATGGTTTAAATTTATTTAAGAAAAGATTTAGTATTTTAATGATATTAGTGAGCTTATGATTGCTGTTATGTTTGATGAAGCTGGGACAACTGATGATTTTATGATTACTAACAGTTTATTGTCATGCTACTAATTTTTGTTTTGATTTTCAATAAAAATTTTCCAAACATGTTTTATAGAATACTGCAGAATTTTAGAAAAACGATTTGAGATCTTTTTATCAATCGTTATTGTATATTAATATTTTTGTTTAGCGCCTGAAATGATCATGAAGATTGACTTCAAGATTTAAGTTTGCAAATGAAAATCTAAATTCATTGCTAATAAGATTCTAAATATAAAAGTTTGTGTTGGCTTTTGCCGTACTATCATATAACTATTTGGTAAGTTTCTACTTTGTCGTATGTCGTCTCTGGTTCGAGGTCTTCTTCCAATTCCGGGTAGTTCTATTATCGTTCGGAATTTTGGCTCTGATCTATTGAGTCGTAGAGACATTTCGATTAAATTATCGTCGTGTAACATTTTAAAAATGTTTTGTCTAAATTCTAATCTATTTTTGGTTAGTTCTAAGCTATTAAGGTCTTGTTCGAGACTTATGGTCGCACCAGATGAGTTATAACCGATGGTCTTAACTCATAGAGTAATTTCGGATAGGGTACACCGTCTGCTCGTCACGCTATCTTATTTTCGGCCGGATAGATTCGTGCAACTTCTTAGTCTAATACCGATCCTAATCTTACTCTTATACTATTCTAGTCTCAGGTTGCTTAACTAGTCTCTGCTAGGCTCAATAGATCTAGGGTATACTGGTTTATTGCGGCTGCTGAAGTTCTCTTGGAGAGGCAACTAATTTCTAAGTTAAATTCAAATCTCTCTGGTGGTGAAATTACAAGTAATTTCAGCACTTACAAATAAGTGGGTTGTTAGTTAGATGGATCATGATTGGTTAATATTGAATACTTTACAGTGGTAAAATATCTAATTTATCCAATCATAAAATGTAGTTTAGATCAGGTTCCACTTCATATTTACCAATTTGACTCTTTTTATTTTCCCACCCCCTAGCAAAATTACAACTTAAAGTTGTTTAATAATTGTTCATGGGGCAATTTGCATCACAGAAAAGTTATTAAGTTTGTTCATTTGTTCACGCTGACATACTTTATTGCAGTTGAACATCAAATGTTATTTTAAAGAAAATTTCGTAACCCCCCTACCTCACATAAACATCATTACATCATTTTTATGATGTAACGAGGGGTTTTACAAGGTTAAGCAAGAAGACTAATAATGTTTGTTATAGCCAAATTATTCCGTGTGCCAATTTTCTATCAATTGGACGATGTGAACAGAAAAGTTACTTATAAAACCTCACAGGCGAGGGGGGTTGAAAAAGAGTCCATCCAGTTATTATTGCTCTGATGGACAGTCAATTTTTTTGACATAGTTCGGAGATTGGCTGACCTAACCACCTTGTCGTATAGAGTTCAATCTGGGCTGAGGAAATTGTTACCAGTTTACGTTCATAGTCTTCCTTTTCGTGAGGCATAATATTGCATTGCCATTATAGTGAAATAATATGATAAAGGTGGTAAACTTTTGGTATTGGTTTTAAAAAACTGTTTCATAACACCGTTAAAAGAACGGTTAAGTGAAATATGCATGCAGTCAGGGGCGGATCTAGGCCCTGACTGCATGCATATCCATTTTGGGCGAATTTTTGGGAAATTCCGTTTTGGGCACTTTTTCGAAAAAATTTGACCGAAAAACAGCGTTTTTTCGGCGCGCGCTCCCATTCAAAATTAGTACATATTGACGGCAAAGGTGCCTTTAGAAACATTTTACGGTTGGACGGCCTGAAATGAATGTCAGAAAGTAATACCAAAGGGGACCCTTTGATTAGTGAGGTGGTCGAATCCCTGAGGGGAAGAGGGCGTCCGAACGTCCCCCCCCTCTAAATCCGCCCCTGCATGCAGTTCTGAAGTTTTAAATTTGTGTAATTGCTGATAAAATGCAGATTTTTTTCTTGTACTTTTAGCCCCGCAATAGTTTAACTCACACTTACATATTTTCCGCTCTGTGACATCTCGTGAACAAAGTAATCCTGTATTGAAAGCAAAATTGGTAAATGAAACGACCCTTAACCATTTACTGAGACGAAGTTGTTTGCTGAAAAATTAATCAGACTTGGTTGTTTTTGAATCAAATTAGTAAACAAGTTACTCATCTTTAAATATCACAATTTACTTAGTATGGTTTGATAATCAATATTTCAGCTTATTCATGATAATGCCATGCTATGTTGTTTTGGTATCTTTTTATATTATGTTCTATAATAATACTGAATAATGCCTGAATCAGGGTTAGATGCAGGGATTTGTGGAACAGATGATTTTTTTTCAACCACACGACCCGAGTCATTAAAAAATAGAAAACAGACATTTTGATCAGTTCTTCGATGTTTTACCAGGAAAAAAATCCACACTCATAATTTTTGTTAATTCCTCCTTTCTTCTCTAAGCAAACATGGATAATATTATGACCAGAGCATTAGCCAGAACTAAAACCCGCGGATAAAATTTGTTTTTAGGACCAACGGCACAAAATGTCTTTTTTTTCTGGCTCCTGTCAAACTTAATATGCAAAAATTTTGTCCTAAAATTTTGTCTCTGGTGGGCTTGCTAAATTGCATTTTTAAGGTACGTCAGATAAAAATGGATTTCTTAAGATAGTATCCCGCCTCGAGAAAATCCTAGATCCGCCTTCGTGAAATGGCTAGCTGTGGAAACAAGGAATTGAGCCAAGCCAGTTCAGGTGAAACCTATTATAGTCTTATATATTGTTAATTTTCTATGCAAAACGATCAAGCACAGTGGAAAAAAAATCAAAATTATTCCAGTAGACTCAATAGAAAAAAAAATGAACCATCCCTTAAACAAATAGAAAAAATAATCATATTTGACTATAGTTGTCTTCAAAATATGAAAAAAAAAGTTGAAATTTCTCTAATTTCCAGTTTTTTTATTTTTTTAAGAGTCGATTCCAAAAAAAAACTTCCGCTTGATATTGAGCTACATCATAAACTTGGTCAAAAATTCGCAAAAAAGCTATAAAGCGCTTTTTTGAGAAAACAGTCACATTAACGCATTAAGTATTCAGAAGATCAACCTTTTTTGAGCCTTTTTTTTACAAAAAAAAAAGAATTTAGTTGAGTCCAGCAAGGTTTTGTTGGTTAATTTAGGACAACTAGCATGCGGTATATTTCGCACAAGCGGATAATTATTCCCTTTTTGTAACGCGCAAGCGGATAATTATTCCCTTTTTGAAATTCCAGACTCAATAGGAAAATTGGAGTCATTCCTTAAACAAAAGTGAATGAATTATATTTGACTTCAATTGCCTTTAAAATAAGAAGAAGAAAAATTTTTTTTGCAGAATTTTTAGTTTCTTTTCCAAGTTTCTTAGTGTCAAATTCGCTAAGAAATTCGATTGAAATTGCACTGATTGCTGGCAAAAAAGCCTTCCTTGAAAAAAATAAGCCACAATCCCATATTAAAGAATCAGAAGATCAATCCTTAATGTGAGTTTATTGCAAGGAGTTGAAAAAACCTGAAATTTTTTGGTTATACCACCACTAAAGCGATGAATAAGAAAAGTGAGAATTCATATGAAAAAAAGTGGATCGATTTTACAAATAAACACAAGGCTGATATCCAGAGCCTTGAATCATCTCAGAAAATGCAAAAATATTAATCAAACAGTAAATCAGAACCATTTGAAGTCGAACTTATGAAAAAAAAGTGAAGAAAAAAATCAAAAATGAAAATAGGACATTTCGAGGACAAAACAATCAAAAATGCTTTGTGTCGGTTTGCGCCATAGCGATAGGCAGCATTTTTTAGTTAAAATTAATTTTGCAAAAAACAGTTGGACTTCGACTTTCATTATTAGAGGGGTTCGAACGAAAAGACCCAAAACTTGTCATCGGTTCAGTTTTTTTGTTAATTTTGCCTCAACAGTCAAAAAACGGTGATCCAAATTTGTAAAGAAGTGATGAATGCATACTGAAATTTCTCGCTCTCTGCTTAAGTGAAGAAAGAAACTCATACAGAACTCTCCTACTCTAAAAATCGAGCAAACTTTTGTGCGCATGTGGTTGGTTTTCATTCAATATGCTTCTTAAACATCAGATACTGTATTCTTCAAGTTGGCTTGATAGCAAGTAAACGTGCTTTTTTCGAATTGGTTGAAAAAAATAGGTAACTTTGTTGGTAGTCAGTCGTTTACTGAGAAAACAACAAGAAAACAGAAAAGAACGAAATGGCTTGAATTTGTTTATAGTTGCCAATTTTATATCATCATTCAAGTAATTGCGTGTGAAAAACTTTGTTGTACGATGTGTCGTTGCCGGATTTGTTTTACTACAAATGAAAAAAATGACGGAATAATTGCGATCGGGGTGGTTGTTTCTCCAGAAAAATTCGGACTTTTTAACCAGCCATTTTGGTGAGAACTTTTTTTTGTAGTCCCAAAAATGTATTGTTCGGATCCAACTTTTTTTTATTTTTCTTCTGATAATTTTGACTCAACAGCCCAAAAACGGTGGTCCAATTTTGTAAACAAAGTGATGCATGCGAAATTTCTTGCTCTCTACGTAAATGAAGAGGGAAAGTCAAACAGAACTTCCCTAATCGTGCGCATGTGATTGGTTTTCATTCAGAATGTTTAATCAAGTTAACATCTTTTTTTTGCTTCAAATTGGTTTCAGCGCAGTAGCAATTAAACGTGCTACTTTCAAAAAAAATTGGCTGGAAAAACAATTGAGCAACTTTGTTGATAGTCATTTACAGGGAAAACAATAAAGAAACAGAGAAAAATATATGAAATGTCTTGAATTCGCTTTTATATCATCAGTGAAGTGAATGCGTGCAAAAAACATCGTTGTATGGGGTGTCGTTTTCATATTTTTCTAACTAAAAATGAAGAAATGTCGGAATATTTTCGATCGGAGTGGTTGTTTCTCCAGACAATTTCCGTCATTTAAACTAGCCATTTTTGATAGAACTTTTTTTAGTCTGAAAAAATTATGGTTGTTTTGAGGTGAAAATTTATCCCTTTTCAAATAATTTCTCCCTTTTGAAAATCCAGACTCAAGAGAAAAATAAGAACCATTCCTTAAACAAAATATTTGACAAAATTTGACTATACTTGTGTTCAAAATCATAATAAAAAATTTTTCGCAGATTTTGCAGTTTTTTTAATTTTCTTAATGTCATGCAATTTGGAACCATTTGGTGTCAAACATAATATAAGGAAAAACTTATTAAGAAAAACTGCAAAAAAACAGAGAAAAAGACTTTTTTGAGGTCAAATCAAACAAAACTCCTTCGTTTCGGTTTGCGCCATATCGATAGTAAAATTCAACTTAGTAAAATTCAACTTCGCAAAAAAGAGTTTGACTTTGGTTTTTTTTATTATTAGGGGGTCTGATTATTAGGAGTATGTTTTGCATTTTGATGATTTTTTTGATACTTTTAACTCAATAGTCACAAAATAGTGGTCAATTTTGACAACAAATTGATGCATGCCAAAACTAGTTCAAAAAAATTGGGCAAATTTTTTTGACAATTACTGAAAAAAAAATTAGAAAACAGAGAAAAAAATTGAGTGGCTCGAGTTTGTTTGTTGCTGCCTATTATATGTCATCAGTCAAATGAATGCGTGTGGAAAACATTTGTTTGACGTGTCGCTTAAGAAAATTTGCTTTTTTTCTCCAAATGAAAAATGATGGAATATTCGCTGTGTTTTTTTTCCAGACAAATTTCGATTTTTAGCTAGCTTTTTGACACAACTTTCTAATCATCCAAAAATAATTTGTCATTTGTTTTCCGGAGCTAAAATTTAAAAAAATTTATATTTCACCTGTGATCATTTTTGTCAAGTTTTGGGGATTAAAGGATTGCCAATTTTGCCAATATAAGACAATTAGCGTGCGATATATTTCGCTTTAATAACGCGTAAGCAGAGATTCATTCCCTCTTAGGAATCGTTCCAAAATAAACTGAAGCAAACTATTTGAACTATTTTGCTTCAGATGATATATACTTTTGACACTTTACAGAGCGTGCTGGGATTGATTTTGAAAAAAAAACGCAATAAAACTTCGTTTTTTTTCTTTTTTTGAAAGCTTTGTAAATTTTTTAAAGTCGCTCAATACTCCATTGAGCTGCAAAGCATTCAGAATATTCAGGACCTCACCGTGATATATGTCGTCTAGTTGTTCTGATTTTGTTTTTTTGATCTAAATCTTATAAGATAATTTACCTCTCATCAATTTTTGTAAAATAATGGGGGTTCGAAATTTGCTAAATGCGGCCAATTTGGTATCATTAAAGCGCAATATACAGTGCTGAATTCACTTAACCAGACAAAATGAACAACACTGAAAACTTCAAACGTGTTTTTTTTGAAATCCGTTTAAAATTAGACAAAAACTATAAGAAAAAAAATTTCTTAGATATTCACTAGAATTATTACACTGCAATTGATTTTTGCGAAACTTGGAACCAATATTTTACTCCAAAACTGGAGCATTTTGTCTCCTTTTAGTTCATTAAAACTTATTTTATAAATTGCGCAAAGTGTATCAAAATAATGAATGACAACTTTAAAAAAAACATCTTACACGGTCGAAAAAAGTTCTAGACAAGTGAAAACTCCCAAAAAAAAATTGGGCAGAACATTTAAAATTTGTTTTCAAGGAAAGATTTAGAATTTTATTTCAAGCCTAATTCTAACACAATTTGAGAAAAACAAATTTGAAATTTCGAATGCGGTTCGTTTTGACCGGTTTTTTTTCAAATCTACCCTGTATTGCGTTTTTATGACTCGTAAGCGGCTAATCAATGCATTCGAAATTAAGGTGAAACAAATCATTAGGTTGTTTTAATAGGATACAATACGCTGAACATATCTTTTTGTAATTTACACTAGCGTGTGGGGAAAATTTAGAAAATGAAAAACAAAACAGTTTTTTTTTCGTATGCTCGTCAACTATAAGAGAAAGAAGCTTTTTAAAATGATCTTAAAGCGCTGTCGTCGAACATTCAGCGCTTCGCCTTGATATCCGAGCTGTATGATTTTTTATTCGAATTTAAAAAAGTATCAAAATAAAATCAATAGATGTGAACTTTTGCGTATCTGGTATTAAATGAATTGTTCATAAATTTTTGTCTTATTTTAATTGATCTCTAGAATGATCCTAGACAAACAATAATTTCAAAAAAAAATTCAAAAATTGTGCCAGAAAAGATTGTATAAGAAAAATGTGTTTCCAGAAAAATCATTTTCAAGTTCAACACTGTCTGCAAAAAATGTATTTTTCTTACCTCCGGTAAGTTGCACTCAACTTGGTCCGCATAATTGGTTAGCTTTATTTTTATTTACTTACACTACTTTGTTGTTTTTCAATTTTTATGATTTTATTTGCAGCGAATAACTGTTTCATTGTTTTTCATATGACTTGCTTTAATTTTTTACATTTTCATTGTCAATGAAATAGACGATTTTATGATTGCTGGTTTGACAATGACATGAGAAAAATTAGATATGCTTACCAGTTTGCTTGAAATTTTCTTTCAAGGGAAGTTTTTGCAGCTTTCTCTCCACCACTCTTCTCAAATATTTCTTAAAAGCAACAACTGTGTGCTTGTCGTAATCAGTTATCAGTTAAAAATTGTTTCTTAGTCGCGCCGTCTCCGCCTTGGTCTGAAAAATCGCGCCGTCTCCGCCTTGGTATGGAAACTCGCGCCGTCTCCACTCTGAACGCAAAATTCGCGCCGCTTCCACTACAATCGCAAAGAATTGTTTCTTAGTCGCGCCTCCGCATCGGTTTTGGAAACTCGCGCCGTATCCACTTTGGTCGCGAAAGCCCTGAAACCTTTTTTTAAGTCGCACCGTCTCCATGTTGGTCTGAAAATTCGCGCGGTCTCCATCTCGGTCTGGAAAGTCTGGAAATGGCTAATTTTAGTCGCGCCGGTCACGCCGTTCCCTGAGCCGCAGGGTCACGCCGTATCCGCCTTGGTCGCGAAAGTCGCACCGGAGTCTTTCGGTCGCGAAAGTCTGGACATACCTAATATGAGTCGCGATGTTTTGGTCGCGCCACCTCCGCTTCGGTCGCGACAGTGGCGACGGATCATCGTGGTCGCGAAAGTCTGGAAATGCCAAGTTTTGGTCGCCAAAGTCTGGACATGCCTAATTTTGGTCTGGAAATACTGGACATGTCAAAGTTTTGTCGCGAAAGTCTGAACATGAGTCTGGGACCTCGACCCGGGTTTCTAGGCAATCGTCGCATGTCTCAAGTTTGCAATCTTTGCACCAGAAGGATACTTGATTTTTCGCTCACGAATGCGAGCAAATTTGAGGTTTGAATGAAGTGCTTTTCTTCAGGTTTTCCATCTTCTTTCGAATATCTTCGATATCTTTTTGATATACACTGATTTCTGGTGGGTATTTTTCCAAGTGTTCACGTATTCCATACGAAGGTTTCAGATCTTGTAAGTTTAATCGGTACTCTGCGTTGCATACAGTACATCTTAACAACCCAGTAGGCCTTTGGAGGATCTTTAAGCATGTTTTTGGAGGCCCGCAATAAGAATGGCCACAAAGAAATGCTCTAGGATTAGTTTTAATGTCTGTGCAAATGGCACAAACTAAAACTTCGTTGCTCGTTTGGTTTTTTGAGCTATTTGCACAGGCCATTTGTTTCACTGAAACATTCAAATCTTAAAGCAGCAGGTTACTTTCACTAGCCCTATTTGATACGCAGGATTTTTTCAGCAGCAAAATATTACAGCATAATGGTTATTGCTGCATTCTCAAACATTTTAGAAAAAAAACATTTTTTGTTGAAAGCATTGGGCGATGGGTGATGGCATTTGTTATGTTAATTTTGCTGGATAAGTTTCACTTTTTGGTAAAAAGTACTAATTTAAACAGATACTTGCCACAAACAATTTTTTGTTGTGACATAAACTGTGGCTCAAAAATTTGGCCCGTGATACACTTTTGCTCAATCTAAGTTGAACTTTTAATGAATAAAAACTATGCGTTAAGTCTAACTTGATAGAATATTTTGGAATTGTTGGAGTTAAACCTCAGCCACAGCTGTTTTGTGTCCACAAAAAGGAAATACAGATTATGAATTTAAACAGACTATTTTCATAAACGATTTTTCAAACATTTTTTATACATACACAATTATTTTTAAATAGTTTTTCATTTCTTGACAATTTCCACAGCTTTTTCTGTGTGTCAAAATTGATCTAAAACTCAAATGTTTTCAGTGCCACGCTCCCATCGCATCTCCTGAAAGCAAAAATGACGAAAAAAAAAATTGTGCACCATACGCTGTTGAAATAATTTGTTTTAGAAATGGAAATACAGGTGTGAGCATGTTGAGTTCAGGCATGATCATGTATACTGCAGGTGTGAGCATATCTTCAGTTAGCACACCTGATGCAGGTGTGATGCAGGTATATGCATGGCGAAAATAGACATGCTGCACATTTGTTACAGACATGAATTTTGTATGATTTTACGATGATCAGATATGATTAGGGCCGAAAAGTTCGGTACGGGCGCTATTCTAAAAGATTGATTCGCAGCCATACTGTACAATGAAAGCACTTTAGGGTAGCACAGCAGGAACGTTGTTCAACGACCCAGAGGATCAGATGCCTTGGTCCTTCTGGACAAGATGATGGAAAGGTATTACTATTTTTATTCGAATTATCCAAGAATCAATTTTTTGGCCGACAAATAGTAATTTTGAGGTACAGAAATTCACTTAGAAATCTATCTTTTGCGCTTGTAAACAAAATTGGCTACATTTTGAAGAAATCAAATAAGATATAACTAGGATAAAATCAAGATTAATACAAGTCATAGATGCTAAACTAAACAGATCTTGTTAAGTATACCCTACCCCCCCCCCCCCCCCGTTGCATCAGCGATGCCAATTTGTTGAAAGTACAAAATTACGTATATGCCTAAGTGTTCGATTCTTTTTTTTGTAGTAATGCCAATTCGTTACACGGTACCATAGTGGGTAAATAGTTAACAAGATCCAACTGAACACACCTGTTTGACAGCAAAACGTTTGCTGCGCACTGAACTACAAATCAATTTGAACAGACTTTTAATGAAAATAAAAGAGATATGTGTCTACTATTTGGTAGAGCTTGTTCAAACTGAAAAGAAAAACAGGAGGAAGAACTCTTTTTTTTGTATCCACACAAATTTCAATAACAAATTGGACAAAATTGATGAAAACAGACAAATCTTCAATAAAACTGCCAAAAATTGTCAATTGTAGCAACATTTCTTCGGTTTAATTGCAAAAGCTGAAATTCTTCAACTACCGGTTTCCGCCTGTGGTAACCATACCAACTTCATAGAGCTTTCCTGTCGCTTAAACTAATTGGGTAGATGGGAAAGTTAGTTGCTAAGACAAGGATCTCAAGCAGCAGTATCCAGTGAACAGGTCCAGTATAGTCTTCAAAGTTCATTATGGGCTTTGAAATCAGAAGCAACTTGAAAACCAAAAAAGCATTGTTTAATATGTCATAGTATCAGCGCTGTGCCAAAAACAAGACTGCTCGTATCAGGGCAACGCCTTAAATGATCTGACTATCCATATAATGAACTCGAACAGTTTTTACGCGTTAATAGTGCGAAATAACGCGTAATCTCCACTTACGCGTTAATAGTGCGAAATATATCGCGCGTTAATTGTCCCAAATTGGCCAAAATGGCAATCTCTAAACCCGCATAACTTAACAAAAATTGATCAGAGGTGAAATATTCTTCCAAATTTAAGGTGAGGACAACAATCTCATTTGAATGATTTCAACAAAATTCCGTCAAAAAGGCTAATTGAAAAGTCGAAATTTGTCGGAAGAAAAAAAACCCGACCCGATCATAAATATTCTGTTACTTTCAGTACAAAAGTCGGAACAATAAGAAACAAGACTGTTGGAATCAGTGCGATTTAAAACAAAATGATTGAAGTAATTTAAAATAAAATGATTGATGAAAAGCTTCAAATAATATTTGTGATGTTTTTTGAAAATTATCCCCCCACGCGCTATATAAAATACGAAACGATAAATTTCGCATATAGCAAATTCTTAAATAGACCAAAGAGGATGCTTCAATACAATTTGGAACGGTTTCTAATACGGATTGAATCTCCGCTTACGCGTTAATAGCACGAAATATATCGCGCACTAAATGTCCCAAATTGGCCATCTTTACAACCCTATAACTTTACGTTACATAATCACAGGTGAAGCAGCTTTTAACTTTTGAGCTCAGGATAACAGTACCTTTCAAATGATTTTAAAAAATTCTTTAAAATTGCTAGTTAAAAAGTGGCAATTTGTCTGGAAAAAATCCATCCCAAGCACAAAAAAAATCAAGGGATTAGCATAATATTGAAACTTTATTGTTTTTTTTTACCCATAATAAGCATCAATTCTATGGTGAAACATCAACAAAGTTTGGTGTGCAAAATAGCATGTCATGGTCTTATTAGTCGGGATGCCAAATTTTGTTACAATCACATCATTGAATCAGACATGAAAAACTATCTATAAAATTTTGAAACTTGCGGGACAAGGAAAAAAAGCCACTTTATTTTTTTAATTCATAATATCTTGGCCTAATGATCCAAAATCACACTGAAATAATTAGAACAAAATATAGAAAACATCAACTGAGTTTTGCTTATAGCTATCAGAATTAACTTCTAGTTGCTTTTTCTGGAATATATGAAGAGGTATACATGTGAAAACTGTTAAGTCCGGAGTTTGAAAATTTCGCTTTCAACCAAAAACAGACTGAGGGGGACCAAAAAAAATTATAAGGTAATAGCTGCTAATTAATATGCAGAGGTCATTTTTTCCAGAAAAAATGGTTTTCTATTTTTTACATTTGTACAAAATTTCAGTTTGATCTAAAATTCAATTGAAAATACGTTTCATGTGCTTTTGAAAATTCAATTTTGTTTCAAGATGCAAAAATCAAACATAACCGGCTTTAGATGACGGGCATCCAAAATGCCATTTTGTTTTGCGGAATACGAATTAAACCGTCAGAATTAGGGTTTGCCAAATATTCAGCTTTAAATTTTCAGTTTTAAATAGTGCAACGAAAAGTTTTACAAAGTTAAGTATGGGGACAAAACATGTTTGTTATGGTCTAATCAGTCTGCCTACCACTTTTAGTAACACTCGGACAGTAAGAACAAAATATTTCTTCTAAAAAATTGCAGATAGTTAGTGGGAGTAAAAAAGCCAAAAATAGAGCCAAAGCCAAAACTAATTTACTGTTATTTACACTGAGGCGAAGTTGAAATTTGCAAATACCAGCGAAAATGGCAAGAAGTACTCTTAGGCCAAAAACGGCACTGGAAAACAAAAAAACGGAATCTCATTATACGATTATGCTTGCTAGCTCGCTTCCCGGGGCAAGGTTTGCAATTTGTTTCGAACGACTCGACCGGAAAATTTTATGTATCGACCGTCTCGACCCAGGCTCGGTATGTTTCGAACGACTGGACTCAAGTTGTTTATGCTTTGACCAAGTTCAACCGAAAAAATTCGACTAAATTCAATCGAGCAAAAAACGTTTCGACCTAGGAGTTCGACTGTGATGTAATTTTTTATCCACTTTATGTTTCGATCTTATGCTCGACTTTATGTTTCGATTTTGTGTTTGAAATTATGTTTCGACCGACTCGTCTTAATGTTTTGACTTTGAATTCGACCATAGGGCCTTATCGACTATTCGGCCGAACTCTGACATGTGTTCCACCCGCCGCGTTTGAAATAATAATGGGGAACTTCGACCCGCGTTGTGTTATTAAATGAAAATCAGAAAGAGAAAATTCAGATACAAGAGAAAACTTAATTTTGAAAAATCATTCTCTGCCCGAAATTTAGTTATGAAAAGTTGGAATTGGGTTTTAAAAATCAGCAAAACGAAATGAGTGCTAACTACTCGATCAAATAACGTTAAAATTTAGTAAAATAAAACTCAGAGGACTGCCTTTAATCAATTTCCGTCTGTCTAATAAAGTATGAAAATCAAACAAAAACTCAAAACACGTTGTTCTCGAGACTGCGACAATCTTGCGTTTTTTATTGGAATCCAAATCATGGCCAGTATGACTTTATTGTGACCGTTTGCTTCCACATCAAATCCAGCGATAGAGAAATTAACACTTCTGGAAAGAATTGGTATCCATAATTGCGAACTACGTCTACTCTCTACTTATACGATGCTGCCGAACTGATTTGTGTACGATGTAAAATCTAGTAGTATGGATTCTTTTTAAATTATTTTCGGACAAATATATAGAACTAAATTTAACAAATTATCGGAAAATGAACACTGATTTAAAGTTGAAGCTAAACTATGAAAAATGAACATCATATCAAAGCAAATCAACGTTAACAGAGAACCCAAAAAATCAAGAAATAAATGATTACATTACTGACAAATAAGGCAAATTACAAATTTTAGCACTGCAATTGATTCCATTGACTACAAATAGAAATCTTTACAAAGTTTTTTTACGAACTTAGATAGATGCTCTTTTCATAGTAACTTTCGTCACTTACTGGGGGAAATCACTTCTTAGAAATGAAGATCGCTGCAAGAATACAAAGAGTGAAAGTTGTGTAAAAACCATTATAACTTCCTTCTGACCCTTGCGTTCGGTCTGCATTTCTTTCTTCGAAAAATCGGGAATGACTTGCAGTTGATATCGAAAAAGATCTGTAGGGTCGAGACTCAGTTTGGGGAAGAATTTCAGAGAAAGATAGAAGTCGTCCCCCCAAGCCCCCCAAAAACCCCGCTTGTCTTCGACGTCCTCGTGCTTGCATTTGAGCTTGAGCTCGTGCCAAAATTGCTTCTTCTTCTCGTTTCAAGTCTTCGACCGAGGTGACCGATGCCGACTCGTTGCGCGTTCTTCGATTCGCACTCGTTGGATCCGGATGATTAGGAATCACAGCGGAGTGCTTCGGAAGACTCGCGCTTGGAAGACTCTCTTCGCCAAAAGCGGAGTCTACATCTGACTCTCGGCGACCTACTGCTTGATGTTGATTGGATGCCGACGATGACGACGGTTCATCTTCGCTCATTGGTCTCCTTTCTTTTGTTCTTTTTCGAACTATCCCAGCAGACCCTTAAAAAATGGCAACTGTTTGAATAAAATTGAACCTTTTTTAATACAGTAAGTAAGGCTTAATATGCAATCTGAACGTCACGCTGATATGTTCAAAACTTCAATTTATTCCATATGAGTCGAATATCCAAATAAAAAATTCCAGAATGGAATAATTTTCAGAACTTAAAAGTGAAAAAGTACTAACTAGACAACTCTGTTGAACTGTTACTCGTGAGGCTTCTTTGAATGATGTCATTTGCCGATTCAAATCGTGACTCATTATTCTCTTCTCGTGACTCATCGTCATATTCTTCCTTGTCAACCGAACTTGAGAAACTGGAAGATGTCGTCCAGCCAAATTTTCTCTTCGGAAAATTAGTTGGCGTCTCAATCGAACAAGTCGCTTCACTCGAACAACCAACTGGGACTGGAACAGCTTCTGAAGAGTTTCGCAAAGGCCCTGCAGTTAAATCGAGTTCGAAGGTGCTGCTGTACCTGTTGTCGTTTGGCTCCGAAGAGACACTTGATTGGGCGCCGACTGACGAGAGACGACTTCGGGATTGCTCGTCGTCGCCTTCATCGTTATTGCACGAGGTGCTCAAACCAAAGGCTGAGGATGAAGTCTGAAAACAAATACGTTCTTTAAGAAAATTTTTGCCGTCCTAAATTTCTTTTCTATCAGAGTGAAATTTTACTCAATCTTAAAATGGTTTAAAAAAACCGTTCATGTTCCATTCTGAAGATCATTTCGATCGCTTAAATAAAATGATAAAAAATTTAGGTAACTGCTTTGTGTCCGACAAAAACCTGAGCTCCTCACTAGCAATAGAAAAACCGAAGTAAAAGTGGACCAAAGACCCAAAAAAAACAAGCCAACCAAAATTTATGTCACTTGCGCTGCAGCTTCGACTTTTTTACTTACTGCTTATAACTTTCAAATACAAAAGTAGCTGCTGGCTTTTGTGACATATGAGCAATTTTGGCTCTCTCATACAGAGGCTGGTTTTTGTGCGTACCCTTTCTGATAGCATTGCAAAAGGAGAGAGGGTGTTGATGTATTCAATGGCGAATCCCCACAGCCTCGACACAAACTGTCCGGCTGTGCCCAGCTGCTGCGTATAGAAGTAATTCAACAGTCGCACGAACACAACCTGAAAAAAAAACAATTCATTTATTTTGAGCAAAGTTGAAGAGCTTTAAAATGTTTCTTTGCCCTTATGCACTTTCAGACCTGAATTGGTTCTAATCATTTCAATTATGCATTTGAAAACTTCAATATATTTTTTTCTTGGCTCCGACCACTCTCATGGAGATAGAAAAAGCTTTAGAATCGTGCTTTTTTCTTCCCAAACAAATATCTATCATTTCAAAATAACGTCAACTGGGGACGAACATCCCAATTTGAATTATAGTGCTCAAAAAATTCCCTAAATTCAAATCATTATAACTTTGTGCAAAATGATTACAATTAAAATATTTTTACACTGGCGGAAGCAATGTCTTATAATCGGGAACCAGACATTTTTTCCCGTTAACAACTTTTCTTACAAATAATACTTGCTATTCTTACTAGCTTTATCAGTGAAGCTTAACATTTTTCAGGTTCGTTCCCACTTTGTCTAGAAGTAACGACGTCACCTTGGCAATTCTAGGTTAGGGGTTCGAGTCCCGGCCAGACCTTGTGGGAGTATCTACGCAATTGGAATTTTTTTCCGGTATAAGTTGAATAGTCGGGACTTTCATTTTTCTGCTCAATTTTCGCCGGCTTATTTGCCATGGCTTAAATTTTTCTTATGTGGCAAGCAATTTTCCTTGTAGTGAGTTGCAAGTGCAAGTGTTGTTCAATGTAGTTTCAGGGGGATTTGAAACGTTTTAGTTGTTTTTATAGACCTAATTTTTTCCGGCTCAATTTGTATCTGCTCAGAAATTGTCGGCTTTGTTTCCTCTTTCTTCGTGGGCTTTGCTCCGCTAATAATTTAATACTCTATTGTCTAGCTTGTTTGCCTTGAATAAACTTCTATCGAGATGTACGAAAATTTAAATTTAGGTAGATCTATTTTTTTCAAAATTTTTCATTTTTTTTCTTAAGTTTTTTATGTATGAGTTGTATCGCAAACGATGAGAAGCTCCGATTCGCCTCGGTGTTTTTATTTTGAGCTCTAGGCAACAATATCTTTCACGTGGTATAAAAAATTGTCAAAAATGCTTAGTTAAAAAGTCGTAAATTGACTGAATAAAAAAGCACCCTAAACTGTTGGTAGCAGGGCAATGCCCTCAATGTCCCAACTTCCCTTCAATGTCTTTGAAGCAGCTTTTGAAAACATCCATTGAAACAAATGATTGAACTTTCTTTAAAAATGCCAAAAACGCTATGCAAGTCCAAAGTGAAGTTCTGAGCGTCTAGTTATGTGTTAGCAACACCCAAAATCTTGCCTCAATTCCATTTGGAACAATTTATGAGCGGATTAAATAGCAGCTTACTCAATCTTGTCCCAAGTTAGCTAAATTGCCTTTCAAACCCCAATAACTTTTCAAAAAAAAATCACAGGTAAAATATCTTTTTAAATTTGAGTTCAAGGCATCACTGGCTTTCAGATGGTAAATAAAACTTTGTTCAAAAATGCTTAGCTAAAAGTGTGTTTTCAATTTCTTCTAACTTTTCCGTTGAGGTCAATTAGTTGTAAGCCAATCTGTTGCGGAAGTTTAATGCGAAAGTTCATTCGGTTTTTATAATTAGTAAGAGTATGTATAGTTCAACTAAATAAACCTACGAAGAGTAGCTTCAGTAACTCTATTCTAGAATGTAGTCAAGTTAGTTTCCCACCTGGTGAAGACCACCATCAACTGGTTGAAACCAGCTCACGTTAGGTAGCGAATGAGTACGTTTTCGCTAAAAAAGAGCATTATTGTTCCATCTATCCACGAAAATGAAAAACTAATATTTTCTAAACAATTTTTTGAAGGCTTTTGCGGTTTCGAGAAAAATTAGTTTGAATATTTTCGCTGCTGGTTTATTATCAGAAGATATTGAGGTTTTATATACGTTTTCTAGAGTAGACAGTTTTCCTTGGATGTCTATCAATATAAGCTTGACTCAAAGTCAATTATTGCAATCTGAAGCAACCACGTGGTATCGGAGAAAAATTGTTTTACGAATTATATGAATTAGCATAATTTTTTAAGTTTCTTTTTTTTATCCCTCATTTAATGTATAAATTACATATTTAATTGTAAGTTTAACATCTAAATAGTAGCCTCAACGTATAGTTTTGGCAATATCGTCGACAGAATAATTTTGTCGGTCAAAAAGCGGAAATTTTCAGGTTAATTACAATTTGACACAGTTTTTGCTTGCTGCAATGAGTTCGAAATTGATTTGCAAAGCCAAAAAAGCAGCTTTAAGTTATTTTAAGTTCAGACTCGTTGACCGAAAAGGATATTGCCAACAAACTATATTGTACGCACAATAATTCGTTTAAGTTTATTTTGTATTAACGAACCCTTCTGTTTGGCGTCTCGAGGGAAGCACGGATGGAGGGGTTCTCCAGAATCTGGTCCATCATTCTTCGGAATGCCTCGAAGTCCATGGCCACTCCTCTGTTTTCAAAGTTCGAGTCCAGATAACTGGCCAATCGCTGGAACTCTTGCTGGCAATCCTGAATATCAAAAGATGAATTATAATATTAAATTAAATCGTACAATCATATTGATTATTTACTGCAACCATGCTCTGGTTTGAATTGACTAAATTATATAAATATACAAAAAAACGTTTATCAACTCATTATACTATTCAGAAATTTCAAATTTCTCTGATATAAACATCTCTTTGATACGCGAAAGATACAGAGTTTTAATGACGTTTTGGATCACGATAAGCTGAGCGAACCACTCTTAAATTATCTTTTGCGTGAATTTTGTTTAGACAGACTTAAATTAACTTTTGGCTGAGTAAATACTGGTTGTCCGTTAAATCCGTTTCTTTACGGTCGTCTAATTTCTTGTCGTCTAATTTCCTAGGGCCCAAACAATACGTACCCTCTCATACTGGTTGGCGATCTCTTCTAGCTTCTCAACAAGGCGATTTATTCTTTCTCCTCCGTCTGCAGGAGAGGCAGAAATAGCAGAGTCCGGACTACCTCCGTCCCTTTCATCCTGGCCTCTATGTGGCGGATCACCATTCAATGATTCCACCGGTATTGGCATCGCAATTGGCAGAACTTCGTTGGCACTGAAGCAAAAACTTTTGATTTTTCGATTTAAAAATTTAAATGGCATTAACCGATATTAAAATTCTGCAGACATTTCTCTGACAGGAAACATCAACTCACAAGAAAAATATTCATTTTACAAGGACCCTTGAAAGAGCCAGAAAAGAAATCTTCCTTACTTGTTAGAGGATGACTGTTGTTCGGAGTTTTTCTGGTTGTCCGATCGGTGTTTACTTTTTCCACAACTAGAAGTAAGGCACTCCTTTTTAGCTCGAGAGTTGTTCGTAACTTGTCGTGGGATATGAACACCCACCGGAGCCGAGCTCGCTCGTCTTCTCATCGGATCCGGTTTCTCACTAGAGTCGGGCTTTCGATTTTTCTTTTCGAGGCGCCGAGCGTCTTTTTGGGTTTTCTGGGAATTATTGGGCTGTAAACCGTCCTTCGGAATTGGCATTTTGGGTCCAATTTTTTTCAACTTCTTCCGGATTTGTGGGAGGATATGATTTTCACATAAAGGCAAATGCGTATCGGTTTGTCAGGTGATAATTTTACTAAATAAAATAAATTCAAAGTCACAATCAATCGTTAAGAGAGACTTAAGAGTCTTTGTGTCAAGTAACAGAACTAGTAAAACTTTCGCTTTTATAAATTCTGAATCGATACATTTACGCCTTCTTAATTTGATCCAACTTCTGAATAAACTTAAAATGGTAAATATGTTTTCAAAATTTCAATTTTACAGCATAAAAATCAATAGGCAACAAAATGGTCGCACTACAGGACAAAAATGACATAAAAATTTCCTTAAAAGGATATTGTTGGTTGTATTTTTTCAACTCCTCAAGGTCAAAATCGCTATTTCAACTTGACTCTTGACAACTCAGCCATATAAGGAAAAAGATGATAATTAAAATGTCTATATCAAAAACAATGCCTAGATTTTTATTCGTGTTCAAAACCTGAATAAGATTGCAGCAACTTTGATTATTGATTTTTTAAAATGAAAAGGTTGTTTCAAATTTTTTCTTACGGAATTGATTTCTCGAATCGAATTTCATATTCAAGGTTGGCTGCGATTACGTTGAATCATCATCATCATTCGGATAAATTTTGACAAAATCAGTCTTCAGCTTATTTAAAAAAAAACAATTCTTTCTAAACGGAATCTATTTCTTTTATCAGAGAAAACTTCAGTTTATTATTAGTACTGGGTTATCAAAATGCAGGGAGTAACACAAAAAATCTTATTTTAATCAAATGTCCTAGGAGAGGTTTGGTTCGAGCGGAAACCAGGTTTCGTTACGGTCAAGCTAAAGTTCAACCTTTGAACCTGTATGTTTATACCCCGCAATTCTCGCATCAAAGTTTCTAGGATCAAAGTTTGAATTTTTGACTTGGCTTTAAAAAAATAACCTTGAATATCCTAAAAACTATATTGAACTAAGAAAATAACCTTGAATATCCTAAACAGCATATTGGAAAATAATGGTTACTCACACTATGAAAATTTTGGCACTTTTTGAGCTTAAAGATAAAACAGGATCAGTAAATTTTCGCCTGCAAAATTATTTCAAAATAACTAGCCAGCTAGTTTTGATGGCTGAATTCTGTGAAATGGCAATGCTTCAAAGTCTAAGATGTCAACAAATTATGCGGTTATCTTCAGAAAAACAGGGGCACAAAATTTCCTACATAAAAGAGAATTCTAGATTTGGGAGATAAAACAAAGCGAATCGGAGACCTATTTTACTCCACAAAGTGAATTCGGTACTGAATTGAAGCCGTTAACTTAATAGTAAAATATAACTGGGTTGGTATTAATAATATTACTTATTTTAACAGATTTGAGCCGAGTAAACATGAAATAAAACGACAAGAATCCGAGTCACGAGACGAGTAACTACTACTTGCCCTCATACGAAACGACTCAAAAGCGAGCGCAGCAGAAAGAGACATTAGTTTAGTTAGGTTAAAATAGGAAGTGAACATCGCCCGATTGAGAACGCCAATCGCTCTGAGACAACCTGAGGATCGGAATTCTTAATAGGACAATACTATCTTCTGTTTGACGCCTAGTTCTGGATTTTGAAAAAATCGAAGATTCGTGAGATCTTTTGTTATACACCCTTTTTATTCAGTTGAATTTTTTCATCTGCGAATCGCTCATGAATAAATGGCAAGTTACTGTTCCGACTTTCGTAACGAAAGTAACGGAATATTTGAGCTCGGGGTAGGTTTTTTGTAATTGTGATTGTTTTTTGTAAAATTATGGGTATAAAGATAGACATTTTGACCAATTTGGGACTATTAACGCGCGATATAGTTCGCGCTATTAACGCTTAAGCGGAGAATTAATGCGTCTTAGAAATCGTTCCAAATTGGCCATAATTGATTTCTTACTGGGAGCAAAATCTATCATTTTGTACTTTATATGGCGTGTGGGCGGATGATTTTCACAAAAAAATCTCAAATAAAAAAAAATACTTCGTTTTATTTTATTACATTTAATTATTTCATGTTTTTACTGCTCCATAGACCTCTCGAAGGGCAGTGGGAAAATTCAGGGCTTCGCCCTGATACGAGCAGTCTTATTTTTCTTGGGTAATTTTGTTTGGAGATGTTCAACCTATGCTTTTATTTTTATCCAATTAAACTTTAATGATTGTTCGAACCACTTATTTGAAGCCTTTGCCGAACCTAAGATAAAACACTGCTTGTATCACGGCAAAACCCTGAATAATCTGACTGTCTATAAGCTGGTCTCGAATAGTTTTTGCTTAATGAAATATTGACAAACTATGAGATTTCTGCTATTCTGACTATTGTACCGCTAAAGGAAGTCATTCACTCTCTGCTAAGAAAGTAATTTTCAACACAAATTCATTATTGCTGTAAGATAATTTGGTTAACGTTAGCAAGTTCGTGAAGATTAAACTGAATCAATAACAAAAATGGCCGGTTGCTGAGAAAGTACCACATAACTTTCCGGCCATATTCATGAAAAAACTGACAAAAGGTTTTTGTTTAAGTTTCTTCAAATTAGTGTCACGATTATGTAGAAAATTAGAGAATTAAGCATGATAGACAAACACTCACTGCCTTCAAAAAAACAAATAAAAAGCAAAAAGAAATGAAAAAAAAACTTTCAATTTTTTTGCACAATGATTTAAAGCTTTTATAAAAAAAAACTTTTGTGCAAAACAAACGCTAATTGAAGCATCTAAAACTATTTTTTTTACATATAAATCAAGTTTTTTTAAGAAACAGTAAATTTCCATATAACCAGCGTTACTCGATTGCGTTACTAGCTCAAAATTAGAACCGATTTTTCTCGACATTAAAACTTTTTGAAAAACTTTGTAATGGCGTTCGAATCACGATTGACAAGGCTTTTATATTATTTATCACTCAAGTCACTCCGATTATTAATTGTTGTAGCTGATTTTGCGTGGGACACACAAAAAAACTAAAACACACCCGAATACAAAGTCTTAAGAAACCTAAAACACGCCCGAATACAATTTAAAAAAAATTTAAAAACGAGCAAATACAAAGAAATCGGAAAAATAAAAAAATCGAAATTCGAAGATAGTAATAAGCCCCTAGAGAGGTTCATAGATACAAGGTGAGCAACCTCAAGTAGATCAGGTAGCGCGAAGCTAAAAACCGCAAAAAAAACTTTAATGAAATTTAAAGTGAGGTAAATTTTTTAAATTTGAACAAGTTCTAAGTAAACGAAGTTTTTTTTTATTATAAGTCCTTTTATGGCGGATTTTCAACAAACCGCCGTATCTTTAAGCCAAAATCACATCGAAATAACATCGGAGTAAACTTCATAAGAATTACGTAAGTCAATTGTTGTTAGGCTAAAAAATGCTATACATTATCCTAAGCTATCAGGCTAATTTTCTGGAAAAAAAATATTCAAGAAAGTAAATTCATTCATTCATAAATTTTTATACTGCTATATCCTGGATAACGGGGAGCTTTTAAAAAATAATCTCTATTATTTCAGTAAGATCCTTGATTATTTTTCGTCATTTTTTCTAGCAATGCTACTTTTTCACGTTTTCGGGCAAAAAAAACACTCAAAAGCGAAATCTAAGTAGTCACATAATTTAAATTCAAGCATTGAAAATTTATTTCTCACCGAATATCAAACACTTTCCAAATGAATTTCCGTTCTGAGACACCTGTGAACGGACCTGTAGGTCCAATGGTGCTCTCCTAGGAAGTAACATTGTTGGAGTGGTTTGTAAATTTTTCAACTACCCACAATGGAAATGCCCGAAAACAATTTATTATATTATACTAGTTTTTGCTAGGGAAAATATTTATCATATGTTAAATATCTATAGGCCTTGAAATGATAATAAATGCAAAATAAACATTTTTTTTGGTCTACCAAATTGAACTTACGAGTTCTCCCAAAACACCAAAAAAGACAACGTTTCGGCCATTTTTCCACGAAAAAAGGTAAAAAGAGGTTTTCAGACAGTTTTCGCCAAAAAACTCGCGTTTTTTGGCGCGCGCTAACCCGCAAAAAAGTATATTTTACCCTCAAAACTAAAGTATAAATAAAAACAAGTATATCTGAGTATATGAGTAAAAAGAATATCTTGTTTTTAAAAAAAAACTTTTTGCGAAAAATGGAGTTTTTAAGATAGTACTAAAAAAGGACCTTTTGGGTAGCCAGGGGGTCGAATTCTTGAAGAAGGGTGTCCACTCACCGTTTTCCCCTTAAATCCACTACTGATGCTGGGTAAGAGGGTACATTACGAGGTCAAACTGTGTTTTTGTAAAATGTTTCGCAATAAGGACACTCCCTGTGTTCTTCTTTTGTTCTTTCACTGTCTTTGATCGTTCCGACAAAATTTTAACATGTTTAAAGACTGTCTCTGGAAACCAGGAACATACAGACACAAAATTGTGCGCCTATCCAGTGCACAGTTTGGCCTCGTAGTGTATTTGATTTTAAAAAAATCGACTATTTTCATTTACAAAATGTTGAATGTAAAAAATGTTAGACACCCGGGAAACAATCTTGTTAGTATTACCAGGTTAACGTTTCTGCAACAAAAAAGCTGTTGGTATTGGGGTTTTAAAAAACGCTAGTCATTCAATTCTCATTTGGAAAATTGGCGACCGCTCGACTAGCTTAAAGCTCGACAATTATAAAAGTTTGAAAGCATGAAAATGTATCGACTAGCATAATTTTAATAGCTTCATTTTTGAAAATACGTAAGAGCAAATTGATCCGAGAAAACTTAGAAATTGAGAAACTATGCAATCAGCAATCAAATGAAATTCATTAACACATATAAAATGAGATCAGACTCCCTGACCTTTAATGGCTCAAATCGAACACTGATTGCCGCTCAAATTGTGAAATGTTAGTCAAAATTATGATTGGTATCAAATTTCTGCGTATAATGATTTTATTTTCAGTATTTGAATTTTGCGTTCAATTTTAATGCTAGACGATGATACGATTTACGACTAAAAATGGATTTGAAAATGGATTTAAAAATGGATTTAAAACTCATTTTGAAGACTGCCAAAGTTGTAAAAAAAAAAGGTGACAAAATTTTTTGAAGAAAAAGCTAAGCCTAATGAAGAAAAATCTAAGCCTATGAAATTGAAGAATACCCCAATACTAATAAACGATGATCATATATGAAACGGAGCAAAATTAAATTGTCCGCAGAAAACTTACCTCTAAATTCTTTAGGGTGCAGAGGCTAATTCTGTTTCAGGCCAAATAATGACAATTTGTTTCTACAAGTTTCTTTTATCAAAATAAAGAATAAACGGATTGGTCCAGTTATTTTACTATCAAGTTGTAAGCCCTGAAAAGTTGCAACTGGTCTACTTTTAGAAAAATATTCTTTGAAAAGATAACTTTGTTTTGGTTAAGTAACCCAGTTCAGTGATGAAATATTGGGCATTTGATTTCAAAATCAAAGAGATGGCGACCGTTAAAGAGACGCGATGATACCATTTACATATACATCAGTCTGGTAAATTGACCTTGGGTAACTTTGAACTCTAATTTGACCTCAAAGCTCACCTTTTTGATCATTGATTCGGGCCATGGAATGGGTTGGTTGTTCTTGTCACGTGTCAAAAGGATGTCTGAGTATACAAATCAGAAAAAAGGAACTTTTATATCTGCGGTTAATAAGTCAGCCCCGAATTGGGCTAAACTGTCTTCTTAAAACTGGGACATGTCGTTTTACGAGTTAAAATTTACGACTGTTGTCTGAGACCAAATATAGATCATGTAATTTTTCTGAACGGGATGTCACTGTAATATTAAACTTCAGCAATAACGAAAAACGAGGTCACTCAATTTAGAACGATGTAAATAGAATGTCAAAACACAATCAGTCAATAAGTACAAAGATAGATACAGACACTGATACAATGACTTTGAAACATAGTTTTGATTTGACACCTATGGATCATCTGATGTAGCGGAAGAATCGATAACAAGGGCGATAAATTACTTTGAATAACCTAGTTTAAGTAAATTCGGCAAAGACTAAAAGGCTATAGATTACAACTACATGGATAAAGTTCTGACATGAAAAAAGTTCATAATCAAGTGGATTATAAGGAACGAGTTAGTCTTCAAAGTCAATGGTTTTAAACCAGTTTTCAGGCTTATTAAATACTCAATGAAATAACGTTTAAATCCAGGGCTAAATGAAATCCACTCAAACAATCTTGCAACAATCTTAATATCTGCTGATCGTCGAGTTAGGTGTTGACGAGTTGATTGATATGTCTAATTTTAGACACCGCTTACTTTGATTATCAGGTATGTTGCCTTACGTAACAACACACCAAGCTAAGCTAATACCAGTAACTTAAACTCAAGTACCTTTTATTATCTAACTTAATGTTTATCACAATCAAATCACGTTTTAATAGATGCATAAAAAGAGCCAATGAACTTTGTTCTTTGTTCAGACAGATTGATCGTTGGTTTGATTACAAAGTGGGGGTCAAGGCAGTTTAAGCGAATTTAAGTTACTGCTTGTTTATTGCTTATTGGTTCCCTTAATTATCTAAAACTGTAAAACATCTTTTTTGAAACAAAAATTACTTAACTCTTCGTAGTTAAATAATTGAGCTTTTATAAAATTTCGACTTTTGCTATGAAGTCTCTGGTCGAAGAACCATTTTTGATAGAAAATATTCAAAAGAACATAAAAATGTTCCATGTCCTGAAACCAAACATTGAACAAATTTTCACTTTGATAGATTTTCTTAACAAGAAATGGGTGTATAAAAAATTGCGAAACTGAAATGACTAATGCGTGCAGAAAAGAATTATTAAATTCCAGTTTTGTATGCACATCATGAAAGTCTTGACAAAATGAGGTTCAAAAAACTACAAACAGAAAGTTTGCAATACCAGTGATGTCAAATTTTGCGCATAGAAGCTCAAAAGTCTCGAAGAATTTGTTAGTATGAAGCAGGCGCGGGCCAACAATATTCTCGATTGATGGGTAGTGGTATGATATTCAAAAAACAAGGCATTTTTTTGGTTTTTAGAGCTCTCCGAAAAAAAACTAAAAAGACGCTAATTTTGCGAAAAAATCTGCGCCGCCGGCAAAATTGCGTTTTCGGCACGCACTTCCTCGAATTTTTCTGCCTTCTTTCAACCCTTTAATATATATTGGCGCCTGTATAAAATATTAGCAAAAGGGGATCATTTGCGTGGTCAGGGCGGCAAGTATAACATAGAATTAACCATATTCGCTCAATTTGCAAGTAGCATAGAAGTTCGTACCGACCAATGTTATTTGGGACAAAAACGTTTTTTATTTTGACTTTTGAACTAATTTTTCTTTTTTTGAGCGCGCGGCAAAAAGATTAAAAACTAGCTTAGAAAAAAACACCAGCAATATTAAACTATATTAAAAAATTTTCACTCGCAATGAATATATAGGAGGAGTAACTGTACACTTGAACTAAAAAGGATAATATCAAACAGATATTTTTTCAACATTGAGAACTTGTTTGGAAATTCTATATTTTCACCAAGTCAGTGAAAAAGATTAAAAAGAGTTATAATGGGGTATATGGGTGCAAAGTATGCGACCTCAAATCGTTGTTTTTTTAAATATAAAGTGTAACTAACTTATTTAATTAATGCTTCGTTGTTAACAAACTATTTTTGGAACTAGACATAATAAATGGAACGGGTAACTGATCCAGTTAAACCATGCAGTTTTCAAAATAAATTAATTGTACCCCGAAACATATCTTTCCTATTAAAAACTGGAAAAAAAAACAAGAATATATCAAATAGACTTCAAAAAGCAAACCAGACTGCTGGTGTGTCAGATCAAAAGCCCTGAATGTTCCGACAGTCCCTTAATTCATATCGAATAGTTTATGGTAAAAACGCTGCGTTACGCTCTCAGCATTATGAATCAAAGCGCGCATAATTTAGTCCAGAAGATCGCTAATTTGGCAATTTTCAAGCCCCCAGAACTTTACAAAAAAATTGGAGGTAAAATATCTTTTTAAATTTGAACCCAAAAAGTCGAATATCTTCAATGGGGCATAAAAATATTATTTTGATCGGCGAAAATTGACTGAATAAAAAACCACACCGAGCATAAATATTCCGTTTTCTTCAAAAGTCGGAACAAAAAATTCAATATCAACCCCAGTATCAAAATTTTCAGATTCCCACAATCTTACAAATGTAACAAATGGAAAGCCAACTTAGGCCTTAAAGTAGTACGATTTCTCTAATATCAGGCCAAAATGAACAAACGAAAACTTTAACCGCGGTTTTTTTAACAAATGGCGTTACTATGAAAATTTCAGTCCAATCGTCCTATATTTTGCACTGAAATTAGAAATTTATTCGTGAGTGAGTTTCAGCAAGCACTTGAGGGTGTCCAAAAATATATCTGCTCGAAACTTGGCTTCATTTTAATTCTGTTGAAGCCCCTTAATTGTGTTCCTAAAATGTAATTCCAAAAAACTCTCTCTCTCACTGACGAAAAACCTATGTGAAGCTTCTTACAGGGTGATTTAATTTAAATTAATACAGGGTGAGTACGACTATCGGAAGTAAAGGAACAAACTTCAATTCATTTGACGAGAAGTTTAGAGGTTTTTTCACTTCTCCTCGAAAAAATCCTGCTTTTGTATACAACAAACAAGACTGCTCGTATCAGGGCGAAACCCTGAATGTTCGGACTGCCATTTAATTGGTCTCGAATCGTTTTTGGTGAATTATGAAAAAATGGGCAAAACTATAAGTTCTAAGCTGATTGTATCAAAATTTAAAGGTTAAAATTTGAGTCGTGCATGAAACTAATAAAACCAATTAGCTGCCTCAATTCAATTTGGAATTTTGGAATGATTTTGTAGGGGGGGTTAATTCACCACACGTAAATTATAAAAAAGAGAAGGTTAGACAGACTCGTATCATATTACTTTAGTGGCGTGCACACCCGGCTGGTCCATTGCAGATCAAAAGATCGATCCCCCGAGGGACCAGAATTTTGTAAAATTAGTCTGAATAGATAAAAGCAACCCGAGCAAATATTTTCCTGACATTCTTAAAAAATTTGAACCAAAGAAACTTCGAGCTCAAAAAGCAACTCTTTAGCGCGAGAAGAATGCGAGATCAAAACTTTTTTCAAAGATACCCAATACGGTCAAACATTGCTTTATTTCTAACTTTTAGAATCGAGGCATGCTAGCGTTAGATTCACACGGAGCGTCCATACATAAAAAGGAAAATATTCGCAAAATAACCTTCTGCATAAGAAAATCAAACAAAAAGAAGATATGTCGAAAAACAGATCGAATCAAGTTAAATACTTCAATCTGAAAACCTTGAAACCTTTGAATAACCATGATATAAAAACTGGTTATATTATAAAATATTATATTACATTATAAAATTGGAGTATCGATTGGTTTTATATACTAGTAAATTTGAATTTCATACACATATAAGAACTCTTAATTATTGTTTAGGAAAAATCTTTGCAAAATTTGTAAACACATTAACATTTTTTTGCAAGCTGATTATGTTTTATATAGGATCCTTTCAACATCTCTGATCCTTTTTTAGCGTTTAAACGAGGGCAGGATTTCAGAGAAATTTTGAAGGTCCCTCTCACGACCTAAAGGCCTTTATCACAACCTTTTTTTGCCAAAAAAGCGAGAACGCATGTAGCCCGTCTAAGCGAAAGAAATATGCGACCTCAAATTATGCTTAAACGATAAAGATAGCCAATCTAGTCGAATATTACTGATTTTTTTTTACCTGAAATTATGATTAAACGATAAAGATAACCAATCTAGCAGAATATTACTAATTTTTTACTGAATTACTGAGGCATTGAACCGTTAGATTTATATGGAGTATCCTCTTTGTCTACCTTTTTCGAAAAACATCAAAACATAATCAAAACAAAACGAGGATATATCAAAAAATGAAGACTATATAAAAATTAGAAATTCAATCTGAAAAATTTTTGAATCACTACAATCTTGCGAAAAGCATGATATAAAAAGCTGGCTAGATAGCTTTCTTTTATATAGCTTTCAGTTTCAAAATCAAGCATGTTTTTGAAAACTGTTTCTTCCTTCGGAAGTGACTATATTTTGGATTAGATCCTAATTATATTTTACCGAAAAACAGTCTATTTTTTTTAAGTTTGAAGCGGGGGTGAGTTTACAATCACTATACATTTTGATTTATCCCGAGAATTTGTCATTTTTTATTTTCAAGCTCAGCATTTTAATTTCCAAGCTCTGCAAAAACTTTCGTTGAGAAAATGATCAAATGAGGCGTGTGTGGGATTTTCTGAAAGCTATATATCTTCCTTAAATCAAAAATTTATAATAAAAATTTGGAAACGAAAAAATATCTTGCAAGGAACAATTTAGCCGGAAAGTTCTGAGCTATATGTACAGCAAGTTATATAAACTTTGTAGAAATTTGAAAAAGTTGTCCTTGATAAGATGATCGTAGAAATTCATCTCTGTTTTTTTTTTTAACTCGCTGAAATTTTTTGAAAAACTCGGTCGGTTACACAATTGGAAGGGGGATAAAATACCTGTCACACCACCGAAAATGGCCTCAAGAAAAACTCACCCCAATTATATATATTTTCGAAAGTAAGTGAAGAAAGAGGAAAAATTTCAGGCTTTAAAAACTTACAGGATGAAATGATAATTAATAAAAATGAAACTGAAACCCAGTTGTTTTAACACTAACACTGAGGTTAACCTTCTGTTATTTAATGAAGGATTAATTAATTTTTGATATCCCGCTGGTTGACTCCCCAAATTACTTGAAAACCAATTATGCTAAAAACGTGTTGGTACAACATGAACGAACATTCAAAGAAGCCAAATTTTAGGGAATTAAAGATTGCAGTTATATGAGCAACATGTGGCTAATTTTCGAATGATTATTGTTTTTCTGCATCATAAGACAATTAGTAATTGACATGAGGCCAGAAAGTGTGAACAAATAGAAAAAAAAAGGAAAAAAAACATGGGAGATTCTAGCTTTAACTTTTCTTTATTTTTAACGGCCGAGGAGTTGGTTCGTATGTTGTTGATTAAAATAACGTGATGAATAACCTCTTTCAACCATTTCTCAATAGCGAGGAGGGTTTTTTATATCCTATGTTCAGATCTGACTGAAACTATTCCCTCAAAATGAATGCTTCTTGTAATCAAATCATTCATGAAGTGTATTTTGAATTTAAATTACTAATTTACCCGTCTTGCTTTTGTCAAGCCTTTCAGCATTCAATGTATTTTAATCTTTGGTGTGGTCTGCATGTGCCAAATCTGCATGTTGTAGCTATCTTAGCATTAAGCCCCAATATATCATTTTTAAAAAAGTCATTTTGCGTATTTACGGTTCTTATTTTGACCAAAAACAGTCCTTGGTTCAAATGAGAATGAACAGAAAATGGTTATGCGAAATAATCTATATACAAGGAGAACGACCAGGAACTATTGTAACCTTTGGCGCTAAATATCCAGACACCCAATAAAATTTGTCTAACGTTTTATGAGTCATTCCACTTCATTTCTATTGGTGCAGTCTTTTGAGCCACCTGGAAAACAGCGTGCTGTAGCTTTACAGACAGAACTGCCTTTTCAGTTTGTTCAGCTGCTGTGAATTTGGTATCAAATGTCTACAATGAAAATGGTCTTCAATGAGTGGACAAAACTATACAAAAAATGAACAGATTTACAACTGGTCCAATTGTCTCAGCGGCAACTCAATTTTTTAATTTGGCCCCTGGAATTGTACTGCATAATTCACGTTGGAGCCGCGAAAAAAAAACTGAAATGCAATTAGAACATGAAAAACAAAAAAGAAATTCAATCAACAAAAGTTGCCCTAAGATCTAAGGCTAGTCATGATAGGTTATACGATGACAATTTTTGCTAACAAAATAATTTTAGCGTTTTGAAAATAACAAAATGGCACAGGCTAAATGCAATTTTTTCCTGGCTAAAATACCTCAAAATTAGAGCATAAGAAGACTGCTTGTATATCAGATCAAAGCTCTGAAGGTTCGACTGCATTTTTTGGTGCTAAAAGTTTTTAGGTCGAAACGATCGAAAAAAGTAATAAATTTTATATTTTTTTCTTCAATTCATCCCGCACACGCTAATAAAATTTAAAAAGACGCATTAAGCGTCTGATATTCTTATAATAAGGCCAAATAACCTGCCCTGATTTAATTTGAAACGCAATAATCCCTAACTTTAGCTTGTTATAAAAACACAATAAATCGCGCTTTAATTATCCCAGATTGGCCAAAATAGCAATTTTTAAACCCCCATAACTTTACGAAAAATCAGTACCAGGTAATTTGAGCACACTTGAGCACCAAAAATAATTTTAGCCCCAAAATCTCTACACTTGAGCACCAAAAATATCTTTCAAATGATAAAAAAAAACCAGCAAAAGTTTTTTTTTTAATTGTGAAAATTAACTGAAAAAAAACCACCCTGAGCATAGACGTTCCCTCCACTTCGACGCACTTCTCAAAAACATTACTCACAAAATTTTAAAAAAAAACTTTTAAAAAGTCACAATACCCACGGTTTACGGTTTACTGGGTACGGTTTACTGTCCCGCACTTTCCTTCATTGTGCCCTTCGCAGTTCTCATGCCTACCGGGACATTATGGCCCCCAAATTTTTTTTTCAATCTTACACTTTTATTTAGCCTCATTTTGGTCAAATCTGATTTTGTTTTGCTTGATCAATTTTTTTTTCTTCAAACTAAAATCGCAAATAATCCGCTGTGAGTGCAATAGTTTCCCAGTCAAATTTTAGGGCCTTCTGCTTCTGTTACGCCTTTAAAATGCCGGTTACACTTAGTTAGCAAAAAAGTAAAGCTTAAATTTTTGTACAAAACACGAGAGATAACTCTTATGACAACAAGCTGCATTTAGATGAAAGAGAAACGCAGTCTTTGTGTTTACAATCAATTAATTTATTGCAAGTCGTGATATCTTTTACGCCTTTAAAATGCCTGTTACACGTAGCAAGCAAAAGAGTTAGTCTAAAACTATTGTGCAAAATTCAAGAGATAACTTTTATGATAACAAGCTGCAATTAGTCGAAAAAAATGCAGCCTTTGTTCTACAATCAATAAAAATTATTGCAAGCCGTGCCGCCATCGACATTATTTCAGAGCTGAATATATTGAAAGCGATAATTGCGCCTATGAACGATGAGATTCGTACACTAATGAGCACCGAAAATATGAACCAAAACAAAATTATAAGTTCGTCTCAACAAAACAGAAAGTTAAGAGAAATTTTACTAAAGAAAGGTGCAGATGCACTAAAAATGATACGATAAGTCTCTTCTAACCTCCTCTTCAGCTTTCTCAATTTTTCACGACTGAACAGCAACGCTTCTTCGCACATTACGATTCGCAACGCCATGAGCAACGAACCGAACCTTCAAGTTGCTACATCACTCTATACAAGGATCCAACAGGGACTCCGATCAACTTAAAAACGAGCAGCCCATACAACAGCAAACTTCGTCTCCTTGCCATTTACCTTCACCATCCTCAACATTCTTTCCACGCTCTCCGGAGCAGCAATGACAATCTCACCCGCAGTCAACACTTAATCATCATTATTGACCAACGATTACGATGAGGTATTTCATGCCCCCACAGGATGCCGTACATCATTTTTCGACTCCCAACAGCCCGCTAATGGAACACAACTCCACAGCAGCCGAAATCAAGACACCGCATTAAAACCGCAACCTAAAGTTGATAAGTCAAAACGTTTGAAGCAATATTCTCGCAGCCCAGAAGCTCTACTTCATGGAATACAGCACGGCCTCAACTTCGAAACTCAAATTTAATTTCACAAAAGACAGACGGAACCTGCAAGGACACAATTACTAAACTCTTCAGCACTAGTTTTTCTGCTTTCATCGATGCCCCCAAAATCGGTATTGATTTCCAACTGACAGCACGGCAATTCCATACTTATCATCATTATACACCAGCAACAGACGACCTTCATGTCAGCACAACTCACCACCTCCATTCATGCAGATTTTCAGTTCCCAGTCAACGCCCAATTTTTCACAACCAGTTCAGCGCCTTCAGACACATATCTTCGAACACATAACACACTACCCCCCCCCCCCGCAGCACTACCCCCAATCAATTCCAAAAGGTATCAAGCGACACTTACGAACCCCGTAATTGAATCGACATTGCAGTCAACTCAGCCATCCCTACAGCCTATTTTCGACAGCAGAGCTTAGGTAACAAGGACATGGACCAGAAGCCAGCCGACCCAATATTTAGAAAGAACACAGCCCTCATAAGACCACATCAGGAAGTGCATATGACCAACTCAGGACACGCATCGACAACCATCCTAACATTAGTGCAACTAGCCCAAGCAACATTAACGAACGATATAATCAGCTGCCGTCAGCATCAGCCTAAACAAATGACCCAGCCAGTATTCAGCCAACAATCCTCATCTCAGCATGGATATCAACACAGATCATATCAGACCTTACCAGCTTTCATAGCAACTCAACACGTCACACCCACGCAAGGAGCAATGCAACCCGACTTCAGCAATCAGCAAAATATGTCAAAGACTTTCAGGAAATCAGTCCCAATTGTCAAGCCATTTGATTTCGACAGAAACCCGCAACATTGGTTAGATTGGATCGGACTCTTCAACACGACAATCAAAAACACGGACATGTCCCAATCGGAGAAGCTGACTCATCTACATCAACTTGTCTTCGAAGATAATTAATCTTTCATCCGCGATCAATGTACAAATCAGCACTCCAACGCCTGGAAAATGATCTTGAAAACCCGACGAAGACAGTGACATCCTTCCTTCGACGACTAGACAGCATCAATCGCCCGACTCTACGACACAACAGAAGCTACGAAGATCTCACCAACTTCCTGCAGACAATGGTTGACACCATGACAACGGTTGGATTCCATCACCATCTCCACCGTTCAGCGAACGTTCAGACAGTTCTTGTAGTTCAGACAGAATTTTATTTTTGGCATTTATTTTTGGCACTTTAGTAAACAGACAGGGCAGTATGCAAAGCAGACAAATTCTTGAAGCAAATGTTTAAAAAGTGGTTCAAATGAAACTAATTGATGAAAATTAAAAAACAATTTTCATCCTCACCCCCACTCGCTATGTTAAGTAAAAATTGAGGCTCTTATACAGTTTCCCATCTTTGATTTTTTTCTGAAATTTAGTATTTGAAGTCTATCAAAAATGAGTTTCTATTTTATATACTGTATTAAAACGTGTCAGCGCAACGCAAGCAGGTGAACAAATTCTTACCACAATTCTTACCAGCAAAATGTCTTGTGAACAAATTTTGAACAGTTTTAAGTTGTAACTTTACGAGGGGTGAGAAAACTGGAAAAAATCCAAAAATGTTATATTTTGCATATGGCCTTTCGGTTATATCCCCACTAAATGAATACACTTACCAATAATTGGGATGGTGTGAAAAAGAAGCAAACGCTATATTTTTCCCTATGTAAAATTAGCTAAAATCCAGAGCATTGCCTAACCTTGAAAGTGGAACATGCAAATCACATGACAATTCAAGACGCACTTAGACTCAAATATGTGAATTTTGTTTGAACGTAATGGTAGAAAAAATTGAAGAAAAAGAACCGTTAGAGGCAAAAAAAATCAAAAAATACTTTATTTTAACCTACCTCATATTAAAAATCTGCCTTTATTTGTAATATTGATCCAATTTTTTAACCTTATTGTTCCCAATATTAAAAATGGGGAGAAATTTTGTATTCGGGTGTGTTTTTCTGTATTTTCAAAATTTTCAAAATATCTTAAAAAAATTTCGAACGTTTCAATATTGAAAAAATTATCTATTTTTTAAAGCGAACACTACTCCATAGACCCTATAAGGCAGTCGGAACATTCAGGCTTCGAGCTTAAGGAATTATTCCCTGATTTACTTCTACAAAATCTAAAAATAAAACTATAGCCTACTTCCCATTTTCTAGCCACTCATTCAATTTGAGCTTCAATTTGTGGGGTCTGTTTCTTTATACGGCCCAAAATAAATAATTTAGATGATTTTGACAATTTTAACAATAGATAATATTGACAATTTTGAAAACGGGAATAAATGAGATCAATATGCTCGATTCTGATTGGTTAAAAATGAAACCAGCCGAGACAAAAGTTGGAAATGCTCATTATACCAAAGCTCATTTCGCCGGAAAATACAAACATGACCAAAAACATTGCTATTTTATCACATGACCGGTACTACTATGATAATCTCTTGAAAATAACCAGGTCTCTGTAGCATAACACACCTAGAGCTCTCAAATCCTTTAATAATTTTGATTTTGTCATTCAAAAAGATGTCGCAGTATATTTTCAAACAAATTTTATATTTAGTTACTTAATAAAATTTCCTCCTCACCATTTTAAGGTGGAAAATTAAAAAAACGCAAAAAATTAAAAAATAAATGAGTTTTGATGACAAATAAGGTAACCCAATAATGTTTGTTAAACTATAAGATAAACATATACGAGCAATTTTCTTGATATAAGCAATGAATTAATTATTATTTTGAATCTGAAAAGTTCCAGACTGAACATATTTTGCTAAATTTTTGAAATGAATAATTTATACAAAATAATTGGTCAAAATTATACCATGCGAAATGCATGCGCGACCTGTCTATCATAGTAGTACCAAAAGACCAACTAAATAGTGATAGAAATTGCTCAGTTTTGGCCCGCCCCCTAACGCCCCAAACTCTCAATAAAAACTTAAAACGGTTGAATATTATTTGTTTTGCGTTTTATATTTTGTCACGGCGCATAGACAATTCAGCCTGAGACCATTCAACCAGTTTAACAAAAAGCTACATTCGAAAGAAAAAATCGGAATTAGAGTTATTTCTCGATAACCTTCTCTAAATTTCGTATTGAGTCCTACCCTCTGTTGGTAAGCTCGCAACACGTTGGCGCGACTGCGGCGGTCACTATTTTGGCTGAATTGTCTCTGGCTGAATTTTGTGCATACTTTTGGCTGAATTGTCTGAATTTCACATTGGCTGAATTCTTTTTGGCCGATTTGTCTGGACGCGATCGTCACAGTTATTTTGGTTAATAAAAAATTTGACGTGCGATTTTGCATTTTTGGGCCGTATAACGGAAAGCCCAATTTTTGGAAAAACGATTATCGATTTATAACAACGTATGCTGAAAAAGTATAAAGCCTCATCAGTCCAGTAGAATTGAATATTGGGTTCTAGGAAATTAGACACGCTTCATCTTGCAAATAAACACGCTTCATCTCGCAAATATTGGGGTGTTATAAATCAGTATAATATTAGGTTCTAGGCAATTAGACTAGCGAAATAGACGATGATAAAAAAACGGAATTTAGACGACTCACAAACCATGATTGTAGCTAAATTCCGTGTTTGATCATCGTCCAATTTGCTTGACCCCAATATTCAATTCTACTGGACTGATTAGGCTTTATACTTTTTCAGCATACGTTATTATAAATCGATAATCGTTTTTCCAAAAATTGGGCCAACCGTTATACGGCCCAAAAGTAGAATCGAATACTTCTTAATATTATTTTGCATTTTTTGGGCCGTATAACATTAACGGAAGGCCCAATTTTTGGAAAAAACGATTATCGATTTATAACAACGTATGCTGAAAAAGTATAAAGCCTAATCAGTCCAGTAGAATCGAATATTGGGGTCTAGGAAATTAGACAAGTAAATTAGACGACGATAAAAAACGGAAATTAGACGACCCACAAAACTACAATCTTGAGAATTAGATGAAAAACAGGTGTGACAGAGGGGTCCCAAATCACGATGAAGTACAAATATGATAGTTGGGTCCCAAGAAAAATCAAGTATGATAGATGGGCCCTGCATTTTTTGAGCAAACTTCAAAAACACAAGTAAAGAAATGCGAATCAGGTTTTCGAAGATTTTAAGGCCTAAAAAATTTTCTTCAGGGACCCATCTTATCTTTCGGGACCCAACTATCATATTTGTACCCACGATAATTTTGAGCGAATATAGCAGTTAAGTAAATCAATGGACGCCTCTCGATCATTTTGAAGACTTTCTCAAACCTACCGCATTTCATGTTTTTTATGTCATGATAGAGGCAAAAAATTGAACATTTTTGAAATACAGTCTTCAACCCTCTATCACATTTGTACCCAATACCAATAAACAGGCTTCATTCAAAAAGTTTAAGAGGTGAAATAACTTTTTACTTACCAATCGATTGGTCAGTCAATCCGTAACTCCACTTATCCCTGGTTTGGCACGCTTCGGTTCAACTCACGAGTTTTTGATGAAGAGTTTTTTGATGAAGATGATGATGGTACTTACATCAACATTGATACCATGTACAGCATTAGCAGTCTATCTCAAGTACAATTGTGGCGAATTAACAGGTCGGTCAAATAAAAACACGTGATGAATGATTCATTTTAAATGGGGGAATTGTTTTGCGTACTTTTTTAAAGAAAAGGCAGCTTTAAAAATGTGATAAAAGAAAAGCAGCTATTGAACTAACAAGCCGAAACTTTGGCGTAGCTTTGAAAGGTAAGAATTTGATTAAGGATTTCTTGATAAAAGCACTGCTAGAATGCGATATACTCGAGTAGAAACCGTTTATGAAATAAGACTATGACTGAAATCGAGTTTTTAACTAGATGTAACGCGAGCCCTGAAGTAAAATTGAATGGTAATCAATCTTCATCGTTTCCGCTTAACTAGATGGCGTCATTGAAAGTGGAAAATAAAAAATAAGAAGTATATAAACAAAATATGAGGCGTGATCAAAAAAAAATTTCACTAACATTCGATAAATTTTGTAGAAATCCGACATTGGCCGAGTGTCATCCGAGTCAATTGTTCACCATCGACACATGGAAATTTGTACATGTATGTTTGTATTTGTTCGACTGAATGAGCAAATTACTATAATACTGAAAAAAAATCTTTAAAAATTTGTCGGAGTCATGTTATAAAAGCAAATTTAATTGACGAATATCCAACGTGGTTTTTAAAATTCCCATTTTTTACAGAAAGAACCATTTCATTGTAAGTTAATAGATATTCTTGTCTAACGACGCTTCTGTCAAAAGTTATTTTATCAAATTCAGTTAACTTTTCATATAACATTATGAAAATAAAGTTGTTCAAATTATTCGTGGATTAATATGGTGTTTTTTTTCTATAAAAAAAAGAAACGTTTTATTTAAATTGCCGTAGATATGGAAACTGAAATGATGTCTGCTGTCTGACCTGTCTGCTCATGTGGTTGTCTACTTGCTGCTAAGTAACTGACGTTCGGTTTAGTAGTAGTAATCTGTGATCAAACTCATGACGCAATGGAGTATATCGCATTCGCGAACTGAACTACTGCACTTTTAACGGTTCGGATTTCTAATCCGCCTTGTAAAACTAACCGTTTAGTGAGATTAAATTTTTCACATGATGATCCCGTTCCGCGCATGATTTCCATTTATTCCATAAAAACGAAGTGCATATTCCAGAGAAACAAAGAAGTTAACTTCTTTTTATGAAAAAAAAACTATGGTATCTATAAATTTGGAGTCAATTAACATATGCCTATTACATTCTGCCCTCAACAAAAACAGAGAAAAGCAGACAACAATAGTCCTGTTACTAGTAAACTTACGATACGATAATGATAGCTATAAATAGAACATTAAGTATACGTCATGTCGTATTTGGTTCCGGCAAAAGTAACACTTACTAGAGGTATGATACCATTGACCTGCGAATCATGTCATGGGAAACTATTCAAACCAGAAAAGCAGCTGATTAGCTCAATAAAGCGAAACAAAGATTAGGAAGGAAATAATTTACCAGAAATAATGAACCATTTCTGATCAAAATTTTAGTTTTTAGAAGGTCTAAACAACTGATTTAATCAGTCTAGACATGACGACAGAGCTAGACCAGACTACTACAGGAATGATAGCTTGATTATACAATCGAAACAGTCGGTTGCATAACTTCGCGCGTCTTTGCTTATAATTGTTACGTCACGATAGTAAACACTCGACTCCGATTTGGTTATGCATCTACTCTACTCTATCCAGGCACATTGTGATAGACAGACTAAACTCTACTCGCGGCTTAAAGCCTTTTAGTTTTCATTCAGTGCCATTCAGACAAGATACAAAACAAACAAAATGAGAATGGGATAACTAACTCGTTATACTAACTATCTCAGGGGGCTTTTCTCATGATGAGGGACCGAAAGATGGAAAAATTCAACCAATCATAATCAGAAGTTACGGATCTACTTAACAATCCCCCCCCCCCCTATGGTATCCTCTAAAGAATCTCCACCCCTATGTATAAATACAGTAAATTAGCACTAAAGCTTTGTATTTCCCCCCCCCCCCCCCCCAATATACCAAGTTAAGATCCTCCACCCCAGCGTTCATTTTAATTTAAATCTACTTAGCGCTGCATGTAAAATGCTCTATTCTGATTGGTTGAAAATTCGAACTCAGAACCAAGTTAACATCCTCGCCCCTAAACGGATTTTGGGTGGGGGGGGGGGGATGTTATGTTGACTTGGTTTGATTTTTGCACTGAACCCAAGACAAAACAAGACTGCTCGTATCAAGGCGAAGACCTGAAAGTTCGGACTCCTTTTAAGGGTTGAGCTCAGGACAACAATACTTTTTGAATGATTTAAAAATATTCCATCAAAAGTTGCTAGGTTAACAGTCGAATCTTGTCTGTAGAATAAAAACCAACCCGAGCACAAATTTTCCGTTATTTTCTTCGAAAGTCGTCGGAACACTTTGTAGTAGTTAGAACATAGTTGAAAGATGCCCGAGGGAAAAAGAACCCGGCCTGAGGACACGAAGTGTCCGATGGCAGCTCTTTTGCCCGAGTCCATCTTCAACTATGTTCTAACTGTTGAAGAGTATTATGTTTTTGCTCTTTCTGTTTGTTTTTGCAGCTCTTTTTTCATCCCCCCCCCCCCCCCCCCCCCCCACCTCGTATGAGCATCATTGTATGATGTAATGAGTGTTTTTACAAGGTTGTTTATGAAGACCAAATATGTTTGTCATGGCCCGGTTAGTCCGCATGCCAATTGTCTTGTTAATCGGTTGGTGTGAACAGTAATTTCACTTGTAAAAAATTGCAGGTGGGGGGGGGGGGGGGGGGGGGGGGAGGGGGTAGGAAAAAGCCGTTTTTGCTCTTTCAATTGTTATAATCGGGCTTCTTTCAAAAAAAGAGCCCAGAAAATTGCGAGAAGTGCGCGAAACTATGCAAATGATTTCTTTTTTCATTCAAGCGTTCTAACATTTTATTTTTCAAATATGCCTTGCCGTGAAAGAACACGTGTGAAAGTGCAAAAACATGATCTTCGTAGAAAGTGAAATATAGCGTGCACAGTCCGTGCCAATTCAATAACTTTTGTGCATTTAAAAAAATTGTGTATCGGTATCTATGAGACAATATGTGGCTCTTGTAAGCTATTCCCCCCTCTTTTGAAACTTGTTAATTATTCCACCGTTATTTTTGAGATGTTGAATGCGCATTTCTGACCGGCTAAGTTTAACTGAAATTAAATTTCCTACATTTAATCTCAGTAGGACTACACTTTAGGGTCTATGAAGTAGTATTCGATAAACGAAATAGATGAAGTTTTCAAAAAAATTATCCCAAATGTGCTAAGTTTGCAAATTTTGACCCCAATAGTTTTACGAAAATCAATCACAGGTGAAATATATTTTAAACATTGAGCTGAGGACAACAATACCCTTTGAATTCTATAAAAATATTCCGTCAAAATGGAACCAGTTCAAAACATTTTTTTATTTTATCCTATTATATTTTTGATAAACTATCTCTGTACAATACTTATAACTAACCAATCAGCATCCATAACTAACACTTACAATTATTTGTAAGGCTGAAACTGTTTATAGTTTCAGTCAGAAGAGATTAAATTTAACTTAGCAAAAAGTTGCTCTTCCTAGAATAGTTCTTGGTATCAAGCTTCGCCCATACCAGTGTACACTAGATCTATTGAGAGATCTATTAAGAGATATAAGTGTAAGATTAACATTGGTATTAGACTAAGAAGTTGCACGAATATATCCGGCCGAAAATAAGGTAGCCTGACGAACAGACGGTATACCTTATCTAAAATTACTCTATGCGTGAGCCATCCCGGACTTAAACTCATCTGATGCGACCAAGAGTCTCGATCAAACCTCTAAAAATTTAGAGTTAACAAAGACACAATAGATATAAGATCAAAAACACACCACAAAATGTGAAACAGTATTGAAAACTTATTGTGCTTACTTCACCGTCTCAATAAGTCTATTCAATTCAAACGAGTAATCAAACTTACCCCAGGTCAAAACCCAAACAACAACCGAGCTTCTACACCGTGAAACGAAAAAGCAGACTGAAACGATTAATTCTCAACAAATTTATCAATGAAAAACTTTTTCATTCACTTATAAGAATTACCTTACTTGGAGCAGTAGGATTCATAATCAAGCTATATATCTCTCATTGATGTATAAATATCAATTTTAAAAATATCAAATCGATTTCGGTCAATCGTTTATACAAACTTTTAAAACTTTATGATTTCAAAATTTTTTGAAAAAAATTTAACAAAAAACTAATTACTAAATTTATTTATATTAATTTTCATCACAAACAAAAAAATCTCTGCTTCTCAAGAAACTCTGTCTGCTTTGCTTCTTTGTTTCTTCAACCAAACAATAACACACAATCAGTCAAGAAACTAATCTCATTTAAACTTAAAACTCTAACCTTTTCTTAAACTTTTAATCTTTCATACAAATCTTTTCAAGGTCTATCCTTGTTTTATTTCAATCTAAACATTTCTTTTAATAAATTAAATATTAACACCCCTTTTAATAAATTAGTAAAATAGTTTTTAGTTTTGTATTAAAGTTTCCAATTTTGCTGCATTCTGATTGGCCGAAAAATCGGTTAACTTAATCTACTTAATAATTCTCCTCCTTTCGGTCAGTATTCAATATATTGGCCATGGTTCAGCTCGTTTAAAAAAATTGAAATTTACTGACACCTTTTTTGCTGTATGAATTACCTTGAGATGAATTAAAGTTTTTGCTTCTTGAATAGCTCCCCGAAGAAAAACCATTTCTTCGCAATCCACTTCTCTCAAGAAACTAACAAGAATTATTTCAAAAGTTATTAGCTTTAATAGCTTGGAAAAAGTTTCGATTCGATAATTAAGAAAAAACATGAGCACTGTCAAAGTATCAGCGCTTGAATATCTTGCTAAAACTTTTAGAGAGCCGATAAAAATTTAACGCTATAAATTAATAGATAAAAAATCACGCTATAAATTAATTAACATGAAAAGCTTCGAAGATCAATGCTTGAATATCTTGCTTAGAATTTTTTCTAAATTTTTGTGGTTCGGTTCACGCGATATTATAACTTCATTGATTCAAAAAGTTCAACTCTTAATGGTGGGCGCAGAAAATTTAAAACATTTGCAAATCAATTCACGATATGGAAGAACTTGAATCATTTCCAAATTTTATTGCATGAATCTCTTGCTGAGAAAAATTTGAACTTTATGCAAATCGATTTTCAAAAAAAAAATTCTATCTAGTTCAAAAGTTTTCAGGCTTAATTGGTCTGCTCGGAAGTATTTATTTTTTGTTTTTTCAGAAAAATGTGTGTGCTCATATCTAAATATTTTGTTGATCAAATAGTTGTCTGAAACAATTGGAAGTTCATTGCACTTTCTTACAGCGCTCGATTTTCGCGGTATCAAATTATCAATTGGAGAATAATTTCGTGCTACAGGTATTTTAGCTAAGTTACACTGTTGTAAATCATACCATTTTATTCTTATTCACTTAATTAATCTTAAATTACTTTAACTGGTTAATTTAGATTTGACCTTGTTATGTTCATTCTCTCCGGCCGAGAGAATGCTCTCTCACTTTTTAATGTTTTAACTTTGAGATTAAGTCATTTTTTAAACACATTTTATCTGTAACTAAGTAGAATTAGCTGTAACAAAGAAACATTTTATCATGGTGCAGTCAAAAAGTAACGAATCAAACGTGAGAGGTATACCTTCATTCTGGCAAAATCACACGGTGGACCCACCAATTCCTTGGGAAGAGTGGAGCGACTTATTCCAACTAGCAATAATCGCAAAGGAACATATCGACATCAAAATCTTCTAAATCCAGCGGAACAATATCACCCACTCCCACCAACACTAGAAAACCCACCGGAATACGAAATCGATTCTCAAAAAACATCTCGTTTGGAGAGGAACATCCGCGAACAAAAGAGGTATGACGACGAAGAAATGGCTTCTATAAAGTCAGAAACTAAAAAATTCAACGGCATGAGATTAGAAGAGGCGGACAAAAAACTCAGGTCCATATTCTATTTAGCCCTCGTAAACGAAGGAAAGAAAATATTTGGCCAAAAGTTCCCGAGAGTTAAATTTCTCCAAATTTCCTTCAAAGACTTCTGGGAAAACTTGTCTTTTAGCATTCGTGAGAAAGACAAACGTAACCTTCGAAAGTCAAAAGCTTTTGAATAGAAAACAGAGAGACAGAGAATCGTTGGAGCAATTTTGGTGAGCACTTGCAGAAATGGCAAAAAGATGTGATATACCAACAGGAGAATATGAGTGGATTCGAGATATTTTTATCAATAATATGAAGAACTCGGACATCCAACGGAAACTTCTCACGGAAAACTTGCCTCCCCTAGAAGCATTTAATGTGGCCTTGATCGACGAAAAAGGAATAACGAACCACATAAAAATGACGAATACTTTTAAATCCAACGGATACTCTTCCAATAAATCTTTTAATCATTTTAATGTGAAAAGAGAACCCACCTTAAATATCGAAAGGAACAACACTTGCATGAAATGCGGTGGAAATTTCTCCAAAGGACATCTGGCAGTAAGCCTTGCAAAAGATACGACCTGTACAACTTGTAAATATCGAGGACATTTTACCAGACTTTGTAAATCACGCCGTAAAATGTAAATTTTGTGGATAGCCAAATTGTACATAATACAGATTGTAATTGTCCTTCGGAACAACCGGATGAAAATAACGACAGTGTTAATAGATAATGCTGTGGAGTAATCAACGCATGGTCGGAGTCCGGACAGAGCGATAACGATGATTACTCTGTATTAAATGTGACAACTATGTACGACAACCAAGGAAAAGAATTGAAGAAACTATTAAACATCGGCCTAGGAAAAAACAAACCAAGTAACTCTTAATACACAGATGGAATCAGCTAGTCCCACGAGTTTCCTCAAACAAAATGTCCTACATGAATTGAAGTTATGAGACCCTTATGTGAAGATTTATCCAGTGGACCAGGCGACTAAAGAACTTTATTGCGGATTTACAGACAATGCAATCAATATCACTGGAAAGGTAATCCTTCTTTTTTTTCTAAATGGATGGTCTCACAGGGAATGCCACTTCTTCTTAACAAAAGGACACGAAAAAAACATCTTGGGAAATGACAATTTGCCAAAAGTGGGAAACGAAGTATCCCAAAAAGATTTCCCGCCTTACCCCTACAAGAACACTTGTAAGTCTATCAATTTAATTTCATCACTTGACAACGAGAATGAAATACACATGATTTCCAAGACTTTCAAACAACTATTCCTTCGGATCGGAAAAATAAAAAATCGAACAAAATAACGCACTTCCACGAACCACTAAAACCAATTCAACTAAAGGGCAGACGCGTTCCATGACATTTACTGGATTCATTAAAAACTGAATTAAACAGACTCAAATCCGAAGGACATATTAAAAAATTAGAAAATTGCGACGAAGACAGATTTATTAGTCCGATAGTTATCACTTGTAAAAAACACAAATCGATAAGGTTAGCCCTATATTCAAAATTCATCAACAAACAAATTTACAAGAACAAATACCAGATGCCCAATGTACACGAATAATTCTATTATGTAGCAGCTCAAAATTTTAATGATTCCGCTGCAGAAGTATGGTTCACCAATTTAGACTTAAAGAATGCATATAGTCAACTTTTTTTAGACAATTTTACTAGCAGCCAATGCAATTTTAGCCTGGTAGGCGGAAATATAACGGGCACATATCAATTCCTAACTGGTTTTTACGGACTCGGCGATATGCCCAATGAATTTCAAAGAGTCATGGACTCAACACTCGGAAATATTCCTTATACTAATTGTTATCTCGATGACATTTTAGTCGCTTCCAAAGGAAGTTTTTTTGACCACAAGAAAATTGTTTATAAAATTTTATCTGCTCTAGACAGTTACAACTTTGCAGTTAAATGGTCAAAACGCAAACTTTTCCAAAAAGAAGTTGAATGCTTTGGTTTCAAAATATCGAAATCAGGAATCGCTCCACTAATTGACAAAACCAAAGCGATTAAAGACATCTCAATTCCAAAAATTTTAAAAGAATTAAGATCATTCTTCGGGTCAACAAACCAATTCCACAAATTTGTACCGAATCTAGCATCCCTCAGAAGCCCGTTAAGACCCCTTCTAAACAAGAAGTCAATTTTCATATGGAACGAAGACCATACAAAAGCGTTCGAGAAAATAAAACTAGAAATAGTTAATCTTACAGAAAACACACACTTCGACGTTAAACGCTCCACGAGAGTAAAAGCGACGCTTCTCATAACGGGATAGGTGCCTCCTTCGAACAACTCCACGGGAATGACTGGAAAACAGTATCGTTTGCTTCAAGATTTTTAAATCTTAACGAATCCAAATATTCAACAAACGAATTAGAACTACTAGGAGTTATATGGGCGGTAGAGCAGTATAAAAATTATCTCTACGGATCCGAAGTTGAAATCATTACCGACCTCAAAGCTCTCCTTTCAGCTTTATTACCTAATCACGGAAACAAAACTTATCATAGTCGACTAACAAGATGGGTAGATCGTCTTTTACCATTTAATTTTACAATGAAACATTTTGCAGGAAAAGACATGGGTTTTACCGACCTAATTTCAAGATCTTCTTTGGAAAAAGCAATATCCCCATGACATTAGGATGAAAAATTTGTAGTCGCAACTACTAAAAAAAACATATAACGCACTCAATCCGTTGGATAACGATAATTCATTATGTAATTCAATTGGCTCAAAATCGGAAAATTCCAATTACACAAGATTACGTAATCACGTGATAATCACAGCTCTAAAATTCATTGATTCATCTAGTCCAATTTGCAATCAAAATCAATATAGAACCAAACTCTGTAACTCTAAATGCATTCCTTCGGATTTTTCAAACACCGACCCAACTAAAATCTTTGAATCAAATTCAGCGTTTATTTCTCAATTCTTAATCGTAATTTAGTTATTAATCCTAAGGATCTTAAACATATAAATAGTGTAACTATATTGAATAATCAAATTATAGTTAACCCTTCTACTTCCGGCATACAGGTCACAATTGATTACCAAATTTCTTCCGAACATAAAAAACTAGTGACCAAATATCGAGAAAATCTAAAATTTCCCGAAAGACCTTTGGACTTAAACACTTTATTTAAAGCAAAGTTGGTCGCCTTATTAACAGAAGACGATGAAATGTTAAATCCAATCGTTAAAGCTCTTCAGAACAAAGTAAAAATATTAATGCAAATTCACATTACTTGAACCAATTTTCTAAAGAGTTTCACGAATCCGACGGATTATTATACACGGATGGAAGATCGGTTATCCCTTTTACCCTTCGAAATGCTGTATTAAAGATTTTACACGAATTCCACATCGGCCAATTCGGTATGAAATAATTAGCACAATATATTTGGTGGCCTCACAAAAACCGGCAGATTTACTTCCATGGGATTAACTGTTCACAATGCATTCAAACTGGTAAGAACATAAAAAGTATTATACCTACCACTCAAATTAGTGAACTTCCTACCTTATCCGAGCCTAACGAGGAACTTAATCTTGATTTTACCGACCCATTAGACAACACCTGGGGAAAGAATAAATACATTTTATTATGTATCGACCGTTTCTCAAAATTTCCATCGGCTAAAATTACATCTTCAACGTCATCAAACACTGTAATCGAATTTCTTCAAGATTTTTTTTATCTCCATGGGATTCCTAGTTCTATTCGTGTTGACCACGCGTCCTGCTTTACTAGTCAGGATTTTAAATTGTTTTGTAATTCTTTTAATATTAATTTAATATTTTGTACAGTTGGGGACCATCGTTCTAACGGTCTTCTAGAAAATTTGTACATACTGTAAAAAATAAATTATTAGCAATGTCACTAGATCAGCAAAAACTTACTTTACAACTCGCTATCTCAAAAATCATCTGGAACTTACACTCTTCTTTTCAATCAAAAATAAAATGTTCACCGTTCGAAATACATTTTAATAGAAAACCGAACACGATCTGGAAACAATTGGCATATAGTAAATTATCCGGTAGATTTTCAGACAAAGAGAAGTCAATCTTAAGCAAAGAAAGGGCTCTCGACTGGAATGCCGATGATCGGATCGAAGACGGGTACAAAGACAGTTTAGTACCAAAGAAGAACCAGTCACCACTGGAGAAAGGATACGATTCAGATTACCCTACAGCTTCAAAACCTTCTTCTTCCCGAGTGTCTCTAAAGAGCCCGTTTAAAGGTAAAATACTTCGAAAGACTGAGGGATGCATAAACAGAAACCCCTTCTACAAACAACTTGGTCAGAAAATAATAAATTCATTAAAATCTACGGTTGAACTATCCGACGGAAAAGTCATTAGAAAGTCAGACATTGCCATCCCGAAGTCTAAATCTTCTACAACCCGTTCTTTTAGACGAAATTTTTTTGTCCCTTCATTTATTAATCCTGATTTTCAAGTAGGTTCAAGAAAGACTACTAAGCCAAAGCCCCAACAGACGCGGAAATTAGGCCCTAAAACGAGACGTCAATAGAACTGGCTACTTCCGACAATACTAGGACTAGAGTGACAAACCAATCAGCTGAACCTTACAAGCCCAGACAAACCCGAAATAAAGCCTCGACTTCTAACACTGAATATCTAGCAGGTGATGACTCCATGTTCATACCGTCGGATACATCTGACATTAGTGATTGGGAGTGGATCGCGGGTGGTTTTTCTTGTAGGGACATGATTAGAGAACGCCTCATTTCGGATAACCATATTTTTTTTAACGAACAGTCTACCTCATCATTAGATCCTCAAACATATCAAGCTAATATAAAATCTGAGATTTGAGATGAACAGCCTCAATCGATGGATCCAGTGGAATGCCCAATCAGTATAATACCAGCAGACCACAACAATTCTATGTCTCACCCATCTAGCAAACCCTCTACTACAGTGACGACAGAAGGCTCAAATGCTCCGTTGGATAAAACGAAGAAAGTGGAGCGAGAAAATTTAGTTGACTTTCCGATTTTCGAAATCGAAGATTCCTCGGACGACAATGTTACCACTAAAGAAAGTCATCCTAAGGAGACCACTATTACGGGTAACGATTTTATATGAAAACTTTCGAATGGAAATGTTGGGCCTCGCCAATTCTACGGTAAAAGGTTGTACATAGATATTATAGACGAGAACGACAACCAAACAGGCTCTTCGAAAAACCCCATACCACTGGACGAAAATGACAGTTAGGGTTCCCCTCCACCAATCAGTACAAAGAATCCTTCGGATATCCAGACTCCTACCTTTAACACCCAATCGGAAGAAAGTATACCTGGCTCGGCGATCTCATCATCCTCAGAACAAATCTCTCTGTTTTCCACGGACGAATCCCTGAGAGACGCTGTGAATAGTTTTGATAACTATATAGATTTGGATAACGAAATCTTTAATGCGGAGTTAGAGAAATTCATGGATGGGGACAGTTAAGCTAAAACTCAAACTCTCGTTTATACTCTTGTGCTTCTTTACTGTGCTTCTTTACAGGCAGTTAGAATTCAATCTTATTTTTAGTCAACCGATCATAATTCGCCGGAACCATAAATTGAGCTATTCTCCTTACCAAACAGTCACTCCTTCGGAGTATCAAAATTTGTACTGTAGTTTTGGGCAGTATCAATTTTTTCATTCCTCGGTGGACTCCTTTAAGGGGAGAAAGGGTCAGTTATCATGTTACGTTTTAAAGTTTTATATTAGTTTAAATTTTTTCCCACTAAGGGGAATTTTGTGAATCATACCATTCTATTCTTATTCACTTAATTAATCTTAAATTACTTTAACTGGTTAGTTTAGATTTGACCTTGTTATGTTCATTCTCTCCGGCCGAGAGAATGCTCTCTCACTTTTTAATGTTTTAACTTTGAGATTAAGTCACTTTTTAAACACATTTTATCTGTAACTAAGTAGAATTAGCTGTAAAAAAGAAACATTTTATCATACACCAAGCTGCATTACAATAGACGTATTTCAATATTATCAGTTTTCTTCCAAAGTCGTGTTGGCAAAAGAAATTAGTGTAGAACAAAACCACTTGAACTTTTTGGGAACCTTTTTTTAAATCTTAAATACAATTCAGGATTAAAGCCTCGGGGTGAGTTCATGTTTTTGAAAGGTTGTATATCAAAGGTTTGACACACAAACTGTAACTGTTGTGAGACACACTGAGATGATGGTCCAAACTTCTAAGATCCAAAACAAAATAAAGACTTACGGTGTACAACATATATTTTTGCCTGCAGATGACAACAGATTGAGGTATCATATTTTTTTTATAATAGACGTACTAAAATTTTTTATGAGAAACTTGTGAGTATTATTACCGAAAGCTGACATTGCCGTAGCCAAAAATACGTCAATTGCTTTTATCGCTACTCAAAACTTATCTAATTTTGAGTTCGGACTGAATCTATTGTGCGCAGACTAAAAATGGCATGGAGTAATTACAAATTTTTGGAGCTAAAAAAATGTTCTTTCTGCCCCAAAGCAAAACTTTTCTTGAGCAAAATCGTATGCTGAAAAATTTCAACTATTTCAAACTGAGGTTATTGAAACGTGTCAAATCAAATTGAACCTTTCGAACGACCTTTTATTTTGAAATTGATTTGTGGAACAATTCTAAACATTGTATGCTTAATCAAATATCAAATAATTTGAGCTAAAGTCAGGTAAATGCAATCAATTTTGCGAGTTTAACAAAAGTGAATATCTTTAATCTGCGTTTTTTTTTCGTTAGCTCTCGCCGTTAGTTCTAAAAATCATTGACACCGATGAAAAGGCTTATATCTCTCGCTTCAACTTTTATTTTATTTTTTGCTGCTCTACAATTTACTGAATCACGAAGAGCGGAAAACTTAGGGGCTTCAAAATCGTCCGATAGACTTCTAGATTTGGTGAGAATTTTTGGGCAACATGGGTCGAAGCCGAACTCGCCACATCAACTGAACGATCACAACGCTAACCCAGGGGAGATCATTTCGTGGCGTTCCTCTTTTGTTCAGAAAGAGTCGTGCGTGAACTCTTGCCGACAAAATCTGCCGAGGTGTCTGACGCACCGAACGGACACAAAGAACGACTGCACAGTACAGGGGGCTCTGAAATCAACGATTGGATATCCGACGAAGAAATATTGCCAATGTACATGTACGAGTTACTGACGTTGACTTGACACTTTTACGCTTCTTTTCTGACCCCTTTATGGGCAAAAAGAAATTGGATTTAATCTATTTCAATAAATGTTTACTTCTGGCTTAGACTTATAAGTGATGATTGAAGTTTTTCTAAATACTAAAAAGTTATTCTTGTGATTTAAAATTGGCGCTTGAAGCTTTCCGCCCAGTTGCAAATTTTCTGACATCTTGACTAACTATAATTAGTAAAGATGTCAGAAAATTTGCAACTGGTCGGAAAGTTTCAAGCGCCAATTTTAAATCAAAATATTAAATTTTTAGTATTTAGAAAAAATTCAATCACTGATGATGAGCAACTTACTTGGACAAACATCAGTTAGTGTGCAATTTCAATATCTATAAACATGAAATATTAATCGCAATTTAAAATATACTTTATGTTTATTGAAGTTGCACCAAATATGGTTCCATAGAAGCCATAGAAAAATGCCAAATTCAAAAACTTATGATTGCACAAATGTTGCCCAATTATAGTTTCTATGAAATTATATATCATACAAACTCATGATTTCTTTGGAAAAATTAGTTTGAAATGGAAATATCAGGGAAAAGTTGTTTCGAAGCCCCAATGTGTGCTTGGCAAAATGACAAAAGCCTACAACCCTGATTCAAACACTCACAAATAATAATCTCTAGTTGCTTTCAAGGGTCGGTAGTTATCAGATAGTTCAGCTGTTTGTGTCCGGAAACTATCAGTTGTTTCACCCGCGCTAGTTACAAATGAGCTAGTGGGAGGTCAGCGAATACACAACAACAAAAAATTTAAATTTTGTATGAAAACAAAAAACAGTAAATTTTATAAGCAAATAATGGTAAGACATATATTGTCCGAACTTTACTAAGAAATTAAATAACGATAATGATTTAAAGTCTGGGATTACTTTAATAAATTTGTACTTGATGAGAGAGAGAGAGAGAGAGAGAGAGAGAGAGAGAGAGAGAGAGAGAGAGAGAGAGAGAGAGAGAGAGAGAGAGAGAGCGAGAGAGACAGAGAGGAGAAAGAGAGAGAGAGAGAGAGAGAGAGAGAGAGAGAGAAAGAGAGAGAGAGAAAGAGAGAGAGAGAGAGAGAGAGAGAGAGAGAGAAAAGAGAAAGAAAGAGAGATTTAATCAGTTCAGTCGACGAGTCCGGACATTTCGAATTACAAAAAGTTGGCAATTTCAAAAGTTCAGAGAAAATAAAGATAATGATATCTGCTGTATTAAAAGCTTCATTAGTATAGTATGAACTGAGTTAGGACCGAGTTGGTTAACTCATAGAGTAATTTCGGATAGGGTACACCGTCTGCTCGTCACGCTATCTTATTTTCGGCCGGATAGATTCGTGCAACTTCTTAGTCTAATACCGATCCTAATCTTACTCTTATACTATCTAGTCTCAGGTTGTTTAACTAGTCTCTGCTAGGCTCAATAGATCTAGGGTATACTGGTTTATTGCGGCTGCTGAAGTGCTCGGGAGAGTCCAACTAATTTCTAAGTTAAATTCAAATCTCTCTGGTGCTGAAATTACAAGTAACTTCAGCACTTACAAATAAGTGGGTTGTTAGTTAGATGGATCATGATTGGTTAATATTAAATACTTTACATTGGTAAAATATCTAATTTATCCAATCATAAAATGTAGTTTAGATCAGGTTCCACCCATCCGGGTTTTACAGAGTTTTTTAGAATAGTTCTTCTGCAATTCGAAGGATGGATGATGGACGTTGGTGTTTGGCGAACATCTTATTTCTTCTGTTTCCTTTTTGTTAAAGAAGTTCCAGGAAGCTGGAGTTAGAGACGTAAGACGTTGTGTCTTCTAGTGACAACGACTAAGTCTTCGCAACAAACTCAAATCTGATTTCAGAATGGTTGGCTATGTCAGGTTTTTCTGTTCTGCGTGGAGAACTTCTTTTGTGTCTGATCTAGTTTGGGAATGGCGTGGAGATTGTGCGTGGAGGGGATGCCTGGTTACTCGGATCTGTACGTATACTTGAACATCGAGGTGGTCATTGGTCTAGTTCAATGAAGTCCTTTTCTGCGAAGTCAAGTCGTACTCTAAATCCTTTGAGTTGTGATTGTGAGTGGCATATCGATTGTGGTTGGTCATTCTCTCTCGAGTGTAGTGGGGTCGTTTTGTCTTTAGATGTTCGTCCTTGGTGTTGTATTCTGATCTATGTATTGCATAATGTAATTTACATTTTATAAAACATTTATTAGTTTAATATTTTTTAATTATGATTTTAGTTAGTTGTTTTCACAAAAGCTTTTTGTTTTAGTTCGGTTATTTTGAAGAGTTACTCACACTTGAGTAGCTCTTATTAAAAATAGAGGTGTGGTCACAAAGCGTGGATGTAGCGCGGTGGGTTAGGCCGGCTATAGAGCATGCTCAGGACGTCCTTCCTGGTGGGTTAGGCCAGGAATGGGAGTATGATTTCATGCGGTTTTTGTGAGGGGTCCTGTTATGTGACAACGTTTTATGTTGGGTTTGTTGTGGTTTTTCTTATGTTTTGTTGGTTGTGTCCTTTTTTCAAAAATCGAATTGTTTGTGGTATGGGTTTGTCTTTCGACTTTTTTGTGTTTTATTATTTCTTTCTTAGACTTTATAATAGTCTTCAAAAGAATAAATTATCCAGTTTTAAACTGGGTTAATCCGGTTTGGGTACCGTTGGTTTCCTTTTCTTAGTCATGCTGTTATGCTATGTGTTGTGGTGTTTAGTAAGCTGCATTGGTTAGTTTTGTTTAGTATATAATTCCTTTCCAACCGGGTTAAAGGAAAGTTTGAAACATGTTATTATATGTTAGAGTTGTTGAGTGTGAAAACTTGAAACTGAAATTCATTATTTTAAACAATTCTTCGTGGGCGAGCTGTGCGAGTGTGGATAGAATTTCTGTGCGAATGAATGAAAATATCAAAAGGTTAGTACTGCAATTGCATTTTATTAATTTACTGCATAGAATTTGGAAATTTACTGCTAGTTATGGGGGAATTTTAAGATACAAATTTTCATTATAATTAGATTTACTGCTTGTGGGGAAAATTTTAGAAATGAATTTACTGCATTGGTATTAAATTTATAAATTTATAAGTGTAAGAGATTAATAGAATTTTTGAAATCTGTTTGATGAAATTTGCGATTTTTATTTGTCTTTTGTGGTTTTTGTAGGTGATCGTCGGATGAAGGCTAAAAATCTAAAGAAAACATGAATAAAGTATGGTGAGTTTTTAATATTTCAATTAGTTAGTTATATTCATTTAATTCATACTTACCTGTTAGTCGTCGGGGAACAAAACCGTGGGGGAAGATGTCGTGAATTAGTTCTGAAGTTGTTAGTAGTTTAGCTAAGATGCGGATGATATTTTTAGTCTGAAGCAGTGGCCAAAGCAATTGAAGTGCCTTAATAGTGGTTAGTTCTTCAGTGCCAACTGCAAACTCATAAGATGTGTTTTGGATTAGATTATATAATTTGTGATTGAATTTAGTGTTGTGGATGAATTCTAAAATTGGGATTTCTATAGGTTGTACAAACTCGTGCGGGATAAGGAAGGGTCGGGATTCTTCGGCGTTGAAGGTCTTGGTGATGGGACAGAAGATGTACATTTGGGTTATGGGGTCATAATTACGAAGAATACCATGGAGGTTAGTGTCTTTAATACAATATGTGAAGTTTAGGAAAAATGGTGAAGTGTATTTGGAATTAATGAATTGAAAACGATGGTGTGGTTGTCTAGAGGGTGTGTGTAGGTCAAAGTGATTTTGGATGAAGCGATAATAACTATATGTGTGGGTTTGTTTAGTGCGCAACATAATATCGTGTGAGCAGTGTAAATCTCTTTCGTGTGGTGCAAGGAAATGAAAGGTTAGTGAAAATATTTGGAAGCGTTCTTTGAAACTTTCGTATGCTTGTGCGTCTGTTAGTGCTTCTGAAATAATGTGATCAAACTTTCGGTCGAAGATGTTTAGTGTGAATATATATGGTGTCTTGATGAAAAATTTCTCAGTAATTTGTGGATTAGCGAAGCGATCGTCGTCTAAGAATTGATCTTGGTTAGCTCTGATGATGTTGTGATCATAGTATTCGAGTGTATATTCGTTAGCTCTAGGTGCAGTGTGTGTTTTTAGTGATTTTTTATATCCAACGTAAGTAAATTGTCTAGCGGTTAGTGGTGTAGTGAGTCGATATAGCATGTCCGTATTTCGCTCTATATCGATGTGAGTGTTAGATAAAGGTAAGCAAAGAGGGTTAGTAAAATGATAATATGAGGTCCAAGAGAGAGTGGGCATTAAAACGTATTCATCGACAAAGTTGCGTGTTTCGTTAGTGTCGTGGGGGGTGTTTAAGGTGTATTGTGGGAATGAGGGTAAGGTGATGGCTAAAAATTCTTTTGTGTTAGTATGCTTTGGGTGGTTGATGTATTCACGGGCTGTTCCTGGTTTTGCTGGGAAAGGATGGTTGGGGAACTTTCTTTTAAAAGTGCGGTAAGCTCTATTAGTGTTGAGTGAAGATTCAGTTGATGTGGATGATGGTGCTAATGATTCAGTATAATTTGAAGAGGGTGTAGGGGTAGGTGGGTTGGATGAATTTATTGTGGAGGAGATTTGGTTTATGGTTGGGGTATTAAGGTGGTAGGGTTGTTGTTGAAGGGTAATAAAATTATCTAGCTCTGGGGAGATTCGGGGGGTGTCTGGAGAATGAGATGATTGGTCAGAATGGTATGAGGAGTAGGTTGGAGTAACTTGGGAAGCATAAGAGGGTGTGGGAGTGATGGGGTCAGGGTTATTGGATAATATGGGTTGAAAAGGGGGTTGAGAAAAATTAGAAGAGTTATGAAAATTATTGGATGGGGATGGTTCTGAGTCGGCAAATTCATCGGGGGTTTCAATATTCGGGTGATTGAGTTGTGAGATGGAATATAAAACTGAGATGTGTGAATTAGTGTCGGAATTCATGCCTGATGTTACATTACTAGGTGAAAAATCGGGTGGCGGAAAAGCAAAAAGTGGTATTATTGGGATTGGAGAGGTAAGATTGGTTGGGTGGGAATTTGATCGGTGTAGTGATCCAAGTTGGCGGCTCATCGTGGGCTAAAAAAATGATTATTTTGAGACTGAAAAGCGGTGGTATGGGGTTGTTCAATAATTTGTTCATAAGTATTATCATCTTGTGACTGGTGTGTCATTATATGTTGGATGGGACTTTGTGATGTGGTGAGTCGAAAATTTGGATTATGTGTGATGGCTAAATTTCGAAAATTTCGTGGGACTAGGGATAGTGGATGGTTATTTGGTAGGGGTGGTAATTGTGGTGCCGTTGGCGTTATGTCTACATTGTTATGTTCTTCGTCGTATGTATTTTGTCGTGTTGCTATTTTTGTGTTATATTCTTTTATTTGTGCGTCTAAAAGAATTTTGTTTATAGATGTAGAAAAGATTCCAAAAAATCCTGCAAAGAGTATGCGTGCTACGCTTGCTTGTCTGTTTACTTGTGTGTGTATAGCACATGTGTTGTAGATTCCTTTTAAAAGTGAGAAAAGAAATCCAATAAAGTTAAACATTGCGTATAAAATAGTCAATTTTTCTAAGATGTAGTAGGGCCATCCTAGAAAATCGAGGATCTCATTTTTGAGTGTAACAAAGCTAAAAATGTTAATTGGTGATATATCTTGGGGACGGTATTTTTCACCGTTTAGATATATATAATCTTTAATGTCTTTAAAATATCCGCTATAGTCTTGCGTGTAGATATCGGCAAATCCTGCGGTTTCTGCAAGTTTGCGTAAATTTTGGTCTATTGATTGTCTTTGTATAGTGTCCATTTGTGTTAATAATTCTTGGAATTGTTGTGTTCTAATGTGATGTTGAATATCTGATTTTGAATAGATTCCTATTGATTGTAAGTCTATATTTGGGTTTCGAGCAATAGCGCGAATGCTTTCTGGTGAAAATTTTTTGAGTGATTGCATTAATGTGGGATATGGAGTGAGAAGATAATATTTATTTTCATCAGGGTTTAGTTGTACTACATTGTGGCTATTTTCTGATCCACATGGGACTGCGGTATCCCAGAAATAGGTTCTTCGTGAAAGTGTATCCACGAAATGTACTTTATTCTTATAAAAGATAGGGATTCTTTTATAACATCGTTTATCTTCAAAAACGTATAGTGGTGATACTTTTTTAGTACAAGTATAAAACCATAAGATGTTTCCTTCATAGTCTAAAAAATTTGATCTATTTCCAGATAATAAGTATCCTGCATAGGGTATTTTTAATACTGCTAGTGCAAGTGATTGTAATATTTGTGTTCGTTCTAATTCGCATAGGTGGTGTAGTGTTTCTAATTCGGAGAGTGACATTTCTTGAAAAATTCGGCTAATTGTATAATCTAGTTTCATATCTAAATGAATATCATAGTGGATATTACCGAAATATGTAGTATTCATTAGTGATAATTCTTGTAAGCGTGTGCTTCTGGTGTCATGGGGTTTTAGATGTCCACCAGGTTGTCCGTTGCTTTTTTCAAAATTAACTGGTATATAGGATGTTCCTTCGTTTAGAGGATGACCTGTGGCTTATGGGTCGATTTTTACTTTTCCAGTGGTCATGTCGAATCCTTTTTCGTATTCAACTAATATTTCAGAATATTGTGTTCTGTGAAGTGGATTCCTGTATTTACATGCAAGTTCTGTTTCTTGATATATTTGGAAACGTGTCAATTTGTTTTCTATATTGTCTATGTTTCTAAAATTAGAACTTAGTTTTCGTGATGGATGGACTTGTTCATATGGAATTGATTGTATAAAATATTTTTCGTGAAATTTTATCATACGAGCGTGTATTTTTGCTACTTGAAATGTTGTACATGTATCTTCGGGGAACCAAACAATTGTTGCTTGTGTTCTCGTTGTAGGGTCGCAATAACCTTGATCATTTTTACAAGGTAATCGGATTCCTTGATAGATCATTGTATTATCTGATAAATCTCGTGTTAGTTGTATTTTTTCGAGTTGTATTTTCCAATCGAAAAACATTATTTCTTGGTATCCTTTATTTTTTGTGTCTGCTTTGCAGTTTGATGGGTCATTTATACCAATGTGTGGTATCCAATGTTTATCGTGTAGGTCATAGGTTAATCGTCCGTGTGCGCCGTTATACGGGTATTTTTCGTCTAGTTTTATATGTCCTTGGTGTCTTTCAAGTTGTGATTGATGTACAGAGTCTGGAAAAACTTGAAAATTAACTAACTTTCTTGCGGAGTTTTTATTTTGTGTGATGTTTAGTCTAAGTAATTCATTTTTACAATCGTCGGGATTGAGATGTAAAAGACGTTCTATATTACTTTGATAGAATGATTCATGGTCAAGTCGGTTTTTGTTTCCATTCGCGACTTGTGAACAATGTACTTTCTTTTCGGAAAATGTTGCTGTGAATTTATAACCTGTAACTGTTGTTGCTCGGGCTTTTGAATAGAGTGTTGCTATTACATCTGTGGTTTCTATAGCTTGTGGTTCTGTTTCACATTGTGATACTTGATTTATTGCATATTTATGTAGTGTTTTTTGTTCATTTTCTTCACAATCGTAATGTGTTACTAATAAATCTTGTGGTCCTGTACGAGGAGAAGGGTTTATGTTTTGATTTGAGATTACTAGAAAAAGGAGTTGGAGAAAAATTAATAATTTTAGAATATACATGTGTATGATAATCCTGAGTATGGATTATAAAATGTAATGTAGCCAATTGTGTTTTTGGTATATCTGTCGTATTTGTATATTACTTCAGTAGTTATAAACGGTGGTGGTAGTGATTGAGCTGTTATGTTAGGTGGATTTAATGGGTAGGGATGTTGGGTAATATTATTTAACTTAACTGTGATTTCAAACTTTAATTGTAAACTGTTTTGTTGGAGTATTTGAATATTGTGATCACGGATATCGTTGTGAATATCTTGGCGATATTGTAATCTATTAAGTGCCCAGTTATGAAGGCGGTTACTTTCTTGATGTTGTCCAAATAGTGGTGGAGGTGCTGTAAATGTATTCCAATCTAGTCTTAAAGGAATATTTATTGATGATTGTTCTCGATATCTGGCGTCGAGATTATTTGGAAAATTTAAGTTAAAGGGTGGTGGTGAAAACTGGCTTATTGATGGTGTTGATGGTAGTGATAATGTTTCTGGTAGTGATGAGGATGTTGTTGTATCCGTAGAAATATCTATGGGGTCATTGACTAAATTTGGTTCACCTTGTGTAAATGAATGTGTAGTCCAATATGGAAATCGTGATGTTTGGTTTGTGGGGTTGAAAGGATTTTCACGTATTTGCTCAGATGTTGGTGTTGAACCTAAGTAATCTGATGGTAGGCTTGAGGTGCTACGTTGTGAGAGAAGCGTAGGGGTTTCTGGTAATATACCAATGGGGTTTTCTGGAGTGTTTTGTGATGGGGATTGAGGTATATCAAAATGAACTCGGGGAGTTTGAAAATTTCTGTTTCGTCGAGGATGTATAATTTGTCTATTTATTTCGACTGTATTTTGGTTTTGACTAGGATTTCTTATTCTACTTAGTTCTTGTGGTAGTGTTGGGTATAGGTTATATGTTGGTTCGCTTAGAGGTGCTTGTCGTTGAACTGGTTCTAGTGGTTCTGATAAACGAGCATGTCGTTCTTCAAAGGTGTATGGATTGTCTTGAAAAGAAATTCGTGTAGATGTTTGAGGATTTTGAGTAGTTGAAGGTGGTGTTTGGTTATCTTGGGATGATGTCGGTGAAGACTGGTTCTGTGACTGTTGGGTAGCAATTTTTGATGGATTTTTGAATTGTTACTTTAGTGGGAAGGTTTATGTTTATTATAATATTCTTCCAAAAAAAGAATTAGAAGGATTGTTGCTAGGGCAAATGTGAAGATTGCTTTCTTTATACATTTACATATTGTCAAAATGAGGGATGATAAGAATGCTATGAAAATTACAAACAATAAAAAAATATCAGTTCTACTGAAAATTTTTCGTATCATTTAGACAAGTTATATGACTCGTACCTGTGGATGTAATCAAGGGTTTTGGAAAGTTGGAGGAATAGTTCGAGTATAGTGTAAAAAATTAAAAAAATGTTACAAAAAATGATTAGGATTATTAGAAAAGATTCAAGTATATCAAAAAGAAATATTATCAAGGTTTCAAGTATTGTAAAAAAATGTTTAAGATTTATGAGTATTTGAGTAACTGATTGAGAGAAGAGCATTTAAGAAATGATCTCTTGGTCGAATATTTTTTGCTGTTTGAGGCGATTTTCTAGTGTGGTCGGATTATTTATTAGTTTTTTGACAAGTGGGTTGAGTTCTGTAAAAAATTGTTAGGGGCAATTTTCATGGTGACTGGGAGCTCGTCTTTTTCTTTATTTTTGTTTGTCAAATGATCCGGGGTATGGTGAGATTTTTATACTTTAGGCTAATTAAAATGTTCATTTTGTTACTTTAGGCTAAGTTAACAAATTTGCTTTGGGGGTATTCGTGGTCTGAGTTGGGGAAATATTGTTGATCTTTGGGTTATTAGATAAGGGAGGGGTACGGTATTATGGTGATATTTATTTTAGTTGTCAAGTCGGAGTGGTTTGCTTATTTTTGACCTGGAGGTCGTAAAGTTATAGTTATAGATGTGCCTGGAGTTCTATATGATTCGTCTAATTGGTCTTAGTTTGAGTTAGAGAAAGTGACGGATTGGATGAATCCTATTGGTCTATTTTGAACTAGAATTATTACGTACTTGTCAGCATGTTATTTTGAAAAATGTAAATGAAAAATGTTTCGAAGGTTTCAAGATAGTGAAGTATAATGTTAAAATTACTTTTGAAATTCCACTTTCTTTAAAATTTTAGATTGGGGGATGAATATTTTATAGTTTTTTCGTGGTTGATTTCGGAGTCTTGTTGTTTTTCTATTTTCTGATTTGTCGATTTGTTCTTGGGGTATTATTTGTTCGGTCATTTTTCTATTTTTTCTTTGTTTTGGTGATTCTTTATGGTTTTGTGTATTGATTTTAGTGGCGATTTGTTTTGTGTTTTGATTTTCGGTGGGGTTATCATTTTGTTCTGTGTTTTTCAGATGTGGTTCATTTTGAATGATTTTTAATCCTGTGAAAGAATATAATTGAGTTAATTCGCGGAGTGCGTATTCTTTTGGGTAATAAGGTAATAGGTTGTTTCGATGTTGAACGATTTCTTTTTTGTTTGAGTCGGTAATTTTTTATGTGACATCAGTGGGTTTTGCAATTATTTGGTATGGTCCTTTTCGAAGGGGTTGTAATTTTTTAGAAATTCCTTTTTGAGTATTAAAATTAGGTATTAAAACAAATGTTCCAATTTTTAAATCGGAGGCTGGTGTAAAACGTGAATTGATTTGTTCATTAATGTTTTGTCTTTGTAATAACTTTTTTGTTATTTTTTGATAAATTTCATTGTGTTTTTTATCTCTATTTAGAATCCATTCGGTGTGTATACCGGAGGCTAGTTTAGGAACTTGTGGGTGATGAAAATGATCTTCATCGTGTGTATGTAAAGGTAGGTTATAACAAATTGAGTCTTTATTTGGTTGACAATAACCTTGTGCGTTTTTATGAGAGTTTGCTGTAAACATTATTGGTTTGCGTGGCTTTTGGTTAAAAACCATTTCATATGGTGACATTCCTAAAGTTGTCGTTATTTGTGAATTATATGCTAAGGGAAATAATTTTACATCTGCTGACCATTCGGTATATTTTGTATCATTTCCGTTGATGATACATCTAAGATATTCTTGTAATGAACGGTTCATACCTTCGACTAAGCCGTTTGTCCAATGTGCATGAGATGTACGTGGTTTGTGTTTAATGTTATATAAATGACATAGTGTGATAATTTCATTATTTATGAATTCTGTACCGTTGTCTGTAACTAAAATTTCTGGTAGTCCGAATTTTGCTATCCAGTGTTCATAGAGTGTTGTGTAAGCGTAATAAGCGTTACAATGTGGTACTGGGTTAAGTGCTACATAATGTGTAAATGCGTCAACAATTACCATAATGTACGAGTTTCCTTCTGATGAGGGTGAAATTGGTCCTTTCGTATCAAATGAGATACGATGATTAAAGTACAAACTTTGTCCTTTAAAATCTTGTTTTTGTGCTATTTGTTTTTGATTTGGGTAAGGTTTATTTAGTTGACATACTATACAGTCATTGCATAGTACTTTTATCCAAATTGGTGCATTTGGGAAATAGAAGTTTTGTATAAAATTTGAATATGTTTTTTCTGATCCAGAGTGTCCTTTAATATTTTGTGTATGTGAAATATTAAAAGCTATAAGAATCATACTTAAAGGGAGACATGGAACTGTAGATTCATTCAGGTTATACTCTAAAAGGTCTGTATTTTCGTTAATTGTTGTGTTGTTAAATTTGCGAAAGTATCGGAGGAGTGTTTTGTTTCCTAGAATGGTTGAATCTGCCTTGACAGGTTTAGTTTTATATTTGTGCCATGATTTTAGTTGTCTAATTATCGGGTCAAGATTTTGATATTGTTTCAGTGTTGAAATTGTAATCGTTTCTGTTGGAGGGAGAAAAATGTTTTCAATTTCGAATTTAGATAAGGGTATTGTATCAAGTGGGTCGTGAAGGTCAAAAACTTGATTTATTGTGTATTTTGAATCATTTGTTTGTGGTCCTGATAAATTTATTTTATCAGTTAAATCTTCTTTTTCAATTAGTGGAAAATGGTCTTTCTTAGGCGGGTGTTGTTTTGTTCGTTTTTGTTGGGTGTTATTTTTTATCCATTGAGAATATGGGATTGGTTTGAAAGTTGATGTTCCAAGTAAATCAACTTCATAATGATTATTTTGACAATCTAAATAAAGTGGGAAATGTTGTAAACTATTTATTTGTGATTGTTCAATATCAGTTTTTACTGCATATTTGCATTCCAATCGGGGTGATGTTTCGTTTTCTGCAAGGTAGAATTTTATGTTTTTGGGTATTTCAACTGTTGTTTTTCGTGTAAGTAATTCAGGTGGTGTATTTCGACTTAAGGTGTCTGGTAATGCAAGATTTTTTCCTGCAGTCCAAACTATATGTAAGTTTGGAAATTTCATTAGAATTAGTTGAAATCTGTAAACTCGGTGGTTTGGGTTAGATTTTTGTGTAAAGAGAAAGATGATTGGTTTATGGTCTGTGAATAGAACTGTTGGATGTTTTGATCCAAGTATCAGAAATTCATATTCTGTCAGTGTATATATTATGGCTGTACATTCTCTCATTAGAGTTGAGAGTCGTAGCTCTGCTTGAGTGAATAATCGAGAATTTGCTGATATGAGGTTCATTTTATTTGTACCATTATGTGATTGTAATAGTGCTGCACCGATGCCAAAGTTCGAAGCATCGCACATTGCATAAAATGGTTGATTTGAATCTGGAATTTTGTTTGAAATTTGTTCAGTTAAAAGTTTCTTTACTTCTTCAAATCGTGTTTGATGTTCTGTGTTCCATTCAAAATTATTTTGTTGTCTAAGGATGTTATAAAATGGTCGTAGATATAATTGCATTTTATAAACATATTTACTTAAAAAGTTTAACATTCCAAGAAATTCTTGGATTTTCTTTTTATTTGTTGGTGGTTGAAGTTTTTGAATAGCGTCAATGCGTGATTTCAATGGAGTGATTGTTTTTCTTTCTATATTATGTCCTAAGAATTTAACTCTTGTCAAAAAGAAGTGTGATTTATCGGGGGCGGCCTTCAGATTTTCGTTCTGAAGTATTTGGTGATATTTTTCTAAAACATTGAACATTTCGTCTTTTGTTTGTGATTGCATAAAAACATCGTCTAAATAGGTGATTGCGTTTTTCTTGAGTATTAGTGGTCTAAAAATTTTGCTCATAAAAGCTGAAAATGCTGCTGGTCCTATGGATATTCCATAGAATAAGCGGTTGAATTCATATTGTTGGTTTCCGATAACAAATTGTGTTAAACGTCGTGATTGTTCATCTAGTGGCATTTGATTGTATGCACTATTCATATCGGCGGTTGTAAAGTATTTGCCGTTTATTTTTGTTAAAATAACTTGTATTGGTTCAATGGGCCAATTACATTTTGATTCATCTATAAGTGAATTGAGGTATCTAGCATCGAGAACGATTTTTAATGATTCTCCTTTAGCTAGAATGATAACGGGGTTGATAAATGTGTTGCCTTTTGGTTGTTCTTCTTTATTAACTGGTGATATAATGTTGTATTGTTCTAAAATATCGAGTAATCTGTTCACTTTATCATGTAAGTGAATTGGTACTTTACTTGCTCTCTGTTTTTTGAAAACTGCGTCTGGTTTTAACGGGAGATGTAGTGATGAACTGATTTTGCCAACATCGAATTTTGATGTTGCATAGACTGATGAATATTTAATTAGCTGTTTGGCTAATTTTTCGAATTCGTCTTGTGTTATTTGTGAATGTTGGAAATTAAACATTGTTAAAAATTTTTGTTGGTCCTCTGTGTAGTTACTTATGTTGAATGTAGGTTTGAAATATGGAGTTTTTGTGAAATAATCCGTATTTCTGTTTTCGTTACTTATTATATTATTTATAGATAATTCTTCATTAAGAATTGTAGATTGGCAAATATCTAGTAATTGGAGTATATTATTTACGCGATAGGCTTTTTCGTGTATTGGTGATATTGTAGCGTTGGTTTCACAATATCCTAAAAGTCCTAAAGGTAATGTTACTTGGTAAGGTGTGTTGTTATAGACATGTAAGGAAATGATATCGGAATTCGAATTTTTCAAATATTTTATGGATGAAATTGTGATTTTGAAAAATTTGTGAATAGGTTTGAATTCAAATTCTGACATATAAAATTTTTGTTTGTTTTGTTCTTTATCATATTGGTGAACTTGTTTGATTGAAAAATTATAGATATTTCCTGATAGTGGTTTTAGGTGTTTTCTTTGTTGGTTAAATATCGGGTAGAATTTTGAAAAGAATGGTGGTTGTTTATTTAATCTTTGAAAAAATGTTAAGGATGTTTCTTTTGTTTTTGTATATTTATCTTTGATTAATATTTTACTATTTAGTATGTTAATTGTTGGTATATACTTCGAAATAAATGGTATTCCAATGATATTATATTTAATGTCAGTGATATGGAATATTTGTTTAAATGGCTTATTTAAAATTTTGCTTTGCTCCATTGTTCTGGTGGGGAGGAGAAATAATTGGATTTTTCCGTAGTTTATCAATGTTGATCCTTGTGCTGTTGCTAACTTACTGGAGGTTTCAAGAAGTGTTAGCCTTGGGTGTAAAGTTTTTATTTCATTCCATGTGGGGATGTTTATTATGTTTGATTCTGCTCCTGAATCAATTAAAAAATCTATTTCAAGGTCTGGTGGTTGAAATTCTTTATTTCTTGGGCTTTCTAAGAGAAATGGTATTGTCCAAATTTTTTCTTTGGGTTGTTCTTTTTGTATATTTTGATAAATGTGGTTTGTATTCAAGCATTTTGTTTTGGTATTTTTATTGGTTTGATCTGTAGTGTTAATCTCGTTTGTTTCTTGCGTCGTTGGTGTGGAATTTATGGGTGTAGTGTAATAATTTTGAAGAAATTCTGATTGATTTTCATATATGTGTGATGGAAAGGGTTGTTCATATATGACAGATTCATAGTCATTTTCGACTTTTATCATATTGATAGAAAGAGTGTTTTCAGTATCACTTTCTGAATCTGATGATGTACAGTTTATTTGATTGAGTTGTAACGTATCAGTTACTGTGTCATCAATACCTGGAGGGTCTGATGTTGTTTCTGGGTTAGATTGTACTTGATTGATTTGTCTTTGATGTTTAGGTGTACTACTTCTGTGGCGATTATTAGAATTATTATAGTTATTATTATTCCGGTGTGGTGATTGGGAATAATTTCTATAACGATTATTATAACTTGGGTGTCGATTTTGTGAATTATTTCGCGATCTGTTTTGGTAATTATTGTTTGGTCTGTTATAGTTCGATCTATTATATGAGTTATTCCTTGATTGACTGTTCGGGTAATTCTGGTTTCGGTTGTTTGAATAACTTCTATTTCGATTATAGGAGTAGTTTCTATTCCTATTGTATGATGAATTTCGTGATTGGTTGTTTGGATAGTAGTTATTTCTTGGTTGGGAATTAGATCTAGAAACAAATCGTTGTGTATTTGAATTTGATCTGGAGTAGTTATTTCGACTATTTGGTCTATTGTAGTGATTTTGTGATGAATTATACGTGTTTCTTCGTTCTGGTGATCTTCCTCTATAACTTGAGTTATATGGTGATTGATTTCTTGTATAATTTGTATTGTTCGGGAGTGGTTTTCCTGAACTGTTGTTGCTGTGGACTGATTTGTTCGGTAGATTTTGATCTTTTTTCATGTATTGATAGAATGATTTATTTGGTTCTTTATATTTTTGAGGTTTATTTTGATTGTCTTGCTGTTTTTGTCTACATTCAGAAATACTGTGTCCGTATCGTCGGCAATAATTACACCATTTTTTGAAAGATGGTTTGCCTTTAAAGTTTGGGTTCTTTTCGTAAATATTGAGTATTTCAGTGATTTTTTCAACGAGGTCTGTCTCTGATTCCTGTATATTATTAATATTAGTGGGAGTCGTTTCAATTTTGTTAACGTATTGTAATTTCAGATTTTCCGTTTCTTCTAGTTTCATCGTGATTTCTGCTTGTTCTAATTTGTCTACTAGTTTTCGAAAATCTAAATCGGGTTCTCGAATTGAAGAAGGATGGGATGCTCTCTTTTTTATTGCTATTTTCCTTAATTGTGGTGTTAAGGTCATCATTAAGATTTCTGTCATCTTTGTGTTTTTATAGTCATGTGTATTTAATGAATATGCTTTTCGAACTAGTGTTTCGATTCGTACTGCTATTTGCTTGATGGTTTCGTTTGGTAATCTGCGAATTTCATTACATAAAACTCTTTGTTGTTGTTTGTTTCTTTCGGAGTCAAACATTTTTGAAAATTCCTGTGTAAACCTTTTCCAGTTTGATTTTATTTCTAGAGGTAGTACTGAAAACCATTTTTGGGCTGCGCCATCTAAGGTTGTTTGTATTAACGCTGTGCGTCGATGTATCCAATTTTGATGTAGTGGCGTATTAATTGGTTCAGGTCCAATATTTAAAATCAGGTTTGCTGTTACTGCATTTAAATAATCTTCTACAGAGTATTCAGGGTCTGTTCCTGTGAAAACCATTAAAGGTTTGTTTGATGTTATTGATGATCCACCCATAAGGTATGGATTCATTGTCATTTGTAATGATTCTGCTGCATTTGGCATTTGAGAATAATTTGAAAGTTGGTTTCTTGTTATTTCATGTTGTTGGAGATAATATGGGAGTGGTATTTCATTTTGCATTTGTGATGCTTGATACGAGTGTGCAGTCATTGGATTTTGTTGTTGAATTGGTTGAAAAGATTGTGTATTAATTAGATTTTGTTGTTGGATTGGTTGTTGATGTTGTGCATCTATTGGTTGTGGAGAAAAATTTCTATGATTTGTACGTGTTCTCTGTATTCCTTGTCTACGATATTCTTGAGTATTTGGTGCAAATATATCTGGTTGTAAGAAATCATCATCTGAGGATAAATAATCCATTTGATAAGATGTTTGTTTTTTATTTTTATTTTGTTGAAAAAATGGGTAATTTTCACTGTGATCCTGTGGAGGATTTGTTTGGAAATTTATTGAATTAGGTTGGGTCATTGGGTTATCCCAATTTCGAGATCTTGTATATTGGTTAAAATTTCTTTGTGGTTGATTATATGTTTTTGATGGATGTGTATAATTATAATTATGGTCTGTAAAGTTGTTTCTAGTGAATGTTTTGCGTGTTTTTGATGGTATTGTCATGGGTCTGTATGTTTGGTAATCCATATGTGAATATTTAGGGGCAACCGAATGTTTAACGGTTGATTGTAAGGTTACCTGTGTTTGTGAAGGATTTGTATTTCTTGGTGTTGTTAAATTTGGGCGTATTGGTGAAATACTTTGTTGTGTAGTTGTTGTGTGTACAATTTCTTCATTTATGAAGTGTGATGGTGTCCGGATATCTTGTTGAGTAAGATTCCTAGTTCCATTGAGGTTTTCATTGTGTATAACTGTAGAGTTTAAACTATTATTTTGTGTATCGGGTAAAAATGTATTATAGTTTAATGGTGTCGCATCAATGGTTAATGGTATTACTTTTACATAATCTCTTATGTAAGATATTGTACTTATTGCTTGACTTGAGATTGTTTGTGGGAAGCTTATAAATGCGGGATGAGACCATTCGGGGTCCCAAACATAATCTGATTGTTCTGTGATAGCGGTATCATCGTTCGAGTTTTGGGGTCTAAAATTTTTTCTTGCTTGTGCAATTAAATCAATATTGTGTGTGAAATAATCTATTATGAACCATGCCAAAATTTTTTGTAGATCCTGTTTTGTATGTTGTGAAACGTCGTCTTTCGTGAAATTTTCTTTAATGATGTTTAAATAACTAGAGAGTAGTGTGATTTCATGTCGTACTTTCAAATGTTTAGATGTTTCTGTCGGTGAGACATTTGTTATTGGGATTTCGTTTTCTAATATCGAAATATAACTATATATTATTGCGAAAACTTCATTGGTGAATATGGAGTTTGCTCTTTGTGAGTTATGATATTGGATGCTTTTTATATATTCTGAAAAAACTTTTGAAAATTCTAAATCAAGATCGTCTGTTTGAATTGTATATTTTCTATTATTATGGTTTGGTGAGGTGAATTCTATGGAGTAGATTCCATACTGTTGTGTTATGTTGCATATATCTTTTAAGTAGTGGTCTATGATTTGTCTTTTGATTTTTACATCGGGGAACTCTGTTTTACATGGACTGATTCCGGGTTCAAATAAATTTACGAGTAAATTTTGACAAAATATGTGTTGTCCTCTATCAGTATCTGCATCTACTATAAAAGGAAAGATTTCATCATCATCTGGAGTTTCTTCACCTGGAGTGTGCGTTGAGCTCATTTTTTCGTTCGATGACTGTTAATATGTAATTATTAATGTGTCGAATTGGTTGATTCCAATTGTATAAATGTACTGGTTTGTGTTTATACTGCTTTTTTATTCTTCTTTTTCCTCTTTTTGATGAATTTGAAGTTGTTTCTGAGTCAGAAAAATATAATTGATCGTGAAGTGGGTAATTTTTATCTATTGATTCTTTTAGTTTGTAAAGTTCGTCTAAACTGTTGGTTTCTGATTCTGAAAATGCGTTTCGATTTTTTGAAAATCTTTTTCGTGTTATTTGTCTTTGTTTCGTTATTATTTTTCTTTTTAGTGTTTGTCGTTTTGTTCGAATGTATCCAACTGTTTGTGTATGAGGTGTGATTACAAGGTCGTATTTTTTGTTATCTATTTCACAATTGTGTAAAACGATTGTTTGTTTATTTCCTAGGTTTTTAAATGACATAAGGTTTAGGATGACGGATGCAAAAGGTTGTTAAATGGTTTCTATTTTTCTTAAACTGTTAGTTCTTACGATTTTTTGGTTAGCTTAACCTGGGTCTATTTGTTCAGGGTTGGAGAGAAAAGTATATCGATTCCGAAGAATGATTTTTTACTTTCTCGTGGCTAGTATAAGTTAAGGTGTTAACTTACTTAATCTTACTTAGGGGTAGTGATTGTGTTCAAGGGTTGGAGAATAGTAAATCGATCCACAAGGTTCAGGTATAATTAGAACGCGAGTAGTTCGTTAGATACTATTTTAAACTTACTAAGTCTAAGATTTATCCTGGGTCTGGTAAGAGGGGGGGTCAAGTGAAGGATGAATAACCGAAGTTCTTCACTATTTATCCTAATTTGAATGATTAGTTTTTGTTTAAAAATTTCTATTAGTCTTAGGTCTTTAGAAAGGGTTGGGTAGTGAATCGACGTTTGAGGTCGTTAGACACTAATTAAGTGGGTGGGGGAGAACAAAGTTGTTCTGTTTGATCCAAGGATAAGCCTTGATGATCAAATTTAAAATTTAATTAAGTAGAAAATGATTTAAGATCCAAGGATAAGCCTTGATGATCTGGTTTTAAAATTAAGTGAATTTAAGTTTTAATATATTTTTAAATGTGTGTAAAGGAAAGATTTAGTGTTTTGATGATATTAGTGGGTTTATGATTGCTGTTATGTTTTAGATGATGGAGCTGGAACAACAGGATGATTTATGATTACTAACCATTTATTGTCATGCTACTAATTTTTATTTTTATTTTTCAATAAATATTTTTCAAACATGTTTTGTATATTACTGCAGAGTTTTAGGAAAACGATCTTAGATCTTTTTATCAATCGTTATTGTATATTAATAATTTTGTTTAGCGCCTGAAATGATTTTGAAGATTAACTTCAAGGTTTTATGTTTGCAAATGAAAATCTAAATTCATTGCCAGTAGTATTCTAAATATAAAAGTTTGTTCTGGTTTTTGCCTAACTATCATATAGCTATATGGCAAATTTCTACTTTGTCGTATGTCGTCTCTGGTTCGAGGTCTTCTTCCAATTCCGGGTAGTTCTGTTATGGTTCGGAATATTGGCTCTGATCTATTGAGTCGTAGAGACATTTCGATTAAATTATTGTCGTATAACATTTTGTAAATGTTTTTGTCTAATTTCTAATCTATTTTGGTTAATTCTAAGCTATTAAGGTCTTGTTCGAGACTTATGGTCGCACCAGATGAGTTATGACCGAGTTGGTTAACTCATAGAGTAATTTCGGATAGGGTACACCGTCTGCTCGTCACGCTATCTTATTTTCGGCCGGATAGATTCGTGCAACTTCTTAGTCTAATACCGATCCTAATCTTACTCTTATACTATCTAGTCTCAGGTTGTTTAACTAGTCTCTGCTAGGCTCAATAGATCTAGGGTATACTGGTTTATTGCGGCTGCTGAAGTGCTCGGGAGAGTCCAACTAATTTATAAGTTAAATTCAAATCTCTCTGGTGCTGAAATTACAAGTAACTTCAGCACTTACAAATAAGTGGGTTGTTAGTTAGATGGATCATGATTGGTTAATATTAAATACTTTACATTGGTAAAATATCTAATTTATCCAATCATAAAATGTAGTTTAGATCAGGTTCCAGAACTTCAAAAATCAATCGAGTCGAACTGATTTATTTTCCATTAAAAGCATTTAATAAACCAGGTCAATTACCCATCTATAGTTTTTAGAAGATTGTTATGGATTCTGAGACAAAAATTGCAAAGAAATTCAGTTTGGCTGAAAAAAAAACTGAGTTAGGCAATTTAAAATTTTTTATTTGTTGAGCAACGCCGTTCATTTGTTAAACTTAATAGTTGGTCACATCTGAAACTTTGCAGTCGCTTTAAAAACTTCCAATTTAAGCCGACAATACAACCAAATTGAGTTACCACCAATAAGAAATATCGCACTGACAATTTTCATGCAACGCTTGTGAAGTTGGCAACATATTTATATTTGATTCTAAAGTACGTAAGTGTATAAAAATTTGGTCACAATCTTTTCAAGCCAACTTAATTTTAATATTTTGTTTTAACTTCAAAAATTGAGACTCAGAGTGAATATTTTGCCCAAACTTATGAATTCATAGAAAGATTTTACAAAACTGATCAAATTGAGTTAATTGAAAAAATCTGATTGGCTAGATGAAAAATGAATGTAACAATTTCAAGAAAATTGAAATTTATAGATTTTTCTTGGAGCTGTGCTGAAAAGTTAAACGTGTTTGAATTCAAAAATTCTCGTTTCAAATGTTGATTTTCAAATAACTCAATTTAGAGTTCGAAAAACAATCTGTCCACTATTTTTTACGACTAAAAGCTTCGGTATTTTTTGCTTTGCTCGGACTGAAGGTATAAACTTGAATCTGTAACTGACTTCATATTTCATGGCAGCACATTCGTTTTGAGTCTAATTATTTGAATGTAATTATTGATTGAGAATCATCGATGCATAAAAAGCTTAATCTGTCCAATAAAATCAATTGTGTATCTGTTGCCAACTTCACACACGTTTACATACAACATCACAGTTTTAAAGCTCTTGTAAACCTTTTGATCAAAACTTTGCATTTGTTAAGCACGCGATGCGGCTTCAATTTTATTATAAAGTCTTACTGAGAATCATTTTTCATTAAGGAAAGATGATTCTTACTGAGACATTATAATAAATTTGAAGGCGTGCCAAACAAATGCAAATTTTTTAAATCAAAATGTTCAAAGAACTTAGAAACTTAGAAAGCGGCGCCAAGAAATTTTGCTAATAAGAGTTGTCGAGTGTTATGGCAAAGCTCGGAAATCAACGTGGTCTCCCTAAGAAGGCAACAACAACTTTTCCTTGAAAATTTTCCCCCCAGGTCAATCCGCTTAAGATGTAACAAATGGGGATGATCTGGAAAATTGCACGCTGAAGATAATTTGCTCTTAGTTTAAAATTATCACTAATTTTTGTTTCAGAACAGTGAGGTTTCAGTTTTGAAACACTCACGTTTCTTCTGGTTTTAAGCCACCTGAAACTGCATGAACCAAAAAATGGAAAAAAAAACTCGTTCTAAAAATCAGATGTTAATCGTCTTTTTCTCAAAATTTACATTTGCTTGAAACTAAAAGCGAAACGTTGAAAGGTTGAAGCATCATCGCTTTTTCATGGATATAAAAACCACAAACCCTCAAAAAACTGAGTTATCCAAGATCTGACATTTCTAAAGTAATAAACGTTCTAAATCAAACTATGAGGTGGGAAGGGCTTTTCTCTTAGTTTAAATAGGGGTTACGGGAATTAAGAAGAATGGAAGAGTTTTCATACACGAGCAATAAACCTATTGCAAATCAGATTGTGCATTGGCTCGGTTATTTTTCAGTGATTCGTATCAAGTATTCAGGTCCCATAGTTTTGTTTAATGTGTACGGTTTTCTTCAGTATTTCTAATAAAAACAAAATCAAAACGCAGTCAGATTTTTTTCAATTAGATTTTTCATTTTTGATTTCAGTTTATATCATAAATTTTGTGAATATTATCAAAAAAACTTGTTTGTGAAATTTTCGCAGGAGATTTCAACTTAAAATGAAGGTTTCTCGTTTTTGCTTCAATTGATAAGTCATGTCATATACACATTGATAACTATATTATCTTGTAAGTACGAAAAAAGAGCAGGCCTCAGTTTTTTCTTGATTTTCATTTTCTTAATAGGAAACTGGTAAAATAGCTTGCATTATTTTTTACATAAAGGGTATAAATTTTCTGCCTTTTTTTGAAAATCAGAAGCTCCATTTTACAATGAATATACCATTGTTGCAAAAATTAGATTGAAAAAACACTGAAAATTAAGTAAAACTTCCTGTAGAAAATCAATGAACCTACATCGTAGTTATCGGTAATAAGCTATACAAACGCATTTTCTTTTACAAATCGGTATTATAATTGTTATTTTTCATAAATTATCTCTACAAAAATAACAATTATAAACAATCACATTTTACTTATATCATTGTACTTTTTAGCAACCAATCAATTACAGGAAAACCAAGCTTTTTCAATAATAGAAAAAAAGGTTTTTTATTAAATTGTTTTTCACTTAACTTTTTTTTGTTTAACATATCCTTTTAATATTTTTAATCCACTTCGTAGTGATACGTGTTAGATAGCGCGCAGACAATTCAGCCAAAAATATACAGACAATTCAGCCTGAGACAATTCAGCCAGTTTTCCAAAAAAAAATAAGTTCGAAAAAAAATCGGAATTGGAGCTATTTCTCGGTTTAAGGTCGCTGGTGGGTGCGCTAGGCGCGCGTCGCCGCTTTGCGGCGATAACCGGCTCTAAATTTTGTATAGAGTCCGGCCCTCTGTTGGCAAGCTCGCGACTGCGGCGGTCACTATTATTGGCTGAATTGTCTCTGGCTGAATTGTCTGCATACTTTTGGCTGAATTGTCTGAATTTCAAATCGGCTGAATTGTCTTTGGCCGAATTGTCTGGACGCGGTGTTAGATATTTTTTATGCTTTTGGTCTGGCAAGCACAAAGTTTTTATCAACCTAGTTGCTTTCATTATGAAATGTCTTATGGTGCGAGTTTTAATTTGTTGCGATACAGTTTTATTCAGTGACAAAAGTCAGTTTCAAAAAACCATAACACTCAAATCTAGAAAAAGTTAAGAGAAAACTGGAGTCGGCTGAATTACTCAATTTTGCACATATTTGCCTGCATTCAAAAACTTGCCATTCGAAATTGACATGCGGACTATTTAAGCTATTCTTTTAATCTAGGTTAAAGGAGCTTTTAATTTGCTACAGAAGCAAAGCCTATTGGAAATCAGGGTGGGCATTAGCTCGATTACTTTTCAGAGAATCGTCTCAAGCATAACGTATTCAAAAGTTTTTTTGAAAACAGCCTTTTTTTTAATATTTAAATTGATACAAAAACCAAAAGCTCTCACAGTTTTTTCAAGTTGAATTTGTATGATTGTTTTTTTCTTTCAACGGTAACTTCCCCAAATGGCATTCAATTCAGGTTTTCATTCAAGCTCAAAAAATTTCTCTCAAATACTGTTCTTACCAGGAACAAAATCGTATGAAGATTCGGAATTAAGAAAAAATGTCAATCAACAAAAAATTGACAAGCTTTTGTCGATTTTTTGTAAAACTATTTGTCGAACCTGGTTAAAAAATGGTTCTCTGGACAACTTTTTTCAATCGAACTGTAGAGCATTGATGCCATTTGCTATCTTTTTCCTTTTTATTCTGTTTGTTAATTATGTTATTTGAGACATAAACTTTTTCAACATCTCAAATTGCTCGATTATGATGAATAAACTCATTCGTAAAACATTCCAAGGAGCTTTTAATTTAATAAAAACAGAAAGACGTTTTGCTCTAGGGGTAGATTTATCTGCAGAGAATTATCTGCAAAGCAGAAAATTGTGAAGCTACTGAAAAGCAATCTTATTTAAACCGCAGAATCTATATCGAGTTTTAAAGACTAAGAATTAACCATTTTTTCAAATGCTTAAACACAGCTTTTCTATATAATTTAGATAGTAACAGAATCTTTATTGAGTTTTAAAGACTAAGAAGAAACCATTTTTTCGTATGCTTTAACACAGCTTTTATTTGTAATTCAGATTGTAACACAATCTTTCTTGAGTTTTAAAGACTATGAAGAAACCATTTTTTCATATGATTCAACACAGCTTTTCTTTGTAATTTAGATTGTGACAAAATCTTTATTGAGTTTTAAAGACTAAGAAGACACCATTTTTTCATATGCCTGAACACAGCGTTTTTTTTGTATGAAAATAACATCGTTGTTCTATATTATGAAAAGACATAAGAGAAACAGCGTGAATTTAACTAAACCTCATCGGCACTGGCGGTTCCTGATGGTCATGCTAACTATAGCAATGACCTTGGCATTACTAATTAATTAGGTAAATACATAAATTAAATACGTCACACATTACGTCTCACATTCGTCTCCACTACAGCCCCTGTCGACATCTTTACAGCCAAAAATTGTTGTGATAAAATTATTAAGAAGTTTATTTTCAAAAAACAAGCCTCCAGAAGTCGACCAGATTGGCCTCAAAAATGCAACAAGAAAAGTGCAGACTCTGTGCACAGTCTACAGTTGAGAACTGGCTGAAGTGCGAGACCTGCAACAAGTGGACACACAGCCATTGTATGGGGTACTCATCGACAGAGTTCAAATTCCTGGAAAGAGCCACCAATTTCAATTTCATGTGCAATGGACGCTCAGCATCTGGTGTGAAACGGGTGGGAAAAAGAGTGATGGGACATCACTCGTGGTATGGAAGAATTGAAGGACACTCTGGAAAAGCCAAATCTGTCATAAAGTCACTATATTCATTGGCTACTGCTCCCAAGGTGAATTACCTTGACGTGTTCAACTCAGGTAATAAAAGCGCTCATGAGTCCGTTTCAGCAGTATACCTGAATACAAAAGTTCAACTGGAAATGAAAAGAAATAGATCGAGCCAAGAATTTTTGAACTCAAAGAAAAAGCCTCATGCGAGTAAAGAGATTCATTAGCCGTCAACCCTAATGAAATTTCATCAATTCATAGACTCGGAAAAGTCGATGCAGATGTTAAGAGATCCAGTCAATTTTCAGCCAAGTTTCGAAACGTGTATACAGTTGATATGTTGAAACTCTCCGCGTCTATGCTCAAAACATATGAACCGCACTATTTGGGGAAAAGATATGCAGTTTTTGTTTCAAAATCGCTAGATAAAGTCGAGCAAGAAAACGAACAATGCTTACTGAAAAACAGACAAGAACTCTTAGACCAAGGAAAAGACCCGAAAATTGTTAAAATCCGCAAAGGTGTTTTCTTCTTGAAAAACAAAGCGGTTATAACAACATACTGACTATCAGAAACATCCTGGGATTGGAACGCAATTTTTTATAACATCAGAACAATTTATAAACTAGGCCGCAGACAAGTTTACATTTTGATGTTTAAATCTGCAGATTTTATTTGCCTGTCGGAAACATGGCTAACCAGAAAAACGTCGCAAGAAGAACTAGTTTTGTTGGGTAAAACAGTTTTCGGTCGGATCGTTGATCGGAAATTGGTCAAACATCGCACGGTGGAATCATGCTATGCGTTAACCCAGCTTTTATGTCAGAAAATGTAGATTTGGGATAACACGCAAATCGTTCCAGCTATGATCAATCAGATGTTAACAGCAATTTCAAAACTGAGATTCTAGGGTGATGGCCTAATTTTATGTGGAGATTCCAGTTTTCCTACCATAAATTGGCGTAGTATTTATTTTCTCAAATTTCAGTTGAGACGAACTTTTTATCTTGCAATGAATAAAATAATCTAATTCTAAAAGTCGATTTCAATACCGCTGCTACAGTTATACTTGATTTGATTTTTGTTAGCGAAAACAATCAACTGATATTCGAAAAATTGACAATCAGAACAAGTTCGTGAAATTTTCGAATCCTTATTCTATTAAAAAGAACTTCAATATAGAGTCGTCATGCCTTTATAAACGTCATGATGTCAAAGAGAACACACTAAGCTATTGCAATGGAGATTACAAATTATTGATTTAGCTAATTTTGAAGAGCCGTAACAAACTTATTGCTGGTTAAATCCAAAAGTCACCTTCAAACATTGGTACAATTTGTTGAGTTATTTTATTGCAAAAACCATGCGCCAAAGAACCAAACATAGAACATCTTTACAACCTTGGATTAGTCAATCATCTTCACAAATAATAAAATGTTTGAACACGGCTCGAAAAAGTATGATGAAACTAGCAATGAACATAAAACTTCAAAAAAAACAACAGAAGAGCTTGCTGAAAAATTGAATGAGTTTTTGAGCAATCATTAGAAGCGGAAAAGTCCGCCGGAAAACTTCAGGTCATTTTGGAATTCAGTTTTACCGACTATAGTGTGGGTTTTCAATTTTTTCTAAACTCCGTTTATGTCAAGTTTTATTCTTTTACCAAAGAAAACAATCAAGAAGGCAATACCACCCTAATAAAATTATCGATTTTTCTGAACGAAAAATTTTCGAAATTTGTGCCTTCTAGTATAAAAAAAAGCAGGGTTTGTGAATAACAAACAACTATCACATTCCATCTCTCAAATCTTGCGGAAAAATTCCAAACAAGTGATTTTCTCGATTAGTTGAAAGAGGGCAAGCATCATTCCACTTTAAAAAAAGATGACAGAAAAGAAATCAAAAATTACCGACCAGTTTTACTGTTATCAGTTATCTCGAAACTTTTGGAAAGAATTAATTTTAAAAGGTTGAAGAAACATTTTCAATGTTCAACCATAGTTCAGTTACTGACATAGAGTCAAATGGTGTTCAGAAGCATAGAAAACGGAATAAATATTGATACTATTTTCAGAGACTTCAGTAAAGCTTTCTATCGTGTTGATCACGGAATTTTTTTGCGCCATCTCTACGCACTGGGAATTCCACACAAAATTCAACACAAGTTGATCTGAAGTTGCTCTGAATTCTACCTGACAGAAAGGTCTCAAGTCGCTCAAGTAAATGGCAAAAACTTCAAAATCATAAATAGTTACGAGTGGTGTACCTCAACGCAGTATTTTGGGACCATTGTTTTTCTTGGTATTTAATAATTACCTTCCAAATTGCTGCAAACTTTCTTTCTCTTATTTTTTGCCGACGATGCAAAACTTTTAATCCTAAATTTGGGATGGCAAAAATTTTAAACAGAAAATATTCAACTGATTTTCGAAAAACTGACGATCAAACAAGTTCGTAAAATTGTCAAATCATTACCCTATTAAATAGAAAAGCAATATGGAGTCGTCATGCCTGTATAAACGTGATTACGTCAAAGAGTACACACTAAGCTATTGCAATGGAGATAACAAATTATTGATTTAGCCAGTGTTTCAAAAGCCGTTTCAAAACTACTGCTGGTCGAATCCAAGTTTCATTTTCGAACATTGTTACAATTGGTTGAGTAACTTTGTTGCGAAAATCATACCCAAAGAACCAAACATAGAACATCTTTACAACCTTGGATTAGTCAATCAACGTCACAAATAATGAATTATTTGAACGCGGCTCAGAAAAGTACGATGGAATTTGCAATAAAGTAGAATGTAAATTGAAGAAAATAAATGAATTGAAGTCTTTTAAAAAGTTGTTTTCTATGAAATCTCAGACAAACGACCGGCTGTCTATTTGTTCGAATCTCCTTAAGAGACTGACGAAACGGAATTAGTAGCAAACAAACGAGTCCTACCTGAGATAGAGCACCTTTAAGGCAAAATATTAGATAACTGAACTCCCTTAGGGAAGTGTTGAATCGGAACGCAGAAGTTTTCAGAAGCACAAAGCCGATATAGGTTTTTGCAATTTTGTTGAATATGTGATAAAGATAGAAGATGGCTCCGTATCTTACAGGAAAGAGCTAGGAGAACCACCCCACATAAGTCGGAAGCGTGCAGGAAAGAAGTTGAGATGTTAGTGGAATATGATATGATTGAGGCATCAAAATCCCCGTGGGCTTTAACGTGGTCATGGCTAAGAAGAAAGGGGTCAATTTAATTTTTTCCGTTATTTGAAGGCTGTAACAATAAAAGATGCGCACCCGATCCCTCGCATTGATGAAAGTCTCTCGAGTTTGGGAGACGCAAAATTCTTCAAGACGTTGTATTCGGGCTCTGAAATCTGTCAGGTGCCCCTCAGGAGATGCCCCTCGAGAAAAAAGGTCTTCGCGTAAGAACTGGGATTGTTCCAGCGGAAGTGAATGCCTTTTGGACTATGTAACGTCACAGCAACGTTTCAACAATTGACGGCACCATGCACTCACGAATGCAACGAAGACGTATGGAAGATGTATGGCTACATTGATGACGTTGTGATCCTGTGATCGCGACAACAACCCTGGAAGAGCACATAGAGAGGCTAGACATAGTCATCACTTGCATAAAACATGGCGGTTTGAAGTGTAAAGATCTTTAGGGAGATCTTTAGGGACTCAATAAAGTATCAAGGTCGCCTTGTAGATAAACACTGAGTCAGACCAGACCGTGAAGCGATTGAGGCAGTGCTGACATGGAAAGTAACGAAGACCGACGCCCAATTAATAAGCTTTCTGGGCTTCGCCAACTACTACCGAGAATTCATTTAAGTGTATTCCGACAGGATATAACCTATGCAGCAATTAATGCGGAATAGAGGCAAGAATTTTAGCTGGACTGATGAGGCTAATGTCTCTTTTCATGGTAATAAAAACTACAAACCCTCAAAAAACTGAATTATCCAAGAACTGACATTTCTAAAGTAATAAACGTTCTAAATCAAACTATGAGGTGGGAAGGGCTTTTCTCTTAGTTTAAATAGGGGGTACGGGAATTAAGAAGAATAGAAGAGTTTTCATACACGAGCAATAAACCTATTGGAAATCAGATTGTGCATTCGCTCGGTTATTTTTCAGTGATTCGTATCAAGTATATATAACATGTCCCATAGTTTTGTTTAATGTGTACGGTTTTCTTCAGTATTTCTAATAAAAACAAAATCAAAACGCAGTCAGATTTTTTTAAATTAGATTTTTCATTTTTGATTTCAGTTTATATCATAAATTTTGTGAATATTACCAAAAAAACTTGTTTGTGAAATTTTCGCAGGAGATTTCAACTTAAAATGAAGGTTTTTCATTTTGCTTCAATTGATAAGTCATGTCATATACACATTGATAACTATATTATCTTGTAAGTACGAAAAAAGAGCAGGCCTCAGTTTTTTCTTGATTTTCATTTTCTTAATAGGAAACTGGTAAAATAGCTTGCATTATTTTTTAGATAAAGGGTATAATTTTTCTGCCTTTTTTTGAAAATCAGAAGCTCCATTTTACAATGAATATACCATTGTTGCAAAAATCAGATTGAACAAAACACTGAAAATTAAGTAAAACTTCCTGTAGAAAATCAATGAACCTACATCGTAGTTATCGGTAATAAGCTATACAAACGCATTTTCTTTTACAAATCGGTAAACTTTTCATAAATTATCTCTACAAAAATAACAATTATAAGCAAACACAGTTTGCTTATATCATTGTACTTTTTAGCAACCAATCAAGTACAGGAAATCCAAGCTTTTTCAATAATAAAAAAAAAGGTTTTTTATTAAATTGTTTTTCACTTAACTTTTATTTGCTTAACATATTTTTAAATATTTTTAATCCACTTTGTACTGATATGTGTTAGATAGCGCACAGACAATTGAGCCAAAAAAGTACAGACAATTCAGCCTGAGACAATTCAGCCAAATTTCCAAAAAAAAAAATAATTCGAAAGAAAAAAAAAAGGGATTGGAGCTATTTCTCGGTTTAAGGTCGCCGGTGGGCGCACTAGGCGCGCGTCGCCGCCTTGCGGCGATAACCGGCTCAAAATTTTGTATGGAGTCCGACCCTCTGTTGGCAAGCTTGCGACTGCGGCGGTCACTATTATTGGCTGAATTGTCTCTGGCTGAATTGTCTGCATACTTTTGGTTGAATTGTCTGAATTTCAAATCGGCTGAATTGTCTTTGGCCGAATTGTCTGGACGCGGTGTTAGATACTTTTTATGCTTTTGGTCTGGCAAGCACAAAGTTTTTATCAACCTAGTTGCTTTCATTATGAAATGTCTTATGGTGCGAGTTTTAATTTGTTGCGAAACCGTTTTATTCAGTGACAAAAGTCAGTTTCAAAAAACCATAACACTCAAATCTAAAAAAAGTTAAGAGAAAACTGGAGTCGGCTGAATTACTCAATTTTGCACATATTTGCCTGCATTCAAAAACTTGCCATTCGAAATTGACATGCGGACTATTTAAGCTATTCTTTTAATCTAGGTTAAAGGAGCTTTTAATTTCCTACAGAAGCAAAGCCTATTGGAAATCAGGGTGGGCATTCGCTCAATTACTTTTCAGAGAATCGTATCAAGCATAACGTATTCTAAGTTGAATTGGTATGATTGTTTTTGGAACCTCAACTAAACTACATTTTTTAATTGTATAAATTAGATATTTTACCACTGTAAATTTTTTAATATTAACCAATCATAATCCATCTAACTAACAACCTTCTTATTTTGAAGTGCTGATATTAGTTGTAATTTCAGCACCAGAGAGATTTGAACTACTTTAGAAATTGGTTACCTCTCCGAGAGAACTAAAGCAGTTGCAATAAGCCAGTATACTCTAGATCTATTGAGCCTAGCAGAGACTAGTTAAACACCATGAGACTAGTAGATATAAGAGTAAGATTAGGATCGGTATTAGACTAAGAAGTTGCACGAATCTATCCGTCCGAAAATAAGATCGCGTGACGAGCAGACGGTGTACCCTATCCGAAATTACTCTATGAGTTAACCTAAAGGACCTATCTCATCTGGTGCGACCATAAGTCTCGAATAAGACCTTAAAAAACAAAATAGCTTAGTATTAACCAAAAATAGATTAGAAATTAGACAAAACTTTTTCAAAATGTTACACGACAATAAATTAATTTAAATGTCTCTACGACTCAATAGATCACAGCCGCTATTCCGCACAATACGAGAACTACCCGGTATTGGAAAAAGACCTCGGAAAAGAGACGACATACGACTACATCGAAACTCACCATTTAGTTTCATGGTCGTACGGCAAAAGCCAACACAAACTTTTATATTTAGAATCTTACTAGCAATGAATTTAGTTTTTCATTCGCAAACATCAGATCCTTGAAGGAAATCTTCAATGATTATTTCAAGCGCTAGATAAATTTACTATTGTACAATAACAATTGATAAAAAGATCTCAAATCGTTCCTTTCAACTCTGCAGTAATATATAAAACTATTTGAAAAAATATTTATTGAAAAAAAAAAAATTAGTAGCATGACAATAAATTGTTAGTATATATAATTCATCCTGTTGTTCCAGCTTCATCACCTAAACATAACAGCAATCATAAATCAACTAATATCATCAAAGACTAAAACCTTTTAGCAAAAAATTTTTTTTTATTAATTTAAACTTAATTTTATTGAATCTCAAATCAGATCATCATGGCTTTCCTTGGATCTAAATCAATTTTCTATCTTCTAAATTATATTTCTGATCATCGAGGCTGATCCTTGGATCAAAAAGAACAATTTTGTTCTCCCCCACCCTCTTATCAAGTGTCTAACGACCTCAAACGTCGATTCACTACCCAACCTTTTCAAGAGACCCAGCACTAATAGAAAATTTTTAATCACGCTAACCATTCAAATTAGGCTAAACAGTGAAGAACTTCGGTTATTCATCCTTCACTTGAACCCTCCTCTTACCTGACCCAGGTTAAATCTTTAACTTAGTAAGTTTAAAATAGTATCTAACGATATACTTGCGTTCTAATTATACCTGAACCTTGTGGATCGATTTACTATTCTCCAACCCTTGAACACAATCACTACCCCTAAATAAGATTAAGTAAGTTAACACCTTAACTTAGACTAGCCACGAGAATGTAAAAATCATTCTTCGGAATCGATATACTTTTCTCTCCAACCCTGAACGAAAAGACCCAGGTAAAGCTAACCAAAAAATCGTAAGGACTAACAGTCAAGGAAAATTAAAATCACTAATAACTTCTTGCATCCTTCATCCTAAACCTTATGTCAATGAAAAATTTACGAAATAAACAAACAATCGTATTACACAAATGTAAAATAGACAACCAAAAATACGATCTTGTAATAACCCCACGTACACAAACAGTTGGATACTTTCGAACAAAACGACAAACGAAAAAAAAGAAAAATTTTAAGTAAACAAAGACAAATAACACGAAAAAACTTTTCAAAAATTAGAAATGCAATATCCGAATCAGAAATCAGTAGTCTAGACGCACTGTACAAATTAAAAGAATCAGTAAACAAAAATTGCCCAATCCATGATCAGTTATTTTTTTCCGATTCAGAAACAACTTAAAATTCATCAAAAAGAGGAAAAAATAAAATAAAAAAGAAAAATAAAAACAAACCAGTACATCTATACAATTGGAATCAACCAACTAGACATATTGATAATTAAATATTAACAGTCATCAAACAAAAAAATGAGCAACACTCAGAGTGACGAAATTCCAGATGAAGAAGCAGTTTTTCCCTTTCTTATAAACTCACTCAGTGATAGAGGACAAACAGGATTTTGTAAAAACCTACTCGTAAATTTGTTCGAACCAGGAATCAGTCCATGCAAAGCAGAATTCCCGGATATAAAAATCAAAAGACAAATTATAGAACCTTATTTGAAAGACATATGTAACCTAACACAACAATATGGAATCTACACCATAGAATTCAGCACACCACGAACAATTCATGGTAAATATGTAATCCAAACAGACGATATTGATTTAGAATTTTCAAAAGTATTCACAGAATATATCAAAAGCATACAATATCAAAACTTACAGAGAGCAAACTCAATATTCACCAACGAAGTTTTTGCAATAATATATAGTTATATATCTATATTAGAAAAAACAGATGCTCAAAGTACATCACCAACCCAAACATCCAAACATACACAAGTAAGAAAAGAAATCACCGCATTTTCATCATTGTTAAACATAATCCGTGAAAATTTCACCAATAATGATGTCTCACAAAACACTAAACATGATTTACAAAAAATCTTAGCATGGTTTATAATAGATTATTTTACCCACAATTTAGATTTAATTGCACAAGCAAAAAAAAATTTTCGACATCAAAGTACCAATGACGACACTGTCATTGCAGAACAATCAGATTACGTTTGGGACCCTGAATGGTCTCACCCAGCATTTTAAACCTTCCAGCTGATTTCTCAAGTCAAGCAATAAGTACAATATCTTTTCACAAAGATTATGTAAAAGTAATACCATTAACGATTGACGCAACATCATTAAATAACAATACATTTTTAGCTGATACATGAAATAACAGCTTAACTTCAATAGTCATACATAATGAAAATCTGAATGGAACTAGAAATCTTACACAGCAAGATATTCAAACACCATCACACTTCATAAATGAAGAAGTAGTCCAAACAACAGTAACAACTACACAACAAAGTATTTCACCAATACGTCCAAATCTCACAACACCATAAAATACAAATACATTACTACCACAAATAACCTTACAATCGACCGTTAAATCCTCGGTTGCTCCAAAATATTCCCATATGGACTATCAGACATATAGACCAATGACAAAACCGTCAAAAACACGAAAAACATTCACAAAAAACACTTTTGCAGAACACAACTATATTTATGTACATCAATCGAAAAAAAATCACCCCCCCCCAAAAAAATACACAAAACATAAACCACGTATGTTCTCATTATTGGAATCTTTCAAATACATCGACCAATTCAGTAAATTTCCCAGATAATCCACACCCTCCACAGGATTATAGTGAAAATTATCCATTTTTTCAACAAAATAAGAATAAACAACAAACACCTTATAACACAAATTAATTATCATCTGATGATGATGATTACTATCAACTAAATTTTTTTGCACCATATACAAAAAAAAATATCGCACACAAAGACCGCGACAATCTCAACCATCACAAAATATGAAAATTTACCCACAAAATCCAATAGACATGCAAAATCAACAGCCAATGCATATACAAAACCCATTTAACGCACAATCTTTTCAAACTATACAGCCACAAAACCAAATGACTATATATTCTTACCAACCGACTCAAATGCAAAATGAAATACCACTTCCATATTACCTTAAACAACATGAAATAACAAAAAAAAACAACTTACAAACTTATCGCAAATGCCAAATGCCGCAGAATCACTACAGATGACTTTGAATCCATACCTCATGGGTGGATCATCAATAACATCGAATAAACCACTGATGGTATTTACAGGAACAGACCCTGAACATTCTGTAGAAGACTATTTAAACGCAGTCACAGCAAATTTAATTTTAAATATAGGACCTGAACCAATTAATACACCACTCCATCAAAATTGGATACATAGAGGCACAGCGTTAATTCAAACAACACTAGAGTGCGCAGCCCAAAAATGGTTTTCAGTACTACCTAAAGACATAAAATCAGATTGGAAAAGATTCACACAAGAATTTTCAAAATTGTTTGATTCTGAAAGAAACAAACAACATCAAAGAGTTTTATTCAACGAAATTCGCAGATTACCAAATGAAACAATTAAACAATTAGCAGTTCGAATCGAAACACAAGTTTGAAAAGCATATTCACTTAATACACATGATTACAAAAACACAAAAATGATAGAAATTTTAAGGAAAATAGCTATAAAAAAGAGAGCATCTCATCCTTCCTCAATTCGAGAGCCAGATTTAGATTTTAGAAAATTAGTAGATAAACTAGAACAAGCTGAAATCACAATGAAACTTGAAGAAACAACAAATCTAAAACTACAGTATGTTAATCGGATTGAAACAAATACCACACATATAAATAACATACAAGAACCAGACACGGACCTGATTGAAAAAATCACTGAAATACTAAACATCTATGAAAGGAACCCAAATTTTCAAGGCAAACCATCTTTCAAAAAAAGGTGTAATTATTGCCGACGATACGGACACAGTATTGCCGAATGTAGACAAAAACAACAAGACAATCAGAATAAACCTCAAAAGCACAAAGAACCAAATAAGTCATTCTATCAATATATGAAAAAAGATCAAAACCTACCAAACAAAAATATATATAGTAATAATAGTTCAGGAAAACCACTTCTAAGTAACTCAAATTATTCAAAAAATCAATCACCATATAACTCCAGTTATAGAGGTAGATCGCCCGAACGAAGAAATTCATGAAATTTCTCACAAAATAGATGGATCGAATAGTCAAAATAACCAACATAGGAATAACTATTCACGATCAAATTCCAACACAACAGAATTTGTTTCTGCATCCAGTTCCCATTCAAACTCAAGGAATAGACACTATTCCAACAATAAATCACGAAACTCATCATACAACAGAAATAGAAACTATTCAAACATTAGGAATAGAAGTTACTCCAACAATCGAAACCAAACCTATCCAAACAACAGATCAAGGAATAATTCATATAATAGATGAAATTATCACAGTTCAAATGATAACTATCAAAACAGATCTAGAAATAATTCACAAAACCGAGAACAATGGAACAAAACAAGATTCTGAACAAGCCATTTAAACAAACATTTCATATTACTGATATTTAGCACAATATCATTGGCATACCGTTTATTACTAAATATATACCAACAATAAACATCTTAAATAGTGAAATCCATATCAAAGACAAATATACAAAAACAAAAAACACAGCCTTAACATTCTTTCAAAGATTAAACAAACAACCACCATTTTTCTCAAAATTTTACCCCATTTATAATCAAGAACCGAAACACCTGAAACCACTATCAAGAAACATATATAAATTTTCAATAAAACAAGTTCATCAGTATGACAAAAGTAAAAAAAAAACAGATTTTCATGTCAGATTTCGAATTTAAACCCATTCGCAAGTTTTTCAAAATTACAATCTCATCCATAAAATATCTAAAAAACACAAATTCCGATATTATTTCACTACACGTATATTATATTACACCATATCGAATAACACTACCTTTAGGACTATTAGGATATTGTGAAACGAATGCTACAACTTCACCTATAAAGGAAGTAGCATATCGAGTAAATAAAATATTACAACTATTAGATATTTGTCAATCAACAATTCTTGACGAAGATTTATCCATAAATAATATAATAAAAAATGAAAAAAGAAATACAGATTACTTCACAAAAACACCATATTTTAAACCAACATTCAATATATCAAATTATACAAAAGATCAACAAAAATTTTTAACAATGTTTAATTTTCAACATTCACAAATCACACAAGATGAATTTGACAAATTAGCAAAACAACTGATAAAATATTCCACAGTCTACGCAACATCAAAATTTGACGTTGGAAAAATTAGTTCATCACTACACCTCCCATTAAAACCTGACGCAGTTTTCAAGAAACAAAGAGCAAGTAAAGTACCGGTTCACTTACACGACAAGGTAAATAGATTACTTGATATTTTAGAACAATTCGAAATTATATCACCAGTAAATAAGGAAGAACAACCAAAAGGTAATACCTTTATCAACCCTGTTATCATCCTAGCAAAAGGTGAATCACTAAAAATAGTTTTAGACGCTAGATATCTCAATTCACTAATTGACGAATCAAAATGTAATTGGCCCATTGAACCAATACAAGTTATCTTAACAAAGATAAATGGTAAATACTTCACAACCGCATATATGAATAGTGCTTACAATCAAATGCCACTAGATGAACAATCACGACGCTTAACACAATTTGTTATTGGAAATGGACAATACGAATTTAATCGATTATTCTATGGAATATCCATAGGACCAGCAGCTTTTTCAGCTTTCATGAGTAAAATTTTTAGACCATTAATACTCAAGAAAAATGCAATCGCATATCTAGATGTTGTTTTCATGCAATCACAAACTAAAGAAGAAATGTTTACAGTTTTGGAACAGTATCATAAAATACTTCAGAACGAAAATCTGAAAGCAGCCCCCAATAAATCACATTTTTTCTTAATACGCGTTAAATTTTTAGGACATAATACTGAACGAAATACCATCACCCCATTAAAATCACGCATTGATGCAACCTGAAAACTTCAACCACCTACAAATAAAAAGAAAATCCAAGAATTCCTTGGAATGTTGAATTTCTTAAGTAAATATGTTTACAAAATGCAGTTATACTTAGGACCTTTCTATTACATCCTCAGACAACAAATTAATTTTGAATGAACCACTGAACATCAAACTCGATTTGAAGAAATTAAAAAACTTTTGACAGAGCAAATTTCAAACACAATTCCAGATCCAAATCAACCATTCTACGCAATGTGCGATGCTTCAAATTTTAGCATCGGCGCAGCATTACTACAATCACATAGTGGAACAAATAAAATCAATCTTATATCAGCAATTTCACGGTTATTCACACAAACTGAGCTACAACTCTCTACTCTAATGAGAGAATGTACAGCTATAATTTATATACTTACAGAGTACTTACATATAGTTTGGACAGCAGGAAAAAACTTTGCATTACCAGATACATTAAGTAAAAATACGCCACCTGAATTACTTACACGAAAAACCACAGTTGAAAAACCAAAAAATATTAAATTCTATCTCGCAAAAGATCAAACATCACCCCGATTATAATGCAAATACGCAGTAAAAACGGAAATTGATCAATCACAAATAAATAATCTACAACATTTTCCACTCTACTTAGATTGCCAAAATAATCACTAAGAAGTTGATTTATTAGATAAATCTACCTTTAAACCAATTCCATACTCACAGTGGATAATAAATAATACTCAATAAAAAAAAATCAAACAACAACCGCATAAAAAAGACCTTTTTCCATTAATTGAAAAAAAAAATTGACCGAAAAAATAAATCTATCAGGACCACAAACGAATGATTCAAAATACACAATAAATCAAGTTTTTAAACTCCATGACCCACTTGACACAATTCCCCTATCAAAACTAGAAATTGAAAATATTTTTCTCCCACCAACAGAAAAAATTACACTTGAACTTTTAAAACAATATCAAAATTTCGACCCAGTAATTAGACAACTAAATTCTTGGCACAAATACAAAATAAAACAAGCAAAGGCTGATACCACAATTTTAGGAAACAAAACACACCTCCGATATTTCCGAAAATTTAACAAGACAACAATCAATGAAAATACAGATCTTTTAGAATATCAATTAGATGATTCAAAAAGTCCCTGTCTTCCTTTAGGTATGATACTGATAGCATTTAACATCTCCCATACACAAAATACAAAAGGACACTCAGGATCAGAAAAGACATACTCGAACTTCGCACAAAAGTTTTATTTTCCAAATGCCCTAATTTGGATAAAAATATTATGCAATGATTGTATAATATGTCAATTGAACAAACCTTATCCGAATCGAAAACAAATAGCACAAAAACAAGATTTTAAAGGACAAAGTTTTTATTTCAACCATAGAATTTCGTTCGACACAAAAGGACCAATTTCACCATCCACTGAAGGAAATTCTTACATTATGGTCATTGTTGATGCATTCACACATTATGTAGCACTCAACCCAGTACCACATTGTAATGCTTACTATGCATACACAACACTTTACGAACACTGGATAGCTAAATTCGGATTACCCGAAATCCTAGTTACAGACAACAGCAGAGAATTTATTAATAATGAAATAATCACACTATGCCACTTATACAACATTAAACATAAACCACGTACATCTCATGCACCTTGGACAAATGGATTAGTCGAAGGTATGAACCGTTCATTACAAGAATATCTTAGATGTATCATTAATGGAAACGATACACGATACACGGAATGGTCAGCAGATGTAAAATTATTTCCCTTTTCATACAATTCACAAATCACGACAACTTTAGGAATGTCACCATATGAAATGGTTTTTAATCAAAAGCACGAAAATCAATTATGTTTACAGCAAATGCCCGTAAAAATGCACAAAGTTAATGCCAAGCAAATAAAGATTCACCTTGTTATAACCTACCTAAACACACACATGATGAAGATCATTTTCATTACCCACAAATTCTCAAATTAGCCTCCGGCACACATACCGAATGGATTTTAAAAAAAGATAAAAATCATATTGAAATTTACCAAAAAGTAACAAAGAAATTGTTACAAAGGCAAAATATTAACAGCCAAATTAATTCACGTTTTATGCCAACCAGAGATTTAAAAATTGGAACATTTGTTTTAATACCTAATTTTCATACACAAAAAGGAATCTCCAACAAATTACAACCACTTCGGAAGAAACCATACCAAATAATTGCCAAACCCACTGAAGTAACATAAAAACTCACAGATTCAACCAAAAAAGAAATTGTTCAACATCGTAACAGTTTATTACCTTACTACCCAAAAGAATACGCATTACGCGAATTAACTCAATGATATTCTTTTACAGGTTTAAAAGTTATCCAAAATCATACACATATAGAACAAGCAACAAATGTACAATCCGACGTTCAGCATAAACAAAACACAACTCATAAGAATACAAAAACACCAGACCCAAAAATATCTCAATAAGAAAGAAAAAACAGGAAAATGATAGTAAAAACTTTACCACAAGAACAAGTACAAAAATCAAAACACAGATAATTATCACGACTTAGAAATCAACCACGTAAAAATTACAAAACGCTCATCCCACAATCTAAAATTTTAAAGGAAGTTGAATTTCAAAAACAACTTTGATTTTTAAATTAGTAATTTGTATACCTTTAAATCATTTTGAACTTTCATATTTTCAAAACAACATGCTGAAACATACGCAACAATTCTAGTTCCAATTCAGTCAATAGGATTCACTCAAATCCGTCATCTTCAATATCTCTAACACAAACCTACTAGCCGATAGATATTAATCTCCAGGCATATCTATAACTATAACTTTACAACCTCCAGATCAAAAATAAGCAATTTTCTAAAACTTGACAACTAAAATAAATACCACCTTGATATTACAACCCTCCTCTATCTAATAACTCAAAGATCAACAATATTTTCCCAACTCAGACCTCAAAAACCACCCAACCAAAAATTGCAAATTAGCCTAAAGTAAAAAAAGACTATAATCATTTGGCCTAAAGTATAAATATTTTAAAAATACCCCAGATTACCTACCAAATAAAAATGAATTTGACAAATTAGCAAAACAACTGATAAAATATTCCACAGTCTACGCAACATCAAAATTTGACGTTGGAAAAATTAGTTCATCACTACACCTCCCATTAAAACCTGACGCAGTTTTCAAGAAACAAAGAGCAAGTAAAGTACCGGTTCACTTACACGACAAGGTAAATAGATTACTTGATATTTTAGAACAATTCGAAATTATATCACCAGTAAATAAGGAAGAACAACCAAAAGGTAATACCTTTATCAACCCTGTTATCATCCTAGCAAAAGGTGAATCACTAAAAATAGTTTTAGACGCTAGATATCTCAATTCACTAATTGACGAATCAAAATGTAATTGGCCCATTGAACCAATACAAGTTATCTTAACAAAGATAAATGGTAAATACTTCACAACCGCATATATGAATAGTGCTTACAATCAAATGCCACTAGATGAACAATCACGACGCTTAACACAATTTGTTATTGGAAATGGACAATACGAATTTAATCGATTATTCTATGGAATATCCATAGGACCAGCAGCTTTTTCAGCTTTCATGAGTAAAAGTTTTAGACCATTAATACTCAAGAAAAATGCAATCGCATATCTAGATGTTGTTTTCATGCAATCACAAACTAAAGAAGAAATGTTTACAGTTTTGGAACAGTATCATAAAATACTTCAGAACGAAAATCTGAAAGCAGCCCCCAATAAATCACATTTTTTCTTAATACGCGTTAAATTTTTAGGACATAATACTGAACGAAATACCATCACCCCATTAAAATCACGCATTGATGCAACCTGAAAACTTCAACCACCTACAAATAAAAAGAAAATCCAAGAATTCCTTGGAATGTTGAATTTCTTAAGTAAATATGTTTACAAAATGCAGTTATACTTAGGACCTTTCTATTACATCCTCAGACAACAAATTAATTTTGAATGAACCACTGAACATCAAACTCGATTTGAAGAAATTAAAAAACTTTTGACAGAGCAAATTTCAAACACAATTCCAGATCCAAATCAACCATTCTACGCAATGTGCGATGCTTCAAATTTTAGCATCGGCGCAGCATTACTACAATCACATAGTGGAACAAATAAAATCAATCTTATATCAGCAATTTCACGGTTATTCACACAAGCTGAGCTACGACTCTCTACTCTAATGAGAGAATGTACAGCTATAATTTATATACTTACAGAGTACTTACATATAGTTTGGACAGCAGGAAAAAACTTTGCATTACGAGATACATTAAGTAAAAATACGCCACCTGAATTACTTACACGAAACACCACAGTTGAAATAGCAAAAAATATTAAATTCTATCTCGCAAAAGATGAAAAATCACCCCGATTATAATGCAAATACGCAGTAAAAACGGACATTGATCAATCACAAATAAATAATCTACAACATTTTCCACTCTACTTGGATTGCCAAAATAATCACTATGAAGTTGATTTATTAGGTACATCTACCTTTAAACCAATTCCATACTCACAGTGGATAAAAAATGATACTCAACAAAAGAAAATCAAACAACAACCGAATAAAAAAGACCTTTTTCATTAATTGAAAAAAAAAAGAAAATTTGACCGATAAATAAATCTATCAGGACCACAAACGTATGATTCAAAATACACAATAAATCAAGTTTTTAACCTCCATGACCCACTTGACAATATTCCCCTATCAAAACTAGAAATTTAAAATAATTTTCTCCCACCAACAGAAAAAATTACACTTGAACTTTTAAAACAATATCAAAATTTCGACCCAGTAATTAGACAACTAAAATCATGGCACAAATACAAAATAAAACGAGCAAAGGCTGATACCACAATTTTAGGAAACAAAACACACCTCCGATATTTCCGAAAATTTAACAACTTAACAATCAATGAAAATACAGATCTTTTAGAATATCAATTAGATGATTCAAAAAGTCCCTGTCTTCCTTTAAGTATGATACTGATAGCATTTAACATCGCCCATACACAAAATACAAAAGGACACTAAGGATCAGAAAAGACATACTCGAACTTCGCACAAAATTTTTATTTTCCAAATGCCCCAATTTGGATAAAAGTATTATGCAATGATTGTATAATATGTCAATTGAACAAACCTTATACGAATCAAAAACAAATAGCACAAAAACAAGATTTTAAAGGACAAAGTTTCTATTTCAACCATAGAATTTCATTCGACACAAAAGGACTAATTTCACCATCCTCTGAAAGAAATTCTTACATTATGGTCATTGTTGATGCATTCACACATTATGTAGCACTCAACCCAGTACCACATTGTAATGCTTACTCTGCATACACAACACTCTACGAACACTGGATAGCTAAATTCGGATTACCCGAAATCCTAGTTACAGACAACGGCAGAGAATTTATTAATAATGAAATAATCACACTATGCCACTTATACAACATTAAACATAAACCACGTACATCTCATGCACCTTGGACAAATGGATTAGTCGAAGGTATGAACCGTTCATTACAGGAATATCTTAGATGTATCATTAATGGAAACGATACACGATACACGGAATGGTCAGCAGATGTAAAATTATTTCCCTTTTCATACAATTCACAAATCACGACAACTTGAGGAATGTCACCATATGAAATGGTTTTTAATCAAAAGCTGGAAAACCAATTTTGTTTACAGCAAATGCACGTAAAAATGCACAAAGTTAATGCCAATCAAATAAAGACTAACCTTGTTATAACCTACCTAAACACACACATGATGAAGATCATTTTCATTACCCACAAATTCTCAAATTAGCCTCCGGCACACATACCGAATGGATTTTAAAAAAGATAAAAATCATATTGAAACTTACCAAAAAGTAACAAAGAAATTGTTACAAAGGCAAAATATTAACAGCCAAATTAATTCACGTTTTATGCCAACCAGAGATTTAAAAATTGGAACATTTGTTTTAATACCTAATTTTCATACACAAAAAGGAATCTTCAGCAAATTACAACCACTTCGGAAGGGACCATACCAGATAATTGCCAAACCCACTGAAGTAACATAAAAACTCACAGATTCAACCAAAAAAGAAATTGTTCAACATCGTAACAGTTTATTACCTTACTACCCAAAAGAATACGCATTACGCGAATTAAATCAATGATATTCTTTTACAGGTTTAAAAGTTATCCAAAATCATACACATATAGAACAAGCAACAAATGTACAATCCGACGTTCAGCATAAACAAAACACAACTCATAAGAATACAAAAACACCAGACCCAAAAATATCTCAAAAAGAAAGAAAAAACAGGAAAATGATAGTAAAAACTTTACCACAAGAACAAGTACAAAAATCAAAACACAGATAATTATCACGACTTAGAAATCAACCACGTAAAAATTACAAAACGTTCATCCCACAATCTAAAATTTTAAAGAAAGTTGAATTTCAAAAACAACTTTGATTTTTAAATTAGTAATTTGTATACCTTTAAATCATTTTGAACTTTCATATTTTCAAAACAACATGCTGAAACATACGCAACAATTCTAGTTCCAATTCAGTCAATAGGATTCACTCAAATCCGTCATCTTCAATATCTCTAACACAAACCTACTAGCCGATAGATATTAATCTCCAGGCATATCTATAACTATAACTTTACAACCTCCAGATCAAAAATAAGCAATTTTCTAAAACTTGACAACTAAAATAAATACCACCTTGATATTACAACCCTCCTCTATCTAATAACTCAAAGATCAACAATATTTTCCCAACTCAGACCTCAAAAACCCCCAACCAAAAATGGCAAATTAGCCTAAAGTAAAAAAAGAGTATAATCATTTGGCCTAAAGTATAAATATTTTAAAATTACCCCAGATTACCTACCAAATAACAACAAAGCAAAGAAGACCTCCCGAACACCATAAAATTAGCCTCAAACAATTTTTCACAAAACTCAACCCACATGTCAAAAAACCAATAAATAATCCGACCACACTTGAATTTCGCTCCAGAAAATAAAAAATATTCGACGAACGAATAATTTCTTAAATGATTTTCTCTCTAACAGTCGATACCTTAAAAAATATAATCATAAATCTTTTCATAAATTTTTTCATTCTCTTTAAACTTTTGCTAAAGTTTTTTATTGAAACTTTTGAAGCCTTAATAATCCTTTTAATAATTTTTTGCAATATATTTTTAATTTTCTACTCCCTATTTGAAATATATCTCCAACTTTCCCAAATCATTGACCACATTCACAGGTACGATAATTCAAAGTCTATTTAAATGATACGAACAATTTTTAGTAGAACAGATATTTTTTTACTAATCGTAATTTTCATCACATTTTTATCATCCCTAATCATGACAATGTGCAAATGTGTAAAAAAGGCAATAGTCACATTCGCTTTAGCAACAATCCGTTTAATTCTTTTCATCGAAGATTATTACAATAAATATAAATCTTCCCACTAAGAAACAAATAAATCAAACACATTTCCAAAATTGCTAACCAACCACCACCAAAACAGTCTTCACCAACATCCTCCCAAGAAAACCCAATCATACCTACAACTACCCAAAACCCCCAAACATCCACACGAATTTCTTTCCAAGATAACCCGTAAACTTTTGAAGAACGACACGCTCGCTTATCTGAACCACTAGAACCAGTTCAGCGACAAGCATCCCTAAATGAATCAACATATAATTTGTACACCACATTATCACAAGACTTAAATCGAATAAGACATATTAGTCAAAATCAAAATACAGTTGAAGTAAATAGACAAGTTATACATCTACGAAGAAATAGAAATTTTCAAACTCCCAGAGTTCATTTTGATATACCCCAATCACCAACACCAACTACTTCAGAAATTTTAAGTGGTACATTACCAGAAACTCCCACACTCCTTTCACAACATAGCACCTCAAGTATACCCTCAGACTATCTAGGTTCAACCCCCGCATCACAACAAATCCGAGAAAACCCTTTTAATCCCCCAGATACCAGAGAAAGACCACCATATTGGACAACACACTCATATACACAAGGTGAACCGAACTTGGTAAATGAACCAATAGATATTTCTACTGATAAAACACTATCATCGTTACCAGAAACATGATCACTCCCTCAACACCATCATTAAGTCAAATCTCACCGACACTTTTCCCTTTAAATTTCCCGAATAACCTCGACGCTAGATATCGAGAACAAACATCATCAAACATCCCTTTACGATTAGATTGGAACACTTTCGTAGCACCTCCCTCATTATTTGGACAACATCAAGAAAGTAACTGACTCCACAGTTGGGCACTCAATAGATTACAATATAGACAAGATATCCACGAAGATATTCGAGAACATAATATTCAAATACTTCAACAAAATAGTCTCCAATTGAAATTATAAAATCACAATCAAATTAAATAATATTGTTCAACATCCCTACCCATTAAATCCACCAAATATAACAGCTCAATCGCTACCACCACCATTTATAACAACTGAAGTAATATATAAATTCGATAGATTTACAAAAAACACAATTGGATACATAACATTTTACAACCCATACTCCGGATTATCATACGCATGTATATTCTAAAAATATTAACGTTTCAACCCATCCTTTTTCTAAAATTTTCCGACCAAAACACAAATCCTTCTCCTCGCACAGGACCCCAGGATTCATTAAAAACACACTATGATTGTGAAGAAAACGAACAAAAAACACTACACAAATATGCAATAAATCAAGTATCACAATGCGAAACAGAACCACAAGCTATAGAAACTACAAATGTAATAGCATTATTGTACTCAAAAGCCCGAGCAACAACAGTCACAGGATATAAATTTACAGCAACATTTTCCGAAAAGAAAGTACATTGTTCACAAGTTTCCAACGGAAATAAGAACCGACTTGATCACGAATCATTTTACCAGAGTAATATTGAAAGACTTTCCCGACAATTATAAAAACGAATTACTCAGACTAAATCTAACAAGAAATAAAAACACAGACAGAAAAATAATAAATTTTCAAGTCTTTGCCGACTCTGTACATCAAGCAGAAATTGAACGATATCAAGGACATGTTAAATTAGACAAATAATACCCATATAATGGCGCACACGGACGATTAACTTATGATACAAACGATAAATACTGGATACCACACATTGGAATAAATAATCTTTCAAACTGCAAAGCAGATACAAAAAATAAAGTATATCAAGAAATAATGTTTTTTGATTGGAAAATACAACTTGAAAAAATACAACTCACACGAAATTTAACTGATAACACCATGATCGATCAAGGAATCAGATTACCCTGCAAAAATGATCAAGGTTATTGTGATCCTACAACAAGGACCCAAGCAACAATTGTTTGGTTTCCCGAAGATACATGAACAACATTTCAAGTAGCAAAAATACCCGCTCGAATGATAAAATTTCATGAAAAATATTTTATTGAATCAATCTCATACGAACAAGTAATTTTGTCTCGCAAACAAAGCACTGATTTCAAAAACATTCATGATATAGAAAATAAATTAACACGCTTTCAAGTCTATCAAGAAACAGAATTTGCATGTAAATATAACAATCCACTTTGTAAAACACAATACTCTGAAATATTGTCGAATACGAAAAAGGTTTCGACATGACCACTGGAAAAATAAAATTTGACCCTTATGCCACAGGTCATTCTCTTAACGAAGGAACATCATACGTCCCAGTTAACTTTTATAAAAGTAAAGGTCAACCTGGTGGAAAATTAAAACCATACGACAGTAAAAGCACACGTTTACAAGAATTATCACTAATGAATAGCACCTACTTTGGTAATATTCATTATAATATCCACTTGGACATGAAATTAGACTACATAATTAGCAGAATTTTTCAAGAAATGTCACTTTCTGAATTAGAAACACTTCATCAACTATGCGAATTAGAAAGAACACAAATTTTACAATCACTCGCATTAGCAGTACTAAAAATACCTTACGCAGGATATTTATTATCAGGAAACAGATCAAATTTTCTTGATTACGAAGGAAACATTTTATGGTTTTATACTTGCACCAAAAAAGTATCACCATTATAGGTTTTCGAAGATAAACGTTGTTATAAAAAAATCCCCATATTCTATAAAAAATAAAGTACATTTTGTCGATACACTCTCAAGACGAACTTATTTTTGGGATACCGCAGTCCCATGTGGATCAGAAAATAGCCACAATGTCGTACAATTAAACCCTGATGAAGATAAATACTACCTACTTACACCGTATCCTACATTAATGCAACCACTTAAAAAGTTTTCACCCGAAACCATCCAAGCTATCGCTCGTAACCCAAATATTGATTTACAATCAATTGGAATATACTCTAAATCTGATATACAACATCACATTAGAACATAACAATTTCAAGAATTACTAACACAAATGGACACAATACAACGACAATCAATCGACCAGAATTTAATAAAACTTGCCGAAACCGCAGGATTTGCAGACATTTATACACAAGACTACAGCGGATATTTTAAAGATATCAAAGACTACATATAAGTAAACGGTGAAAAATGAAGACCACAGGATATTTCACTCATAAATATTTTCAGTTTTTTTTCTTCTTAAAAAACAAAATTCTTGCCTTTCTAGGATGGCCCTATTACATCTTAGAAAAATTAACCATTTTATACGCCATGTTTAACTTTATAGGATTTTTTTTCTCACTGTTAAAAGGAATCTATAACACATGCGCTATACACACACAAGTGAACCGCCAAGCAAATGTAGCACGTATACTATTTGCAGGATTTTTCGGAATTTTCTCATCATCAATCAATAAAATACTTCTAGATGCACAAATAAAAGAATATAATACAAAAACATCCACAAGACCAAACACATATAACGAAGAACATAATAATGTAGATACAACACCTACAGCACCACAGATACCACCCTAACCACAAAATCATCCATTATCATTAGTTCCCCGAAATTTTCGAAACCTAGCAATCACAAATAATGCAAACTTTTGACCAAAAACAACACAAAGTCCCATTCAGCACATAATGACAAATCTCTCACAAAATGATGATACATATGAACAAATTATTGAACAACCCCATACCACCACTTTTCAGTCTCAAAATAATCATTTTTTCAGCCCACGATGAGCCGACAAATTGGATCCCTCCATCGCTCAAATTCCCACCCAGCCAACCTCCAAACTCAAATCCCAATTATCCCACTTTTTGCTTTCCCGCCACCCGATTTTCCAATTATTAATATACCATCAAGCACGAATTCAGATACTAACTCAGATATTTCAGTTTTTCTTCTTATCTCACAATTTAATAACTCCGATGTAGAAAGCCCCGACAAATTTGCAGACTCCGAACCATCTCCCTCTACCCATACCCAGACCAACTCCTCAGTTTTTTCGCAACCCCCTTTTCGACCCAAACAATCCAATCATCCACTTCCATCCCTTTCCACTCCTTCTTACGCTTCCCAAGTAACCCCAACCTATTCTCCATTTCATTCCGACAGATCACACAAAACCTCCCCAGATACCATCCAAATTTCCGCAGAACTCGGCAATTTTATTACATTACAACAACAACTAATACATCCCCAAACTCTCACAATACATCAACTATCATCCACAATAACATCCTCAAATCCACCAACTCCTACACCCTCTTCAGCTTACACTCCATCATTAGCTCAGTCATCCACATCCACTGAAGCACCTACCAGTACTTACCGAGCTTATCGCACTTTTAAACGAAAATTCCCAAATCGCCCATTCCCATCCCCAAGGCCTGTGCTTACATAATAGTTTCTGCCGGAACCGGGAACAGAAAGTAAATGTGAATCTCCTGCTCTGCTGTAGACAGAGACTGTTGGAGCAAGAAAATTGGCGCACGGCCCGCAAATCTGTCGAGATTTGCAGAAGGTGTTGGAACATAGCGAAATGGTCGAGCAAGAGGTTGAGGCTATGGAAAAAAGAGTTGGGGAAGCCTAGACGAAGACAGAAATAGGGAGAGATGAGAAACTGAATTGTGCGAAAACCTAACCAAGCCAACAACGCTTGATGATTGAAAACTTTAACTGTTTGTTTTAATTAGAACCTGGTCAGAACAGAAGTAGAAATTGTTGCAATTTGTTTAAAAATGTTGAATTACAAAGAGAATCGTTTGTTATTATTTATTTAGGCACGATATTATTTAAGTTTAATAAACTAAGTAAACCTGAGTGAAATTTTTTAAACCCATATAGAACTCATCAGGTTATGGGTACGCTCGCTTGAGAAGGGTGGAATCCTCAAATATTTTCCTAGCCACAAAGTTTCTTAGTTTGAATAAAAGGAAAACAGCATGTGTAAATGATTTTAATTTGTGAGTAACTCTAAGTTAATTTTAACGGGTGCGTCGCCCCGACACATTCCAAAAATTTTCAAACAAGTAAGAGCGAAAAGAAGTTTTATGATGGAATGACGTAAGCGGTCAGAAAATAAGTTTTATCTAGGACACTCCTCGTGGTGCATATTTGGCGAAAGTGTAAGAAGGCAGTGAGATTCACTATAATGCCCTTTATGACCCGTGGTGAGTTGCGGTAATGTACATAAATTTTAGTTTCTGATGCGGTTTGTAAGTTTATTATAGAGCACTGGATCACCATTGAAGATAACCCGGAGTGAGTTATGCGTTCAATGGAGACATCGAGGAGACTATCTGGGGAGTGTTTGCCATTCCCCCGGATGGAACAACCGAGCCATCCGACGCACGCCGAGAATAACATTAAAGGTGTTGTTATCAAGTTTCAATAAAGATGAGGCTCATATTGTTCCAGAATTTTAAATTTTCAAATTTTCGATTCGGGCTGGAACAATTCTCAGAAATGCGAAAAGCGGTCGTTTTGACCAGAAAATATACCAAAAAACAGCCCAGCCGATTGAAAGACGGAAAAAAGTCGGAAAAAGGGAGAGAAGAAAAAAGATAAACGAAGCCAATTGTCGTAACTCGATGATACGACAAGATGTTCGTCAGCAGAAGACCGTGGAAAAAGAAGGTCAAAGGCGACATTCGGGACGGATCCGAACCCTTGCGTGCATCAGAAGTTGGGAAATATCAGCAATATCTCCGGGAGAGTACGGAACCAGAGACCCGGTGCCCAGAGAGTTTTGATCTACCTTATCGATATATTTAAGCTGCTGAAATGCCCTGAACGCATTTTATTCACTCTGATTTTAGTCTAGTTTTTCAGAGCATGAACAGTAGAGTAGAGGAAAGAGTCAATCCATCTCTGACGGATTTGGCTGATAACTGTCAGTGAAAACAAATATAATTGGGGTTTTCTAGCCGTGTTTTTATTAGTATTCATGTTGTCTGGGGATTTGAAACCCAGCTATGTGTTTAATTTTGGATGTAAACGAAAGCTAATCAAAATTCATTTGGCTGATAGCCTAAAAGTGGTAACATAGTTTTTAGCCCAAAACAGACCAGAAATAAACAACTGGCTAGGTCAAGCTGGTTGAAAACGAATGGGATTAAGGTAACTGACGTCAGGCAGTCGTATGTAGGGACTTTTCCTACGCTCCGTTACTGTCTAGGCGAATGTTACATTCATTTTGAGAATTATCAATAGTTGTAGAAGTGGCTATTCCTGTCGGTGGTAACGGCAGTTCAAGAGTGGGTAAAACCTCATCCGAGTCAACCAACATTTTATGTTGTTTTAGGATTTGTGTGTGTCAAAGATTGTTCATGATACATTGTGGGATTTTGAGTCTCGAAAAAAGAAAATGTTCACCAGACATTTTTTTGAAGACACTGAGCCCGACTCGTTAAGCTTCAAATTTTTCTACATCAAATATATTATATTTATCAAAAAAAACTGCGAGTTATTATCCTAATTTTTGACACAAGAAACTGGTTGTAATGAGTTGTAATGTCTGCAAAGTTTTTTTTTGAATTCTAAATTAAAATTTTTTAGTTTCATAATCAATATGTTTATCAACTAACATCTTATTTATCAAAAAACAACTCATTGAGTTAGTAACCTAATTGTTGACACAAGAAACAACTTCTAAATTGCTTATAGCTCGTCTAGATAGTTTCTGAACTGTTTTTGTACATTTTTTGTTCGAACGGATACAGGGTGTCCCGATCGGCAAACTGTTTTTTGTTCTTTCTGTGACTTGTGCTTAAAATGCATTTCTTAGTACCGGATACAGAGTATCCTGGTGTGTTTGAAATATCTACCTTCTACTTCTTCGCAGTTTTTGTTCAATTGACATTACTTTTACCGGATACCGGGTATCCTGGTTTGTTGCTGAAGTCTAACATACCCTATCAGAAGGAGCAATTTGTATTTCGTATCTTCCATACTTCCCATGACACAAATGTTTGCAAGTTGATTTTCCATGACGTCGATGATTTTGAATATGCACCAGGAATAACCGCAACAACATACTTAAGCTTTAATATGTTCTATGATACAAAAACGTCACTCCAATTGTTAATTTGTGATATGTATCCTGAAGGTTGTAGAGAGGGACAACTGATAATTAGCTTTCGAATGTTTCACTTTCTAAATTACAATAGAAACATTCGGTGGCATTCTCAAGAAAAAAACCACCGCTTTTCTCGATCTTTAAAAACAGCGTACGCAAATTTATAAAGAAAGTTTTTTTCCCATACATCAAGCATTGAATTTATCCAAAATTTGCCTGTAAATTGAATCAATTCTTCTGCTGAAAAGGGATAACGGTTTGCAGCAAAACACAGGCGGGAAATTGCAGCTCGATGAAAACTACAGTTTTGTAAGCAGAAATAATAAACATTTCGCAATTTTGTCTGCAGTGTTATAATTAAACAGCTATTTATAACGTTTGAAAATTTTGCATTATCACTCGAACTTATTTCAATAGAGATGTTCGTATTTCTCAACAAATTTTTGATTTCTTTGGAGAAAAAAAATTCTGTTGTTAAGAAACTGTTTTGATCTGACATATCAGAAGCAAAGAAATTGATAATTTTTAGACTGAAATGTTTGACTTGCAGGCATGGTAAGCCTACCCCAATATCTAAAATTGGGTGATATAAAACTTCTTTACTTATGTCGAGTCTGCTTAATTGTTTCATTTCTGCATTTAATAATTCTTGGCATTTACTAACAGTATCCACGTTAACTGTAGTATGACGAGCCAAATGAAAAAACTTAGAAAGAACATAAACTGACAGTGTTAATGACTTGGCCCTCAAAGATTTACTTAGTGAAATTAACCCTCGATGTTTTTGAGGTTGAGAACTCAACAATAGTTCAATGTTTTCAACTTTTTGGGAAGTATAAAACAAGACACCGAATATTTTTATTTCCTAGAATGTTTTATAGGGTGATAAATCAGGTATAGAAAGCACTTCACTCTTACATATGTTAATCATCATTTGAAATTTTTTGCAAATTGTGTCGATTAAACAAAACAGCTGTCAATACAACGGATTTTGATAAGGTACCTCATTTCATCTGCATATGAAACTAATTTGGGGCACAATAACCCGAAACCTTCAATTGCTTTTGTAGATTCAGTTGCTTGAAGAAGGGGTTTGGCAAAAACTATGAACAAAAATGCGGAAAGAGGGCAACCTTGTCTAACACCACGATGAATTTTGAAGCTGGCTGGTAAAAAACCATTTATCTCAAATACTGCTTTTGAGTCTAAATACAAAGTTTCAATAGCTCTAACGGAAACCTCATCAAGGTTTAACCCTTTCAAAATTTTGATGAGAATTGATCTGTCAACTCCGTCAAATGCTTTAGAAAAGCCTAATTTTGCAGTACATGAACCTCGGTTAGCCAATTGTTCTAGAGTAATTGCTTTTTTCAACTTTCGTATTGCTGCTTGCATTTGTCTTCCAAGCAAATACGCGTGCTGATGGTGTTTTACAAATTACAGACTACATGGGCAAAATTTTTCGCGTCCGTATTTATGAGACTGATCTGGCAAAAATTTTGTACTGCTACGGCTTTTTCAGATTTTGGGAGCAGTTTGATTATTGCTAAATAAAAACTGTGAACAAAATGATTGCAAACTTTAGCTAAAATTGATCAAAACTCATCCGTGAAATTCTTTTAAAGCCGAGATGTAAGGCCGTCTGGTCCAGATGAGCTTTTTAAATTCAGTTTGTTTATAGCCATAAGATTTTCATTTTCTGTAAAGTAATTATAGCCATAATTTTCATTTTTTTCGAGTTAGTTTTTTGACAAAAACGTCATTAGTAGTTGATCAGAGTCTGTTGTAAAACTATTTGAAAAAATATGTGAAAAATACTTTCGAAATTGATTAAGAATATCCTCATCCGTATGATAAACGTTCTGATCCACTTGAATTTGCTTGACTGAGTTACTTGTCTTCTTTGAAGTCCATCGACTATAAAATTTAGGCACACTCTCAAAAACATAGCAGAGAGTTTTCTGAATTTTTCAAAATCTGAAAAAATTTTCCTTGGAAACTTCTTGAAGATGTTCCAGCACCAAATGATACTTTTCGATCAAACTCGGGCTTGGAATTTTTCCGCTGTGAACGCAATCTCTGAGAACATTTCTGATCTACACGCTTTTTTATTCTCTTGAATAAATTTCAGAAGATCACGAAAGTTATGCTTAAATTTTTGTAACAACTTGGTGTTTCATTTTCAAAAATTTTTTTTTAGATCTTTACGAATTAACATTACGAGGCTAAACTGTGCACTGGATAGGAGCACAATTTTTTGTCTGTATGTTCCTGGATTCCAGAGACAAGTCTTTAGACATTTGAAAATTTTGTCGGAACGATCAGAGAGAAGGAAAGAACACAAAAGGAACAAAGGGAGCGTCCTTGTAGCGGAATCCGCTTACAATGCACAAAATGCACAGTTTGGCCTCGTAATGAAGCTGGCGTTGTTTTTAATATTTCTTGATTTAATTTCCAGTAACTAGGGCGCGCTGATAAAAGTGAGATGGCTTAACAAAAACGTGTAAGAGCAAAAGATAAGAGATTGATTTTTGAGTGCTTTGCAGAGAATCATACTCTGCTTCGAAATTCATAGAAGCATAATCTTTGCGCGCAAAAGTTTTATGTTGTTTGTCATAGTGTGTATAATCACAAAAACCATTTTTGAGTGCGAAATCAACAAAACCAAAACAATCAAGAATTTGTTTTTTGAGTTGGGTAAATCGTTTGATACGTGCATCATTCAACTTGATATTTATTAAGTAAAAATCTGATGCCTAATTTCAGAGAATTCGAAATTCCATTTTTCGATTAAATTTTTGATGTATCTTTCTTGAGAACGTAATATACGTTTTTCACCAAAGTGATTTTTTATTTCCAAGAACCATTCGAGAACGCCCTTATCCTCAATGCGAATCCGCTTACCAAGATTGGCAATCAGCTCTTGCACTGAAATTTCATCAATATTAAAAATTATCATGTCATCATCATTCACAGCAATGAAACTCATTTTCTTAGGATGATAAAATAAACAGGTGTCTACAGAGCTTCTTAAGTAACCAAATTCCAAAAAAATTTTGTTAGAAACTGATTCCAAGCTCGACTCGCTCGTTTTAAGCCGTAAATACATTTTTTGAGCTTGCATACATCACGTTCACCAGACTCAAAACCACAAGGTTGCTCAATGAAAGTTTCATCCTCTGACGTAGAATTGAAGAAAGCTGTTTTGACATCGATTTGGCGCATTTTTATATCATGCTGTGCTGCAATGGCATATAATGAGCGAATAACTGTCATACTAATAGTAGGTGAAAAAGTTTCAGTATAATTTTGTCCATAAGTTTGACTAAATCCCTTAGCTACATAACGTGCCTTATATCGTTCAATTTAATCTTCGCTTTTATGCTTTATATCAAAAACCTATTTGCCCTTCGTTAATGGTTTTCCAGAAGGTAAAGCCACAAGAATCCATGTTTTATTTTCTACAAGACTTTTGAATTCATTTTGCATTGCAGCTTGCCATTTTTCAGCTTCAGCTGACAAATTAGCTTCCTAATAATTAAGTGGAACATTGCCATTGACGCTAGCAACCATTACAAAAATTACAGTTTTCATCAGTAGAAAAATCACAATCTTAGTGCCAGGCAGGTCTTCGAATCATCCGACCAGTCCTATTAGTTTTAGGAATATCAAGTCCCAAAGCAGTAGAGTGTTCTTCATCACTCACAGATTGTTCTCTTGATTTGGATGATGTAGACCGTTTTGGTAAGAAATGTATCGAACTGTCAGGAGTGGAATAAGTGATATTTTGCAGATTGTCTGCAGTTGGAGTTTGAGGAGAAGACTCAATGGCATCAGATGTATCAAAATCATCGTGAGTTGTGTAATTTTCACTTGTATCTAAGTAGATTGGAGTATCTTGAATTTCCATTTGCACATTATGAGGACTAGATGCTGAAGATACTCTTTGAGAAGTATCAGTAATTGTAGAAGTAGCTCTCCCTGTAGGTGATAACGGCTGTTCAAGTGGAGGAAATACTTCATTTGCATCAGTTGCTCTTGTTTGTGCATTATTGACCCCCACTGAATCTGTGACAGCCCCCACTGGATCATTGCCCGGAAAAGGCAAAACACCAGCACACCTTGATCCGTTATCGAGACCTGGGAATTGTTCTTCGTGAAATGTCACATTCCGAGAGCGATAAAATTTCTTTTTCACAAAATCAAATAAAATATACGACTTGAAACGTCATAACCAGTAAAAACTGTCTTTTGCCTTTGGGTAATAACTTGCGCTGGTGGGTTTCAATTTTTGATATACATAAGCAACCAAAAACTTTTAAATGATGAACACTGGGTTGCTTTCCGTAAAACATTTCGTAGGGTGTTTGATCATCATTAATAGCAGATGTTATTACACGATTTCTTGTGTATACTACAGTATCAACTGCCCTTACCCAAAAAAATTCCGTTAACTTTGACGATAATAAAAGCGCCCGTGCATTGTCAAAAACCATTCGCCAATAGCGCTCAGCTATACCATTTTGATGAGGAGAGTAAGGACTTGTAAATTGCTGTGCAATGCTGTTATTCTTGCAAAAATTTTGAAATTTGCTTGAAATATATTCCCCACCATTATCTGACCTGAGCGTAAATTCAGTTACATTACATGGTTGGACCACCGTATTAAGGAAAAGTTGTAGTTTTGCTAATGAATCGCCTCGAGAGGCCATAAAATATACTGTTGCTTATCTTGAAAAATCGTCAATAAAAGATATTGCAAATTTGGTCCCATGCAATGATTCCGGAACTGTGGACTAAATCAAATTTTCGTGTTACCATAACTTGAGGGTTTTTAGATATGTCAGACGTTGATATCTTACATTCTGAACAAGTAGTACACTTATCGGTTGCCAATGAACCAGAAATAACCATGCCTTTTATTGCTTGATTTGCAGTTTTTTTCAATGTTTAAGTATTTGCATGTGAAAACCTTGCATGCAACTTAGCAATAGACAATGCCGACATATTCGTCTTGTAACATTCGTCTACTGCAGTCACACATGAGGCTTAAGAAAAATAGGCCCTATAACCACTGGCTCAAGGGTCAGGGACACTATCTCTTGTGTTTTCCCACCTCAAGAACGGTCGGAGCCAGTTCGGTTCGCTTGTGACATGAGACTACGACCCGTTACAGCTTAAAGGCTACTACTAAAATATCCCCCCACTCTAGAATTAGAAACGTCCCCATACTTAGGTCTCTAGATACCCAAAATACATGAACGCCGTTAAAAACCGGGTTGGAACAATCCGTTAGGTTACTTTTTATTAGACAGTGTGACTTTGATCCATTTCAGATGGATCAACCTAAAACTCGCCTTACCTCAACATAACAATCATAAAACACACTCTAGAATTTAAATTCGTACTCACATATCAGCGCTCTCAAGAGTTGGGAAAATAATCCAGTCAGTAACTAACTCAAGAAATAAATAACTAAGAGAAGTTTAATGTTTTATAGTTTGGACAGCAAGGATAAGTTCATGCTCTAGAATTTGAGTTCTCTTGGACCGTTGGGACACTCCAGTTGTCCGCCTTTCCGCTGAAGGTTCACTCTGGTCCAACTTTAGTAATCGCTCTCTCGGGGATACTCTGTCTTCTATTTCAAGTAGGACAGCTCTACTCTCGTTCACTATGATGGAAATTGCGAATAGCAATTTCCCACTCGTTTTTAATTGACAACTTCCCCGCAATTGTTCTAAAATTGCTCTGATTTCTTTTTCTGATTTTCAGTTATCGCGAGAAAATCGTGCATGACATGTTCCTTTCGAAATTTTGAAAAATTAAATTTCACTTCAAAATCAAGTATTTTCTGCTCTTCTCAAGGTCAAACTTCCAAATATGACCGACTGGCACATACTCCCCGGACTCGAGATCGATGTCCTCATCGCGCGCTGTCTTCTGCCAGTGAGTCCCAGAAAAACCGAGTGTTGCTCAAGATACAGTGCCAGTGGTCATTTACAGAAGTTTGCAGCAGATTCAAGATTATCTACACCCCAAAATTCACGACCATTTAAAATTTTCACACTATTGCTAAACAGCAATCAAAATCTGCATTTACCTGCACCTTTGAATTTTCGCTTTTCAAGCCAATCATTTAAAATTCTCTTTTGTCCTATTCAATCAGGAAATTGTCATGCAGCATTTTGATCTATATAATAGATATAGTATATTAGTAACAATATTTACTTTGTTAAAATTTCTTTTTCGTGAATCCAAGTTTCACTCGGATTCACACTCAAGCCCCCTTTCCCTCTCAAGACTCAAGATCCATCCGATTTGCCCATTCATCTCGTGCTCTTCGCCTTGGAGGTACTGCCTCCTGAAGTGCTAGATGCGGCAAACTGTCTCAACAGTTCCTCTTCATCATCGGAACTAATCACAATCTCCTCCCAAGCCTTCAGCTGTTCATAGGATCGCATCCATTCTCTCTGCTCCTGCAATCTCTTTGCTTGGTTGGGTAGTGCCTTCACCCTAGCTTCTCGGTTCAAGCAAAAGGAGTTGTGCAGGCTCAAGCTCACGTTCTTCGCCAGGTCTTCCTCTAGTATCGACTCCCTCGCTTTGGTGTTGTCTCTAGACATCTTACCCACTCTCTTCCATCCCGTCGTGATCGCATTACGATGGGTTAGCAGGGGTCTCTTGAAAGCTTCCGGCCCAATCTCGGCCTGGAACTGTCGATACTCCTTTTGATGTTTTCTCATGTGATCTTTTGTTGCCCTGTACAACCAAGACGTCAGTGTCGCCCGAAACCATGGAAAGTACCTCAAGCGACTCCATACGTGCCTGACTTCCGTTGGTATGGCGAATACTTTGCACGCAGTCTCAAACAACTCAAGTCTCCTGCTGTAGTCTATCGCGTATATTGACTCAGCCGTTGGCGTCGTCGCCTCCCGATATTTCATTATATTCTCTTCTATCCATCTCAGAGCTAACATCGTACTCACTACTAAGAGCGTCACCTTCTGCCGGTGATCCGGTAGTCCGATCGACCGAATCTCTTCCACATCCCACACCAGGCAAAGGTTCTTGTGATCTGGATACCACACCGTTTGTGCCAAACAGTGGCATGGGCATTCCCCATGAGAGATCTCAATGCTCCTGAGATTACGCTCCCCTGAGGCTTCCAAGAGAGGCTCAAGCTCCATCATTTTCTCGTGCATCGTGTCGTTGTCTTCCAGGTTCGGAGTACTTCCCACAGGTTTCCCGATCACGTTTTGTCTCTCGTGATCGCTTGTGTTTTCTCTTTCCAACTCCGACTTTAGTTGATCACGATTCGCGGCGTTCTCCCGCACCTTTAGCTCCTGCTGATGTTCCGCCCTTAGCATCTCAAGTAATTTCAACGTCTGATCCCGCTCGTCGACTGCCTGGTCTCTCTCCAGCTGAAGCCTCTCCCTATCCAACTTCGCCTGATCCCGATCGAGGTTCGCTTTATTCCTTTCCTTCAGCGCCTTCTCAAGCTCTTTCCTTAGGACTCCCAGCTCCGGATATGCCTCGGTCGTCTGTTGCGCCCGCGACATCGACGGCACCTTACTCGAGCTCTGGCCCGTGGATCTCGCTGTTGGCCTCGTCGGTAGCGGGAACTCTCCTGCGCCGTGTTCGGTGTTGTTACTTTGCCAAGTCAAAGCCCCTTACTCCTCCATCCGCATTCCAAGACAACCATCTGGTCTGTGCTCGATTTGATATGCCCTCAGTGGTGTAGCCGACTATCAAGACAGCCTCCGTCGCAGACTCCCTGCACTCGCCCTGGTCCTCCAACTGGAGGATCGCATTCAGCATCACCGCCATTCTCTCGTCGATCTGGGTGTGGTCCAGGTCCCTCAAGCGTCTGTACAGCTCGTCAAGAGTGGGCCTCTGCAGAGCCGTGGGCATAGAGTTCCAGAATCGGTCTGCCATTCTTTATAACTTCGGGATGTGTGTAGATAGATGTCAACCAGCTCAAGAATTACCTTACCAACTCAAGAATTACCTTACCAACTCAAGTATTACCCAATTCAAGAAATCTCTAGAAATCTTCTCTTGCAAGCACTTGCTGTAGATCCGGATTGTCGCGTGTTCAATCAAGATTCTCTTTTTCTGTTTCTCGCTTGAGTGTAGTTGGATATTCAACTTTGTTTTCAAACTTGATCTGAAAACATAAAGCTCATTAAAACTTAGTATGTCACGTTCCTAACCTAGAGACCCCCCTTCTACCCATATGATTAAAATCTTATCATTCACATATCACTTAAAACAATTTGATTGGATCTCCCTTAAGAACATGCAGATTCATTTTATGTTTTAGCACCATCAATTCTTTCTTTTAAAATTCAATTGTCATGCCGATCACATCTTAAGATCCCTTTACCTGCGCCGCACCCCAGTACCTGACTCAAGACTCCTCCCTCACACCCGACCTGGTACTTCCATGTACCCGACTCAGGCGATGCTCAAGTAGTACTTCTTGTGAAGATGCACCATTATCTCTGTTTCTGCAAAGACCACATGTAGGATAGCGTACAATTCCCTCGAGCTCAGTTTGCCCCTGTTTGGGTCGTACACCGGCATCGAGACCTCCACTATTCCTCTTTCAATCATGAAGTCACGTAGTCTTGTCAGTGCCAATATCACGTGTTCGGGATCAATTGTGTTTCTGTCGTTGACTCTCGTTACTAGGAAGCAGAGGTATTTGCCCGGGACTTGTGCCACTGACGGTGGAAGCGCTGCTATGCCTCCCAGTCCTGGCCTCTGTCTGAACAGAAACTCTACGTTCTGGTACTCTCTTTTGAAGTCAGCCTCCAATCTTGATTTGAAACTCATATCCGCCGTGATGCAGATCGCGCTGGTCCTGTTTGACAGGATGAAGTCGCTATCTGTTATCATGATGTTCTCTGAGTATTCATTGGGTATTTCGAATTTCGTTTTGAAATTCCTTCCTATGGTAGGCTCTGGTTCTTCTTCCTCCAGTTCCAATCCGCTTGTTTCCCTCACTTCCTTGAGCTTCTTTATCATCAAATTTTCGGTGTGGGTAAGTCCTACCCCCACTCCCCGGACAAAAATATTTATCGACGTCCCCGTCGATGTAGTCGGGTCTGAATTGTCCTTAGGGATGTCCAGTGGCCTGTCTGTTGCTGTCCATCCGAAAAGAGGGTCCTCTGTCTTCATGTAATTTGCTGCTGATATATCGACTTGCTGAATGCTTTGTCCTTCGTGGCTCTCGTCCTTGACATCACGCATCCACTCTAGAATCCTCAAGTTCGTGTTCTCCCTCCTTTCTATTTCACTCTGCTCGAGATCCGTCTCCAATTCTGGCGTCGAGTAATCATCCTGCGGATAATGTCCACCATCTTCAATGACCTGCCATTCCTCTCCGGCTTCCAGTTCGCCTGCGCTTAGTAGTTCATCGCCCAACTTGTCTGGCTGTATCTTATCGATCAAGAAGTCATCCCCGTACCTATTGTACCTCATGCCTGTGCGTTTACGATTGCCAGTCCTGGTTTCCGGTGGTGTTGGTCGATCCGGCTCCATCCACTTCGGTACCTCGTTTTGCTCTGGGTCGTTCCAGTCTTCTTCTACAAATGAACCTGCATCCGACTCCACTTCTATCTTTTCGTTGTCGTCCAAACTCAAGTTCTCATTACCATCATTTTTCTCTCTAGTGCCTTTCTCATTCACTTCGCACGCTGGTTCCACCACCAGGTACTCAAGACCTTCCATGTCTCTTGGTAGGCACCAGTCCTCCGGGGACGGGACATGAGGCTTCAGATTTTCGTAATGTGCTGCTCGCCCTGTACTCAAGCGATAGAACCGTCCTTGTTGATGTACTTCCGTAATCATGAACGGTCCTCTCCATTTCTTGAGTAGTTTCTTTGTTCCCTTGGGCGGTATGACATTTTGGAAGACCCACACGTATTGGCCCACTTCGTATGGCTTTGCTCTTAGTATCTTTTCGTCATATTTCTTGCGTTGCCTCATTTGCGCTTGCGCCGTGTTTCTCCGACATAGCTCGTTTAGCTCTTGTTGTCTTTTGATCGCTTCCTTCACGTATGCTTGAGGTGACGTCCTCTTCCCCTCGTACTCCGGGTAAAAGAATGTTATAGGCATTGCCCTTTCCCTGCCTGTCAACATCATGAAAGGACTGATACCCGTCGTTGAGTGCTGAGTACTATTATAGGCTCCTACTACCTGTGGCAGGTATTTGTCCCAGTCCGTCATGTATCTCGAGCAGTACACCCTGAGCATGTTGACCAGTGTCCTGTTCTGTCTCTCTACCAACCCATTGGTCTGTGGATGATAGGTCGTCGAGTGCGCTTGAGCAATGTGTGATCTCTTCATCAATTCTTTTGTCAAGTCCCCCACAAAAGCCTTGCCGTTGTCTGACTGGAAAGTCATTGGACAACCATATCGCGATATCCAATGCGTTATCAGGTGATCACATGTCTCCTCTGCCGAGGCTGTCTGGCACGGAACCGCTTCCGCCAACTTGGTGAAGTGATCTATTATAACTAGTATTTGGTTATAACCCGACTCCGTCATGCAGATTTTCTGATGGTCTATCTGCACCACTTCATTGAATTCCGAACTCTCGACAGACTTGAGGGGAAACTTCATCTTCCTTGGGTCTTTTACTTGAAGGCATGCTAGGCAGGCATTCACCCATCTCTCGCAAGCTTTTCTCATTCCCGGCCAATCAAACCTGTGAAGTATCCTTTGTTGTACTTTATCTATCCCCTGGTGGCCCATCTGGTCGTGTGATCTGAAAAGCACCTCCGTTTGGTACAATTGTGGTAGTATGATGAGGTTGTGTTTGTGTAATATTTTTTCCTCATCTCTTCTCTTGCACGCTACCACCCCTTCAGCTGTGTGATAAAGTAAATCTCTCTTTTCCTTGTAGAACTGGCTCAAGATCTTGTAGCTGTCTTCCTCAAGTTCCCCCTTCTCCTTGACTCCCGAATGGATCCATTTGGAGAGGTTACTTGTCATTTTGTCATTCTTCTGGGCCCTTATTAGGTCAGACAGCCTGTATCTCGCCTTAACGTGCTCCTTTAGCGCCATGATCTGTCCATTCATTTCACCAGGGTTGTGGGTGTCATCACTCAGCTTCACACATATCATCCTTTTCACGATTTTCATGTCGTCTTCTGGTACCAGATTCGTTCTGACGTTTGAGTTGCACGATAGTTCCCTTAGTGGTTTTCTTGAAACTGCTATTTTCTCGAGCTCTTCACCACCTCGTACCTCTTGTGTTTCCAGATTGTACGTCCCTGAAGATGGATCCGTCTGTAATTCCCTGTCGTGCTGTCTTATCTTCTCTTCCGCCAGTATCATGCATAGACTGTCTTGGTCTTCGCTGCTCTCATCCGAGTCTTCATCCCATTCTTCACGCTCCCCGGACAATTTCCCTTCTCCGGTTTCGTCTTCTTCCATGAATCTGGACCACTCCCCGGACTCTTGATCTAGTCCCAGGTGTTCAACTTCTTCTCTGAATGTTACTTTCTTATCCCTGACTTTTGTCTGCTCCAGAATTTTGTCGGGGATTTTTTCAACTAGTGATCGCACAACTTCCTTGCTATCAGTGATGCTTCCTTTTGAGACGTCAGTATTGTTCACTGTTTCTTCTCTCCGAAGTATGGTTAGTTCCGGTGCCTCCTGACCTTTCCCTTGGATCACGGGCTTGTCATCTGATAGTTTCTCAAGCAACCTCATTAAGTCTTCATCTATTCGGACCGTTCCCTCCTCTACCTGGGTGAGATCATAACCTTTTGCCTTGAGTGTCTCCCTCACGATCTTGGACTTGAGCATTATTCCTATCGGAATCCCTCTATTTTTCTTCAAGATGGTCTTTTCAAGAGGCTCTTTCGGCAATTCGGGATGATCTTCTATCGGTTTGCCTGATTTGTCCAGCCATCTCGTGAGTGGAAGACTGTCGTACGTTTCTTTGTCCATAAAGGAGAAGCCGTCTTTGATCTCAGGTCTGTCCGCCTCTCTTTGTTCTTGCCTCTCGTAGAACTCCGTCTTCTTACTCAAGCTGTCAGCATTTTGATGTTTATCTCGTGTTCTGTGCTCAATTATCATGTTGTATCCATCCAAGCGAACTATCCACCTCCCAATATAGCTCTGGTCCATTGAGTACGTTTTCAGCCAGCTTAGTGCTCGGTTGTCGACTCGCAGCTTGAAGGGCTCACTGCCTAGGTATGCTCTGTATTTTTCGACAAAGGTGACCACCGCGAACATCTCTGCTTTCGGTGCTCCGTACTTCATTTCTGTGTCACTTAGGACCTTGCTCCCGTATGCTATTGGTCTCAAGACTGTCTTCCCATTCCATTCTTGTTCTTGATGGAGAATCCCAGAAATGGCGACTACTGACGCGTCCGTGTCTAGCACGTACATCCCCTTCTCTGTCGGCATACCCAGTACTGGTGCCTCACATAGCTCTTTCTTTATTCTCTGGAATGACTCTTCTGCCGCGTTGTTCCACGTGAACTTCTTGCCCTTATGTCTCATTAGTTGTTGCATCGGGTATACCTTGTCCGCATAGCCCTTGATGAATTCTCTATAATAGTTGGCGAAACCCAGGAAGCTCATCAGCTGGTGCTCCGTCTTCGGTGATTTCCAGGTTAGGACTGCTTCCACGGCGTCTGGATCAGGTCTAATGCCGTGCTTATCTACCATCCTTCCCAAGTATTTAATCGAGTCCTTGAGTATCTCGCACTTTGATGGTTTACACTTCAGCCCCGATCTCTTCATGCACGCGAACACCTCGTCAAGCCTCTCGATGTGGTCTTCTAGTGTCGGCGTCGCTATTACCACGTCGTCCACGTAGCACATTACCAGGTTGCCGTACTTCTTCGTCACGCCTATCAACGCGTGTGCCATCAGCCGCTGAAACGTGGCTGTTGCATTGCAGAGTCCAAACGGCATCCGTTTCCATTGAAACAGACCCAACTCGCAGGCGAACCCTGTCTTGTCCCTGTCTTGCTTCCTTAATGGTACCTGCCAAAAAGCCGAGCCTAAATCAAGAGTCGTAAAAAATTTTGCATCACCTAACTTCGAGAGGCTCTCATCAATTCTAGGTATGGGATAGGCATCCTTCACCGTGACGGAGTTCAGGTATCGAAAGTCACAACAAAACCTTAACTGGTCGCCTTTCTTTTTTGCCATCACTACTCCACACGCCCACGGTGACTTGGATGGTTCTATCATGTCATACTCTAGTAACGTTTCGATTTCTTTTCTACACGCGTCCGATTTGTGTGGGGTCATGCGCCTCGCCCCCTCCCTGTGTGGTACCGCGTTTTCCTCAAGTTCAATTTCATGTTCAACAAAATTACAACACCCGATATCCGCCTTATGCCTTGAAAAGACCTCCTCGTTTCGCTCTAGTACGTCCTTGATAGCTTCGAGCTGTTCATCTTTCAGTTTGCCCCTTAAATGTTCAATCTCCGGCAGAACCGGTTTATCAATTTGCATTTCATCTAGTGTGGGTCTCTCTGGAAAGTTCGAACAGCTCGAAAGCCCATCGTCCGTTTCTGACTTAAGTGATTTGATAAGACCTGAAGAATCTTTTATTCTCTGCAATCGTCTCAAGATACAAATTTTGTCCCTGTGGTTGGGACAATCAACAACTTCATTTTGTTTTGAGTTTTCAATTGTTTCATATCGAGTTTTAACCGGTAAAGCATATCCCAGCTTCCTCCCTCTCTGTATCGTGATCGGTATATCAAGGGTATTCAACAAGACACTGACGCAGAGGCCGCTCTTCGTTATCGAAAATGATCTTCCTAAAACAGCAGCGCTTTGACTATTAGGATTTGGAACTATACACACTTGCTTGTTGTCACTTAGTTCATTATAATTTTTCATCCTCAAGCTTACGATTGCCGCTTCATTAGCTTTTAACCTCACTCTCCTACTCAAGAATACCGGTGCTTTGTTTTCATTTGCCATTATTAAATTTACCGGTTTGATTGCGTACCTCCTATCCGGGTTCCGTATCCTGAACATTGCATTATTTAGATCAATCGTTACGTCGAAGTTCCTGATGAAGTCTCTGCCCAAGATGAATTGGTCAGATTCATCTAGGTTTTCTACCACGATGAAGCTCATCCACAGGTTACGTTCCCCCAAATTGAGAGCTATTATCGGCGTCCTGCCCAACACCCGAAGGGCCCCTTTGTTTGCAGCTGACAGCCGTATTCTAGAGTCTATCAAGTCACCTTTGTCAAAGCCCATTTTTTCCCATGTTTCGATTGGTATGACGCTCAAGACTGCTCCCGTGTCGAGTAATTCACGTAACTGAGTCTTTTTGCCATTTATGTCTAGCACGTGCCCTGTCACGTCTGCTTCCGTCCCGATGTGCATTGCATCTTCTTCGAGCATAGCGCAGTGTCCAATCGATCTTACTTTCAATTCTTCTTTCCCTACATAGATTTGTCCAATTAGGTCTTCGTCGCATGTTATCATCGTCTTTGTGTAGATGTTGATTCCATCTATATTCAGCATGACCTCGTGTGGACCATAAGCTTCAGTGTACCTATTATCAACACGTACCGATTTGCTGCCCCCTCTCGTGAGTAGTGCCCTGAGCGCTCTAGAAGTCGTTTGTGGACTTATTCCACTCAAGTAGTCTGCATACACGTCAATGTGCATTATCGTCTGGTCGCTCGGCTCGCTCAAGTTTCTGGTTACCTCGTGTCCGCCCACTGTGATTATCGACATTATTCTTGCTCCGATTTTCGATATCCCAAAAGGTTTACCTGTCACCATTTTCACGGTGTTACAATTCCCGGTCTTCATTGAGCCCGTTCTAGCCTCTGGTATTGAGTTCGATCCGGTTAATGCTTCGTTAAAATTCTGTCTTTCGATCTCCAACTTTAGTCGTTGCTCTATTTCTTTCGCAGCCAGATCTTGTTTCACTTTGGCAATTGCTTCCGTCGCCGCTTTCTCATAATTTATCTCTAGAGAGCTTCCGGCCGCGGACTCTAACGCACCGCTAACATGTGTAACAGCTTTCACTGTCTTCGTCGGCAATTCGGTGTTTGGTGCCCCCAAGTTCCTAGATTCAAACTCGTTTTGCCTGTTCCGCTGATTCTGCACCGCCGCTAATGCCAACTTATGTTTGGGGTGATTCTGGTCCTTGACCGCTTCCCAGAACAAGGGACAATCCATTCTGAAGTGCCCCTCCTGATTACAGAAGAAGCATCTGGCGCCTATCTTGATGATCAAGCCATTATAGTACTCGTGTTCCTCCATCTGGCTCATATCCTCCTCATCCGGTGCATAACCTAGGCTCTTCATGCCTTGTTTGTACGTTGTGCAGTCAGCCACATGATGATCCGCTGACCCGCAGTTCGCGCATGATCTACGCTTGTCCATATCATCTCTAGGTTTGTACCATGATGACCTCTGGGGTTGGCTTCCCCCTTGCGTGTTCCTGTTTTCGGAATATGAGTACTTCTTAGGTTTCATCAGCATGTATTCTCTTGATTTCTGTCTCATTTCTTCTGGGGTGGGTGCGCTGTCCTTCGACAATGTGTAGTATGTTGCTAACATTGTCCTTAAGTCATCACTTTTCACCCCATCGATGAACTTCGAGGCAATGCTAAAGTTCCGTCTATTTGTCGACTCCTCTGGGTCACTCCTCCTTCTCAAGCTCTCGAGGTCATCTAGGAACCGATCTATTGACTCGTCGTCCCTCTGCCTTCTCTTTTCAAATCGCATCATCGCTTGGTGACCCTTCATGCCTGACCCGAATCGATTCAGCAATATCTCGAAGATCTTGTCCGCGGTGTCGCGTTCTTCCTCCTTCTTTGCGACCACGCATTTTAATGCCGTTCCTTCCAAGTTGCTCAGTATGGCTGTACATGCTTGCCTTTCGTCACTCAAGTTGTCTTGCTCTAGATGTAATCTCATCACTTCCACCCAAGTGTCAATGCATCCATCGGAGTCGTCCTTGAATTCTTTTGGCTTCTTGAATGTCTTTCTTGATTTTCCCTCTCTCCTGTCGCTCGAGTCAGTGTTCCTCGTGGCGAAGGCCTCTAGAGTCCTGTTCATCATCTCCCAAGTGCTGGCCCATGTCATAGCATCTGGTCCTGTGTTGCTGTTAGCTGTTGAATCTCCCGGAGCAGCCGTTGTATTCGACGTTCCATTCTTCATTATTGTTTTCGCAGTTGTTGGTGCTATGCTTATCGCATCCCTGGTTAAGGGCAACGGTGTCGATTGCCGTTTGTTCCTTTGTGGTTCTACAAAGTCAACTCTGGTGTTTTGCGTACGATCCGCTGCCGGTCTTTCTTGTGGAGTAGAACCTCTCAAGATTGCATCCAACTTCGCCTGTATTGCACACGAACTCTCGGCTTGACTCTTGCTCATTGTGTCCATTCTCCTTTCCAGGCTCCCTAATTGGCTGTTGACATCATCATATCGGTTCTTCAACTGTTGCATGTCTGTTTTGATGTTCTTTTCTCGTTCTTCATTGGTGGCTTCTACCTTGTCTGACATCTCCTTGAGTCTCTCCTCTGTTGCCTTAGCCAGGTTAAAATAACTGTCTAGATACTCGTGCTTGTTGTATCTTATCTCCTTTTTTATCACCTCTCTGTCTTCTTCACTGTTCTTAAGTCTTTTGTCGATCTGATTTAATTTCGCCAACAAGTCGCCCAGCTCAATGGTAGTCTCTTCATGGTCAGCCGTGAGTTTCTCTTCGGCCTTAGCCTCTGCTTTAGCTTGTTCCTCATTCTGGCCGGTTTCTGTCGTTTTCGTGCTCACTGTACCAAATGTTCGTGCTCTTTCTGCTTTCGGTTCTTCAGTCACGTTTTCTTTCGTTTTTATTCCGAACATTATTCCCAATTTTTCCGTAAAAGATGTCCTCTTTACTTGAGAGTCTTCTTTCACCGTTTCTTCGGTGTTGCCTATTGCATCTTCCGCGTCATCTATCGGTGAGAACTCTATGGGTTTCTGGTTCGGTTCCTCTGCATTGGGCATTGGAGTTGACTCTGTCGCCATCTTCCTTGTTTCATCCACACTTTGATCTGGTGTCTCTAGATCAATCTCGATGGTGGGTTCTACTCGCTCCCCTTCCGTGCCCTCTTTCGCCCTGTTCTCCGCTGTACTCCTTGTGCTGACCATGTTAACTGAAAAATTCGTCTTCGTTATCTTTGGGCCCGTTGATGTCGTTCCGCGCAGCGATGAATTATACTTCGTGTTTGATCCACTTGACCTTTTTTCGAGCACCGGTACCCTACTCCGCCTCATTATTTCTATTTACAACTGCTTCTATTTACAATTTTATTATATACACGATTCTATTCTAAGGGTAAAAAAAAATATTTTTTGTGGTAACAAACTCTGTACAACGTGTTAAAAACCTTATCCAATTCTCTTTCTAAAACCTCCGAAAAATTTTCCTTAATTTGGTCTTAACCCTACCTATTTCGATTTGTCTTATTCTGTCTTAAAACGCACTTGTTGTAATTTGACTTCAATTTCTATACCGTCCCAAAACTATTCGTCACTATCACAGTACTCTCCGCTAGTGTCCTAAGACCCTTGTACCAAGACCACTGTTCCAAGACTAGTGTCCCAAGACTACTGTCCCAAGACCAGTGTCCCAAGGCTAGTGTCCCAAGACTACTGTCCCAAGGCTAGTGTCCCAAGGCTAGTGTCCCAAGACTACTGTCCCAAGGGTAGTGTCCCAAGACCAGTGTCCCAAGACTACTGTCCCAAGACTAGTGTCCCAAGGCTAGTGTCCCAAGACTACTGTCCCAAGGCTGGTATCCCAAGACTAGTGTCCCAAGGGTAGTGTCCCAAGACCAGTGTCCCAAGGCTGGTGTCCCAAGACTAGTGTCCCAAGACTAGTGTCCCAAGACCACTGTCCCAAGACTGTCCCAGGACCACTGTCCCAAGACCCTGTCCCAAGACCACTGTCCCAAGACCACTGTCCCAAGACCCTGTCCCAAGACCCTGTCCCAAGACCCTGTCCCAAGACCACTGTCCCAAGACCACTGTCCCAAGACCCTGTCCCAAGACCACTGTCCCAAGACCCTGTCCCAAGACCCTGTCCCAAGACCACTGTCCCAAGACCACTGTCCCAAGACCCTGTCCCAAGACCACTGTCCCAAGACCACTGTCCCAAGACCCTGTCCCAAGACCACTGTCCCAAGACCCTGTCCCAAGACCACTGTCCCAAGACTGCTCTGTTTTAAGACTTCTTCGGTCTTGTCCCAATACTCGTCACGGAGTGTCTTCCTCGTTGTAGGGTCTTCTTGAACCACCGTACCTTGTACCACCACTCGAGCTCTAGTAAAATTTTCCCAAAAACCCTCTCTTAAAAGCCAAATGCTGACCCCCTCTTCTTTTTGGTTGTTTCTATTTCAATGTAGGTGCGCAGGTATCTTGTGATCACCTGTTCGTATAAAACCAAACACAAATCCTCACTAAAATGCAACAAAAATCTAAGTAAGAAAAATAATAAAAACAGAAAAATGAGCCCACCTGAAATTCAAAGGTGACCAATGTCTACCTTTCGTCCAAAAAAAAATGTCTGGTACCTAATTGCCACGCGCTTTCCTCCCCCCACTAGTGATCTTATGGGGTATCACAAAAGCTGTCTATATCCGGTCCCCCCTACCAGTCTTAACTCGAGTTGAATTCTGGATCTCCACCTAATATTACCAACGCGTGTTAATTTCTAATGTAACTAAGTCAACGATGTCGACTAATTAGTTACTCTAATTTCCCCCTTTTTACAATTTACAACCGCCAACCTCTAACTTAACCAGCCCCCCTTCTAACCTCCCCCCTTTCTAGCCCCCCTTCTTAAGCCTAAAAATTACTTTAAGCGCCGGGTGCTAAACCTCTCAAGAGAAAACCGTAGACCTGTTTCCAGGCCTGCTCAAGTAAAAACGTTCCTCAAAACTGGGGGATTTCGCTTATCCAATTTTACACTTATCTCCTATAATGTAATGTGGATTCTAACGATACCCGTTCTGCCCAACTTGAGAACTCGAGAATTGCCAAATCCTTCTTGGCTGCTTTCCCACTCGACTGGTCACCTGTTCCAGTCCAGTCTCCTATTGGTTCAGCCAAGTGTCCCTGAACCACTCTCCCACTCGGCTGGTCACCTCTTCCAGTCAAGTCTCCTATTGGTTCAGCTCAGTGTCCCTGAACCACTTTCCCACTCGGCTGGTCACCTCTTCCAGTCAAGTCTCCTATTGGTTCAGCTCAAGTGTCCCTGAACCACTTTCCCACTCGGCTGGTCACCTCTTCCAGTCAAGTCTCCTATTGGTCCAGCTAAGTTCCAAGCTATCTGAAAACCCTTGACAACGCCCCACTTTGGGCACTTTATTCAGTTTACTGGTTTAAATTGCTAGGTTGATCGAAACGATCGAACTTGTAAAACAGTATGGGTATACTATTTAATTAATATAAAGGTTTGATCCAACTAATCTGGTGTCAAAGTCACTGTCTTTTTTCGTTTTATGGTTTTTGTTCCTTTTTCTATTCTTTTTTGGTTTTTGTTTTGCTTTTTGTCTTTTTGCTCGTGTTTTTGTCCCCCTAGTTGCCCCCCTATACTCGGTTAGCTAAGCCTCGTTCGGAGAGCGCACCAGGAAATTTTCTCGAGTTTTCTTAAAAAGCTATCACGGTACAACCGGAAGGTTTGCACGTTCCTGTCGAACCGTACCGCCGGTACTCTAGAATGGGCATTCAGCCCGAAGCTGTCTCAAGTGGGTTCGACTCCGTAGTCTTGATGTCGTAAACACCCAGGAGCGCCATAAAAACACTATGTAACATTCGTCTACTGCAGTCACACATGAGGCTTAAGAAAAATAGGCCCTATAACCACTGGCTCAAGGGTCAGGGACACTATCTCTTGTGTTTTCCCACCTCAAGAACGGTCGGAGCCAGTTCGGTTCGCTTGTGACATGAGACTACGACCCGTTACAGCTTAAAGGCTACTACTAAAATATCCCCCCACTCTAGAATTAGAAACGTCCCCATACTTAGGTCTCTAGATACCCAAAATACATGAACGCCGTTAAAAACCGGGTTGGAACAATCCGTTAGGTTACTTTTTATTAGACAGTGTGACTTTGATCCATTTCAGATGGATCAACCTAAAACTCGCCTTACCTCAACATAACAATCATAAAACACACTCTAGAATTTAAATTCGTACTCACATATCAGCGCTCTCAAGAGTTGGGAAAATAATCCAGTCAGTAACTAACTCAAGAAATAAATAACTAAGAGAAGTTTAATGTTTTATAGTTTGGACAGCAAGGATAAGTTCATGCTCTAGAATTTGAGTTCTCTTGGACCGTTGGGACACTCCAGTTGTCCGCCTTTCCGCTGAAGGTTCACTCTGGTCCAACTTTAGTAATCGCTCTCTCGGGGATACTCTGTCTTCTATTTCAAGTAGGACAGCTCTACTCTCGTTCACTATGATGGAAATTGCGAATAGCAATTTCCCACTCGTTTTTAATTGACAACTTCCCCGCAATTGTTCTAAAATTGCTCTGATTTCTTTTTCTGATTTTCAGTTATCGCGAGAAAATCGTGCATGACATGTTCCTTTCGAAATTTTGAAAAATTAAATTTCACTTCAAAATCAAGTATTTTCTGCTCTTCTCAAGGTCAAACTTCCAAATATGACCGACTGGCACATCTCTTCTGCACTGCACTATGTATAAACCAAAAAAGACCATCTCTTTTAATAAAATAAGCTTTTGTTGTCCCAAACGTATATGCGGATCTTGTTCAAAAATCACTTGCCTAACTAAAAGTGAAACTGATATCAAATGAAATGCGCGCTGGAGATTAAACGTGTACTTAGCTTTATTACGATCGTAGACTGGTAGACAAACTTCTCCAACATGAAAAAGGTTTAATTCAAAATCAACAACCTTTGCTTAACCGCATTATTTTTGATTTCAATTAAAAAGTTAAAAGTCATTGTCAATTTTATTTCACTGCTTTCTCGAATATAGCAGTTACAGGTTAGAGTCTTTTGGTTCTAAACAACCATGTCTTAAAATTGACCAATCACAGACGAGTATTTCAACAGTTTCGTCATCGTTTTTCTCGTCGCTGGCATTATTGGAGCTTGGTTTTTGTGGGAACTGATTATTAGGATTATTGGTTTCCTATGTTGCACCAATCATCGTGATGACCTTTTTCTTGGCGTCCAGACCTCTTGCATTTTTGATTTTCCTGTAGTGAAGGTATGTGAAACGAGATTTCTACACCTTCCCACATTTTAAAGCCGTCCATTCTCAATATGTAATGTCAAACATTCTCGATTTTAAAGCCATCCATTCTCGATTTTAAAGCCATCCTTTCTCGATTTGTAAGACAGTCCGTCAGCTTTTTCTCTTGTTCTTCGTTTTGTATTTTAACTTCTAAAATTGCTCTTCTTATGTAAACATACTGACCCGGTTCAGTTAAGATACAGGTCTCACGTTGTTATATAGGGCTATGAATTATGTCTTCTGGCGATTGGAGAATTAATTTCGCTTCGATATCGTTGCATACATAAGAAAAATTCCACAATTTGATTTTGGCTAATTTAGGGTAAATGTTCTTGGGTCTATGAGACCTTGGAAAGCATCCCATGGGAAATACCGTCCTGTTAAGTAGAATGCTTCCTACACTTTTGATGCTAGTTATGAATTGATCTGCTTCCGGGGGAGCAATAACTGTCAGTGTAAGAAGTTTGCGGTCATCTTTTGTCACAGTTATTGTTTTTGAGGTTGTAATCTTCTGCTGCATTGTCGTGGGGAATTGTTTCATTATATCGGAAGCAAAACTTCGTTATGCCTGCGCCAGGTTTTCAGCTGACTTTACAATTTCTCTCGAGAATGGGGGGATGATTTTTAATATTTGGATTTGTTTTGTTTCTTCCGTCGATTTCTTTGCTGTTAGAGCATTTCTTAATTTTGTCTCCGTTTCAATCAGCACTTCATGAGTAATTGGTAGCTGAGATTCCGTCAGTTGTTGTTGACTCATGACTTGGTTTTACTCGTGGGGGCAAAAAAGCCTTCACCCGGAGATATACTTGAAAAAAAATTAGATTTTTCTCTTTCAAAATGTAGAAATCAGAAGGCAAAACAGAGTTTCTGATTTGCCTTCAAAACTGGATTTAAAATTTACAAAATTTCGAATTACAAATGCTCATTTCTAGGAAACTTCATGATACAATTTGATCTTGCAAAATCGTCTATTGCAAAATGGTGCACAGGTATTTTAAGTCTCAACAATAGGCTAAAAGCTTCGATTACTCTCATTAACTTTTGATTTTTATTGGCTAATAAGTTATAAATTTTAAGTCATGAGTTTTTTGTTTAGATGTAATGTCTTTTATATCTTTCCTACTTTTTCTTTGTAATTGGCAACTTAAATTGAAGCAGGTGAGGAGTAGTGGTTTGTTTTCAAAACTAATAATTCAGATTTTGAAAATATTCATTTTTTAGGCTAAAAAAGAATCTCAGAAATTTAAATGGAGGAACTGGCTGATTCGCTTGCCGCCGGATTCTCCGTAACAAAATCTGAACCTGGTACTTTTTCAACAGACAAGAACCATCCGCGATATCAACAATTCAAACCAAAAGGAGAGGTGAATTCTCAGAATTTGAGGCGAAAGCGGTTCCTAGAACAACAGAAAGCGTAAGTTGTTTTTTTTTGCCGTCGCTTGAATGCAAAAGTGTCCTGAAGAGCTCGTGAAAGCAAACGCGGAACAGAAAAATCAATCTCGTTAATAAATGAAAAATAACCTTGGGTCTTTAAAAAATAATAAATGAGCTGTAAATGCATAAAATTGCAAACGTTTTGAATAAAATTCAATCAAAATTTCTCTATTAGAGTCAAAGTCATTGCAAAAATTGAAATTTTGCATATAATATCCAGCAATAAGGATTTTATTGCATCGATTCATTTTGTTGTGCTATTGAATCATTGATCATTTTTAATGGCAAGCGTTTGTGGCTGAAATTAACAAAGAAAGTCCAGTCTCGATCCGATGAGGTAATGTACGTTGATAGCTTATCTAAACATTTCTCTAAAAGTTGACCTTCTCAGTTTTCTCAGAAAAGGTGGAATCAATGGATCTTGATTTTATTCGGTTACCGCAGTAAGTAAACAACCTCAGGCCAATAAGTAGACAAGTTTTCCCATTTCTGTTCATAAAGCAAATTTTGCTTGCCAAAAACTACTACAGTTTTTACCGGACAAATTTAGGCACCTTGTTTCACATCTCAGTCCAATTTTAAGTTTTCGAAATGTGGAAAATTATGTTGTTTGTAACTGAAAAAAAGTTATGAAGTATTTGTTTGAATAGGAAAAGATGTGATGCACAACTACTAGCCAGAAAAATTGCCGAAGACAACTTGAGTGACATCGAGCAAGAAGGGGATGACTTCTCAGATGGAAGCGAAATGGAAGATGAGGTCTCTAAGAGAACCGCGTTCAAAACCTCTGGTTTGTGCAGCTACTCTTCAAGGCCTCGGAAACAGCATAAAACTCCCAGGGTGCGTCTTATTGACAGAAAAAGGCGACAATAGTCAGTGTTCGAATTGAAATGATCATTCGTGTAATCCTAACTGTTTTAGCTCATGCTATCTGAATGGCTTGTTGATGTACCTGAAGATTTCGAAGCAAGCTGTTATGTGGTACCTTGTCCGGTTGGTAAACGAAACCTGGTTACTGCATCTCAGGTTCGAGTCAAGTTGAGACAAGCGTTTGACAAAAATTGTACAGATTTTATCATGACGGCATTTTCAGGGATATTGCACTGCATGGACAAAGTTCGGAGTGCGAGCGCAATATGAGTTCGAGTCAGCGCTGCCCCATGGTAACCGCCATAACACAAACTATCAGAAATATGGTACAACCACCAAATCCAATCACATACCACCCCAATTAATAAAACTAGGAGAATATACTGATGAATAGATTCACCGATTGAGTTGTTGTTTCCAAATAGTTTTATTTTAGACTTCAAAGAATAAGCTTTCTGAATTTCGATGAACTGAAGATTTATTTTTAGCTTACACAATTTTGGATTGTGTATACAGTCCACCAGAGAACAAGTATTACTGCGTTGATTTACTCTGTTGGAATGGACATCCATTTCTAGATTGCGAGGTGAGTCGTTACTCTTAAGAGAAGTTATTACAGGTAATGACAATAAAAACGAACACAAGTTGTTATTCGGGGATAGTTCTAAGAGATGTGGTTTCAGACGGAGTTCAGGTTTTTCTGGCTGCAAACAAAGTTCCAAGAGAACCCAGAAATCACCAAGAAATCCAAATTCAACCGCGTGAGTCTCATATAATAAATATTTCAAAATAAAAGGTAGAAAATGAGTTACTCTAAAGCAATATTTTGTTTACTTTAGTCGCCATTTGAGATTCTACCTTATTTTCCTTGCACATCGGAGGGAATTGTAAATGCTGTCTCCTATTTTCCACCAGAAAAAGTAAGTATCTAACTGAAAGTTTTAAGTGTAACAAACGAAGTGATTGTAAATTATATTATATATGTCGTGATGCTTTTTTGTTGCAGGAAAAAGCCCTTAAATTTGTTCACGCTCAACAGATTTTTCTTGGATTTTTTAAAAAGTTGTTCATTTCCTGTGTTTTAAAGGAAAACAAACTCCAGAATAGAATAGCAACAGTGTAAATGTAGAGAAAAACGTGAATGACTTCTAGTTTCAAAAATCGACTTAAATTTTTAAAATTTTGAGCGGAAAAAATTATCCTTTGATCCAATTTTTCTCCAAACACCAGTACTTAAAAATATCAATGATAGACAAATCTGGAAATTCAACATACTTAAATGTGATATTTTTCTTCGAAACTTGAAAAAAGTTCGAAATTTTTTTCAATCCAGTTTTTTCGGTTTCCTTAGTTATTTTGCTTTTCCAACCGTCTGTAGGCTATGTTCTCGTATCGAGTTAGTTTTAAAAATTATGTTGATCATAAAAAATTATTGCAATTTAAAGTGCTTCAACCTGAAAACTCATAAAGCGCAAAGAAAAGTCTATTTGTCGGTTTTACTAGTTCATAGACATTTTTCAAACTGTCTTGAGTTCATTGACATTTTTCAAACTATGTTGTCTGTTTTTTTTGTATCATTTTTTGTGTCTTTGTAATTTCAGTTCTAATTACCCCACCGCAAGTTAACTATTGTATCAATAGTATTTTTATTTCAGCTGGATGGGGTATGGTTTTTTCACAAGCAGACACATTATCATTTGGGAGTGACTCCTCTTGTAGGCTGGCTCAAACCCCATATGGTCCCAGAAGTACTCAACGTACAAGTGCCTCTTCAATACTCAAAAGAGCAAGCGCAGATCAACAAGCAAACAACAAAACAGAAGAAAAGATATTTCGGAGACGCAGAAAGTGGAGATATTGATAGTTCGAAACAGACTCAAATTCTGTCTAAAGAGGACAAATGGGCTATGCAATCCAATGCAAATCATGCAAATATGACAAATAGTTTCGCTGCTAGAGCTAAAGTTAAGCCGAAAGATGATTTAGACGAAGGAGAAATAGTTGAAGACGACGAAGATCCGTTTGAAACTCCTGGAAGTGTTCGAATGCAGATGAGTAGTGATGTCGCTGGAAGTAGTAGTCAAGATTATGACCAGATGATGTCTAGTTATATAGCCAGCTCGGAGAGTGAGCAAGTAACAGACTTTAACATGAACTCGAGAGCGAAAAGTGATTTTTCTAGTGACTGGTAATTTGTCTAGTTGCTGATAGTTGAATATGCTTTTTTTTGCTACTGTCTGTACTTTGAATCAAATAAAAGTTTTCACAAACTGCTTGTAGTTCAACCACGTGTTTCGGCTACATAAAAAATTTCTAAGCGTGAGTTGCTTGAAAATATAGAGAAAAAAATTCAACATAAACAAGGTGCTAGTACTTTTTTCCAACAAACTAGCATAACAGAGATCTCTGCTGAAGTGCTCAATGTAGTATTTGTGAACTACTCGTGAGTAGTGGTGCAACCGAACGTTCGTTCGACGTTAAACCTTCGAAGGCTCTCGCGAACATTCAGTCCTATTTTACTTGTTTGTTATTGAGTTGTTTACATAAGTATTCAAGGGGAAGGTTTTCATGCTGGAGGGACCGAATGCTGGAAAAATTTCAACCACTCTAAATTGCTTACCGCTACTGTTGGCTAAATGCCTTTCTCGCAAAATCGCAGTCAATATTAACAGAAAGTCATAATTACACAAGCATAGCTTGTGTTATACTATGAACTTTCTCTGTTTTCCAACCTAAATCGCAAATATTGTTGCGATGCAATTGTTGCGACAAAATGTGTTCATTTTGATCCAGCTATTAAGTACAGCCAAGGCTATGGATATAAACACAGACTATTATATTACAAATAGCACTTAAGCTTCAAGATATCATGGTTCTGTAGCGTAGAGATTGGGAAGGAGACCAGTAGCAAAATAAGAGGGTTTGAACCTGGGCAGGGTTAGAAGTTTTTATGAACGTTTCCGTATACTTAATAAAATGCGGCCGCTATCAAATTTGAGACATGTAAGTTGGTAAATTTCTGCGTTATAATTGGCTTGCGTCACTTAGCAATTATATAGACTCATAATTGGCGTGCGTCACTGAAGAAATTTTGTAGACTCAAAGTTTTACTCATTCAGTTTTTCCCAGTAGCGTTAGCGGTCTTATTTTGCTTGTGTATGCGAAGTGCAACTTCGCCTCTGTGTAAAATGAACTTGTTAACTTAAATGAAAATCGCTTTCCTATGTGATAGTGGAAATCAGGGCGGATCTAGGTCGGTAAATTTCTTACGAACATTTAGACGAACAAAACTAAGTGCGGTAGCTGCCTTGAATTATTCAAGTCTTCGGGATTTTTTTTTTCGTATTTTATGTCGGCTTGGTTTTCACAGGCAGCTCTTAGCTCGCAGTTATTACTATCATAAAACGCCATCGCTAGCCTAAAATATAATGTTTAAGGTGTTATTCTTGCATATAAAGCGAAGCAAATTATGAAAAACTGTTTTGCCGAGAGTAAGTGTCTATGTACAAAGTGAAGACCGTTATTTATGGATTTTGGTTTTTTTTAAGTTCCAATTTTTTCAACAAGGAAGGCAAGTTACGCTCTACGATAGCAAGTTCAATTGGCGCGAAGAACGAAAGTGACTTCGTTTCGAAATTGGGATTTAATATTACGATTTGACTGTGGAATAGAAAGTTTTTGTTGATCCCGTTTTCTCAAAATGTGTTAGTTTTATGAAGTATGAAAAAAATGCCAATCAAAAAAATTCTTGGAATTAAAAGTGTTGCAGTCATAGGTTTTTTCTACAAAAATTTGAATTTTAAATGTTTGAAGAATTGCGATAGCTTGTTTTCTGTTTACTTGAGTTCATAGACGCTTGTCAAACTTTGTAATGGCTGTTTTGTAGTTCTTGGAACTCGAATTAAACTGTGTCGGCTGCACACAGTAAAACTTTGTCGGTTTCCTAAGTACAAACTACTTTTATGGTGAGTGGGAACGCCGATGTAAAAAAGCATCAGAGTATTGGAAAGTTTCTATTGTAAACGGTATTTGTTAATCTTTCGGGCCTTCGGATTAAACTTAAATTTAGTTTTTCTGGTCATTGGGTGTCTGCTGTAAACATTCTGGTGTAATTTCGTTCTATGATTTTTTTTATTTTTGTCATCTTCATTTTCGTTTTAACTAACTAAAACAAAGTCAACAGAGTGAAGCTTTCGAATAAAAAAATTATCAGAAACTTTAGAGAAATCTTATCAAAAAACACAAAATTTTGAATGGCGCGCTTTAAGATGGTTTGCTGTATTGTTTTTTGCATTAAAATTGCTTTTCATTGCCTTGTTGATCGATTACGGCCAAGATCACTGTTTCATAAACAGAATTATTTGGTCTGTTATTACCCTTGCGATAAGCAAGGGTATTGCAATCGGGTGCTAGAATGTTTTCCCGTAAACAATTTTGTCCACAGGATCACTTCCAGAGGATCTGTCCTTTTTTTCAGAGTATCTTCATTTCTAGAGGATCCTTTGAAGTGCTCAATTTCTTGAAAGCTCAAATAAGAGTACTTCAAGCCCGTTTCAGCTTGTGATTATTTTTTCAAAAAAATTTGGTTTTCGTCCTAGTTTCTGTCGGTTCAATTTTCCTTTTTTTAATTTATAATTTCAATTAACCATCCGGTGGTATCTGGCGTGGATAACACAATTCCTTGGGACGGCAAATGCTTATGATTCGAATTTGGCTGGGATCTATTTTTTTTTTCGGCAAAATTGCGTTTTTGTTCTTTTTCGGACTATCGTCGTCCGTCTGTTTATTTTTGCCGACTTGTTCCCGTAGCATGAGAGTTTTGAACTTTCAGCTTTCTCAAAATGTTGTACCACCCATGTTTGATGACACAGTCCGTTTGATGACAAGTTTTTTGGTTATTTTAGGATGTCTTTCTGCTTATTTTCGCCCGAAGAAAAGAAATGCGGCTTCATTCTAGCCTTTTGAAAGCTCCTTAGAAATTTTCTATCGGTGCAAGTTATTTTGTTACAGTCATTTTTGTATCGCATGTGGTGCGATGCTCAGCTTCGCCTCTGTGTTAAAAGTTCTGTTTACCATAAATAAAGACTTGAAATAACTCAAACTGTGTTTGGATTCTTGGAAAATGTGTTTGAAAGTGTTCTGTTCTGCCCACCTAGTACTGTATTTATCTTTTATTTAACAAGGGAGCAGTAAATATTGTTCAAAAAAAGAGTGAAAGCGTCAAATGTAATCAATTTGGAAAAAAATGTTAGTTTCAATTTTTAATTTGATTTTTGACCGTAGTTTTTGTTCCGACGCATTGAAAAATGGGGAGGAACTTTCGGGTGAGTTTTAGTTTTTTTTCCACGCAAACCAGCTACCACAATTAATCATCTGTGAGAGTTTAGTGATATAATTATATTAAAGCTCCTACAGCCGTGATGCGAATGATTAAAAAATTTCCCAAAGTGTAGAAAAACCGGTTTGAAAATCGAGCGAATAAAGCAGGCAGGCTAACAAAGGCTCTTTTTAATGCTTGAAAGCTTACAATAGCTTAATATAAAACGTAAAACTTATTTTTACTCGAGTAACGTTAATTTTTTTAAGTACTTTAAGGACTTTTTGGAATCAAAACTTCGTCAATTCAAAAAACTGAAAAAATTTGAAACAATTTTTGAATTTTTTTTGACTTCTTGTTTGTTTTTCTGGTTATTTTTCTACAAAAATTGTTTTTCAGTTTGCTTATTTTACTATGACTCTCAATTATGCTTAGTTTTTTGCTCAGCTCTTTTTATCACAGGACGCCGAAAAAAAACGACACTAAATTGAAGAAAACTTTTTTGGTTGTATTTTGTAAGACAATGGTCGGAACTTTCTGTGCAAGATAAAATCAAGCTATCAAATGATTCAATAATTGCGTCAGACACGTTGCTTAGCTGAAAAAAGAAGTCCGTTCCGATTTGATAAGGCTTTATTATAAATTCAAATAGAAGGGCGTGATATGCTCATTGGTCAGAATTTCCGTGCCTGAAACTACGAAGGTTCAATGTTTGGATCCGGTTAGGACCGATTCTTTCTGCTAAGTTGAATTTTTGGATCGAAATGTTAATTTTCGGTCGATCATTTGGCTTTTTAATTTTTCAGCCCAGAAGTTACAAATTTCCGAATATTTTATTGTAATTAAAAATCTTTTTGAGGTGTTTCGGTAATAGTAAAAGTAGCTGTTATGGCCGCAAAGTGGCAAATAGTGCTGAAATAGAGAAAAGTTTGACCCAAACCAATCAAATTTCCAGCCTGGAAATCCTGTTTTATTCAGCTCATGAGTTCCCGTATCTATCTCTTGTGGCTGGTTTTCTATGAATTTGGAAAAAATGAATGAGATTATTCCAGACTTGTTTTCCTAATGATTTTTTTCTGCGCTTCACAAGTGATGCGAAGCTTTGATTCATTTCTCTGGCACACTCGTGATAGTAGGTGTCTTATAATCAGGTACAAAAATACTCAAGTTATATTTGTGTTAACTGCTCGAAGCTGGCACATCTATTTTGTGAGTAGAATAAATTGATATAGATTGTACCAAGCTGACATGCGCAGTTTATTTAAATCAGTTCAAATTAAACCCTTTTATGTAATTCAAAGTTTTGCTTGCAAAATTCAGTCAGAAGAGCGTTATGAAACTAGCAAACGGTTGTGCTACACGGAATCGAAGAAGAGCTTTGCAACCTTGCGATACAACTCAGACATAGCATTGCAAGTGTATATAAAATGATACGGAAAATCGCCAAAAAACTGTCGAAAAAATTAGGTCTGCAAAAACTCCTAAGAAGCCAGCAATACTTAAGCCGAAACTTAATTTAGCCAATAAAATGTTATCATAACTTTTTTCACGCCTTTCGCCTCCTGAATACTCAATTTTACTTTTTTATTCTACAAACGACGCAATATAAGATGACTAAGCGAATATAACATGCGCCGAAACCATTTGAACGAAAAAATAAATTAAAAGGAAATCATACAATTCAGAGTTCATAAAAGAACAAATAAAAGAAAAATAGCTCAATTTAAAAAAAAGTCAATGCACCGGAAATTCGGCCAATGAAAATCTAAGCAGACAACTAATAGCTCATTCTCTCAAGTTTTCCTAAAAAGTCAATTTGCATATCTATACAAATAATGCTATCAATGCGCCAATAAAGCGGATAAATCACATGCTACTAAATCGCTTGCCAACAAAAATGGAACTCAAAAGCTTCGCATTTGTGTAAAAGAACATACGATGTCGTTTGTCGTTTAAATAATAAAGATCATGATGAAGAGACTGTTATAGTTTTTATTTTAAGAAGAGAGCCGTTAATAAAATTTTTCTTGTGAGCAGAAAGCTTCTTCTTGCTGAATAATTGTTTTTTTTCGTTGATTCATTGCATTATCAATATGTGCTAACTTGATCATTATTTTTGGTTGCTGTACTTCAGGTAAAATTGCGTGAGGAAACTCCGCCTTTAAAGCTACTCTTTAATTTTGACGGTTTTAAGTAAATTGATCACTTATGCATTGTCTTTTGTTTGGTTAACCAAATAAAAGAAGAAAACATCTCGACAAATTGTATCATTACACTTGCGAAGCAAAGTGTATTAGTACGAACTTTCTTTGTTTTTTTTTACTAATCTAAGTCGCAAATAAAAGTGCTACTTTGGTGGCATTTTAAATCAGTAGGCTGTGGTAGCAGTATAGTATTATATATGGTTTGACAATTTGATTAGTAAAAAGTTAACACAATTGATGCATTTTTAATTCATCAAATGAACCGAAACAAGTTTTTTGTTTCAAACAGCAGTACAAGGGTAAGAAGTTTGATTTCAAAAATTTTTCAACTCTATGTATCTCGCAATTTTTTTGAAATGCACAATGTATACATAATTTGGCTTTATGCTTTCCAGTTTATCACATGCCAAGTTGTGTCTTTTTGTATTTGTTGCTATTTTTGCTGCATCGAATTGGCAATTTATTAGCATATGGAGCTGCGTTATTGGTGGTATCCGTGGCTGAGTGGTAAATGCGTGAGACTCTAATTTGCTAGGTCGCAGATTCGAATCAGATACGTAGCCGTTTTTGCAAATTCGAGGCATACTTATTTTTCTTAATTCACCTGATACAGCTGCTTTTTGGTCGTGTTCTCGCAAGTGTTAGCGAATTGCAGATTCGTCTGTTCAAAATTTGAAATACTGCACTAGCATTCATATTATTGGAAAGAAGGAGGTGTAGATTTGAATGACTAATCATCATTCATCGTTCTTTTTTTTAGACACCTATTCTTGTTCTCAGAGGTGTTAGTTGATACATAATCGAGTAGCTTTTTTGAGTAGTTTTATTCGATGTTTCTCTTACTTTGTATCTTAACTTTAGTTCTCTTCACATTTTGTCTTATCTTAACCAAAGTTGAAGTGAAGAGAAATAATGGGACCGATCAACCGATCATTTAGCAGACCAACCTTTTTGCATTAAAAGTGAAAAAATAGTCTTTTAGCAGACCAACGTAATAAACTGATGCATGATTGATTGATAGACAGGCGAATATTATGAAACGACTGCGACATCTGTGACTGAGAGCCTTGTGCACGCAAGCTACCAGAAACATTTCCTCTTGAAATCTTTTTAGCTTCGAGAAAGGAGCGCAAGGAAAAAGATACTAAAATTAAATACAAAGAAACATTTGACAAAATTGAAACAAAGATAAGTAGAGGAATCCAAGAGAAGAGAAGTAAGTAAGAATGATTGTAACATCTTTGACGCTTTAAGGCTCATCATTTTAAAGATAAAGCATACGATTGATAATTGTTCAGCACTTCACAGAAGTTAAACTAAGACACAAAATTAGATCAACGTACAAAATTGCGAACACAAGGTTGAAAAATCATTAATCTAGAATAAATAGTTTCTGGGTCAAAATATCTATAATTTGACCAATAATTTAGAAATACGGTTAAGTACAAAACCACCTTTCAGAACGTAAAACCACAAAAATAAACATCTCTGCTTTTTTGTAAGCAAAACAAAACTATAAGTTTTAGCTGTAAGCTTTCATGATGCTCAATTGTTTTCAGAACTGTTTGCTAAAAATTCAAGCTGCATCTGTTGATTTCGCTCTAATTGTGCCAATTTCAGACTCAATTCTAGAGAATTAAAGTGAGGGTTTAGAAGTCCCTGTTCGACAAACGCCCGACTCGTTTCCTGGTGCAGCGGAGATTGTCTGGTACCGAAATCGATACTGGTAGAAGGATCGATCCCCAGTGATGCCCTTTGAGGACTTTTTTTGAGCGATGTCAGAATTTGCTGCTCTTGCTTCAAAGCTCCAAGTAACTGTTGCGCTGTGTTGGGAGATTTAGCAAGCATGGTTAAATGTTTGTTAAGTAACAATTGCGCTTCGGATGTTGATCGATGCAAGGAACTGGAACCTCCAGAGCCAGATGTACCAGCTTGGTGAGATTCCAGCAACTCATTTGGAGTTCCGCTATTACGCGAAAGATTTCCGGACGAGATCTCACTTCCTGAGAACGCAGAGTCGGGAGTCTCGACATCGTCTCGTGACTCGGATTTGAGGCGACTGGTTCTGTGTTGTTTTTTGTTCATTTGTTCGCGCTGAATTTCCTCGACCGGTCGAGTTGGAAACTCAGTGGCGTTTGTGACTTCTAAGTGAGGGTGCACGTTTCGACAGTGCAGAACTAGAGTGTACTTCCGCGTGAACGACCTGAAACAATTTTTTTATGTCATTGAGCTAAACAAATTATTTTAAGGGTCACAAACTAGAATAGGTCGAAAGCTATTATTGTCTTGAGCTCAAATTTAAAAAAATATTTCGCCTGTGATCTGTTTTTGGTAAAGTTATAAGGGTGAAAGTTGCTACTTTTATTGCCAAAATATTTTTTTTTCGATCATTTCGTCAATTATTCAATCAAAATTTTTTAATTGGCTTTAGAGTGCAGTTAGAACATTCAGGGCTTCGCCCTGATATACGAGCAGTATTTTTTAATTTAAAATCTATAATTAATTCAAAGAAGCCATAGATTATGATGAAAATCTATATTTTCTCAAAAAAGCCAGTGACAAAATTGCCTTGAAGACATTTTTTTACAAAAAAAAACCGTGCCAAAAACTTTGTTCGATAAGTCACAAATATATTTTATGGAGGCCCAAAAACGTGTGTTTTATAGACTAAATGAAAAGTTTTCCAATGAAAAAAATGTGAAAGGCTTACCCACAGCGATCTTTTAACTTGACGAAGTCTTTACATACCCCGTTTGTTTTTCGGTTTTATCTAAACCAGCCAATGTAAATATAAACCAGCCGAAATATCAACTAGTTGAAAATACGTAAGTCTTACATAATAGTTATGTAACAATCAGTGGCGTGCGCAGAAATGTTTCTAGGGGGGGCGGCGGTTTTTCAAAAAAAATTGAAAAATTTTCCGCCCTTTTTTTTTAGGTTGGACCAATCTGATTTTCCGAGCTCTCCGAAGATACTATATAAAACCCTATTTTGTCAAAAGTTTTCTGCGCCGCAGGTAAAATTTTCAAAAAAAAACAGGCCAAAAAGGCGTTTTTAACCATTTTTTTTTAAAATTTTGACCAAAAAACTTTTTTTTTTCGGCCTGCGCTCCCCCCTTAAAATTAGTTATATTGGCGCCTTTAGAAAAATTTTAAAGTTGGTCAGCCAAAAATGGTTGTAGTTTATTATACCAAAGCGGGAACCCTTTGGAAAAATTTGGCAACCAGAATTGAGGGGAGGAGGCGGTCGCAACCCCTTCTGGGCAGGCTACTGGTAAAAATTATGTAACACGCAAATTCACTAATATGATGTCACTTTACGGCTAGCTTACATACTCTGCGCATTTTCGGTTGGTTTATACTTCGGCTGGTTTATTTATACCGGATTAAATGCACTTTCACATTCAGCAATTGGGCGATTCTTAACTTACTTTGATTCACAGTCCTCTGAAACTAAAAAGCAAAAAAAAACACCAAATATAATTGTGCTCTGACTCTTAGCCGGTTAATTTTGCACCATTAAAACTATTGGAGACAAAAATAAGAGAAGCTTTTTGAAAAGATTGAATAAAAATGAACCAACCTGTAGCAAACAGGACATTGTACGATTTCTCTATTGGCGCCATGCACTTCTTTGATGTGCCTGTAGCTACACTTTTTCTTCATCACTTTACTACACTTCGGACAGGACCACAACGCATCACTGTCGGAAACGCCAGCCGAATCAGAACTCGGAGGAGTCGATGACATCAGGGTTCCGGCGACAGTCGACTGCTTTGAGGAGTCGCCGAGATCCGACGCCGAGGTTGTTGCCAGTCCCGAAGACGAAGCGAGGAAGTCGGGGTCGTCTCTGACGAGGGAAGAAGTGGTGAATGATTGTCGTCTGTAGCAATCGCTGTCCGAAGTCAGAGACGCACTTCGTTTCTTAATAGGCCCATCTGAATAGAAAAATTTTAAATCAAACTATTTAGAAATAAGCAATGATCAAATACAAGTGGCTTAATAACTCCATGTTTTGGCTTAAATTGGACTCTTTACTAGCTACAAAAGTGCAAAAAAAATAACACTAGCCACCTAAGTTGAAATGTTGTCCATTTTGTTTTCGTTGAAATTGAAAATAAGATTGATCGACATAGAGGCGAAGCTGTGCTTCGCAAATACTAGCGAGAACACGACCAAAAAGCAGCTCTAGAAAGTGCATAAGAAAAAATAGAAGTAAGCCTCAAATTAGCAAAAACTGGGCTAGGTCTAGGATTCGATCTGCGACCTACTGCAATCAAGAGATTTAGAGTCTCACGCACTATCCACTCAGCCACACAAGCTTAACAACCAACAAACACTAGATACCAATAAATTAGCTACATATGCTAATCAATTGCCAATGCTATTGAGCAAAAGTGGCACCAAATACAAACAGACTCAATTTTGCAAGTAATAATTTGGATTATAACTAAATGAAGGCATCCAAACTAACTTTGCATGTAACAAATCGCTATGAAAAAGCTGTAAAGGTGCCCCACAAGTAGCACCAATATTTGCGACTTAAGTTGGAAAAAAAAGAAGGTTCGTACTAATACACTCCCTTCGCAAGTGTAATTAGACTCTGTTTAGAAAATCGAATATTCGGCTTTTCAAATAAAGTTACCAAGATATTACTCACGTGCTCTGATGAAGTTTTTGAGCTCGTCCCTAGTTCTCGGAGGACTGACTGATTCACCTGCTGGTCGACTCGCTGACAACAGTTCATCGATTTCAGACTTGGGAAGCCGCGCCGAGTCCAACTCATTCGCCGTGTTGTCAGTTAGTGTCGTGTCGCGATGTCGTTTTAGCTTGTCGGGTGATATCATGTTTTCCTCTTCTTTTATCGCGGCGAGTAGTCCGAAAGCATCGGACGGGTGCTCTAACTCAGGCGGCGGAGTTGTCGGCGTATTGTTAGTTGACAAATCTAGCACTTGATTGTCACCAGATTCGTTCAAGTTCTCGAAAACATTATTTTGAGACGTCAATTCACAGGGCCTGGCAGTGGTCGAATCTGATTGGCTGACGACTGAAGTAGCTCGTCTGTCGGATCTTGATGACGTCATTGGCGATGCACCTTCGGAAGACTTGAGCGAATCTGATTGGCTGATAGATGCTCTTCGGCGTTTTGTCATTTGATTGGTAGCGGTCATCAAGGAATTAACGAGGAAGTTCTTTGGGCGTTTCCGCGAGGAGTGGGAGGGTACCATGTTTTCATTAGAATCTAAAGACTCTCCACTTTCGATTGAGGATGAAGGGGACACACTGTTAGGCCTCACTTGCACTGGCAAAATTAAGCTCACGGGTTGACTTTCTTCCTCTAAAATATAAATTTCAGCAATTCATCGATACAGTAAAAATATTCGTTTTTGCCCAAATTCTATTTCAATTTCTGTGTTCATCATAACAATGAGGCAGTTAAAACGAGCTGGCAAATTAGGCAAAATCACTGAGGCTTCAAAAATGTCCTGTGGTTAGCGAAATCAAAATTCGGAAATTTAGCAGCCAACATTTAGACCATACAGCAGTTGATTATTGTGAATATTTTGGTGGCTTCCAATCAACTTCAGTTGCCAAATTTTTGGTGACTCCTGAAACTAGGCTGCGGCTCGTCTGTCTGATTCCCCTATTGGTTTTTGTTGAATAAAATAATCGATAAACTTGTTTCGAAATTTTCTTTCAGACCAGTAGTAGCAACCCAATTTCAAACGCTTTAGTTCTTCATACTTGTCTTCTTGTCTTGCAAATCCATTCTTTACACCTTAGAATTGATCTTTGTGCGGTTGTGGGGAAAATATATTTTTTCTGCTTGTATATTTTTATCTAGAACTGTTCTAGTGCATTTAATTGCCCTTGATCTATTTTTTCCATGCGAAAGAGGATTATTGTAATACAGAAGTATCTTATGAGCTTCTAAAATGCCGTCGTTGGCTTCTAAAAATTCTGCAGTGTAGAGAAAAACCGGTTGTTTTTGGTCTAATTACGAGCAAATTAAGCACACGAGCAGTCCTATAATATGGAAATAAGTAGTAAAAATGTAGTTTTACTCCATGGATATTAGTTTTCGAAGCTCTTATTGCGCCTTCTTGACAAGGAATTACATTTTTTTCCATTAACTTTTTGATTAAAAATACCATTATCAATATGCGTATTCTACTCTTACTATCCAATTTACTTATTTTCAGGATTTCGCTCAGATCCATTTATGGCCGAACGAACAAAAAAGTACGTTCAACAGTGCCGATAAGCAACATTTCCAAAAAAGTGTTCATCAGTGCCAAAAATTTATAATTTTTGGCACTGTTGAATAATTTTTTCCTCGAAAAAATATCACAATTTGCAAACACACTTTTTTTGGTCGGAACTGGCTATTCTTGTTTGTTATGCCAATACTTAAGTTTTATACAAACTTTGAAAAACTTCTATGACTAGATTTAAACGTTTGAAAAAATCTCCGATCATCGAAAACGGTGAGCAATTTTTTTCTGGTTGTTTTAATTTTATTTTTTTACACAAAATCAGGTACCACAAAGAATCATCGGAATGCGTCTAGTAGTTTATCATCGTGAAGCCCTTTCAGTCGTGACTCGAACTACATTGGACACTTTCCAAAAAATCTGAGTCGAGAATAACTGGTGTGAAATTTGTGATTTTTGGTCGTTTCGAGCCAACAAATTTCGTTTTTCAACCAAGAGCAGTTACCACAAATAATCATCGGAATATGTCGAGTGATATATCATATGAAAGTACTTTCACTCCGGATTCAAACGACAAAAAACCTTCAAAAACTTTTTTCTGTTGGAGAAAAACATGTTTGAAATTTTTGAATTGAGTTTTCGTCTACTTTCGAGTCTTTCTTTAATTTGAAATTTCGAGTAAAAGGAGCTTTAATTTGAAATTTCGAGTAGACCTTATGAAAAAAAATTTTCAGTGATATACATAATTTTACGCCAGGAAAATTAGTTTTAAAAGCTTCATTCAGCGCTTCCTTGGCAGAAAAAAAATTTTTGAAATAAATTCATTCAAAAACCATCAAACAATTTATGCAAAAAACCATAGAAACACTAGCATTTTAAAAAAAAATTCTTATGAAAGGTCGAAGAATTCGATGCTACTTGCACAGATATGGGCTATCTATATTTTCGTTTTGCAAAGATTGAAACTTGAAATAATCAGTTATTTTCTGTAATACCAATGATGCAAATCTATTCTTTGACTCAATTCAATACTTACAATTCTTAAAAACAAAGAATAAGACCAGGGAATATATTTTTGTTTCATACTTTCTCATTTTTAATGATGTTAGGAAAAAAACTTTGCAAACCAGCATAACAGTTTCAAGTTGTTTATTTGTATCGACTAGCACAATTTTTGCTTTTCAGTGAAAAGATATACAATTGCCAAAAACATATTACAAAAATTTTCATTTCCGAAAGTGACAACTTTGTGCACCATAGCTCAGCGAATGATCAAACTTGTGGCAACATAGATTACTAGGACACGCTTATAGCACAATAGCATACGTGCCAAAACTAAGCTCGGGGGCGTTCAAGCGTGAAATACCAAAGTGCTGAAAACACAAAACGAAAATTGTTTACTATTACCTGAAACGAAAATTTTTTTGAAATGTGTTTACATCCTTTTCAATTTCTAACGTGTTTAACTTTGGGTTCGCTTAAAGTATCAAACAAAATCGGAGATTAATTTTGCCAATCGCTGTAGTTGTTTGCTTATAAAAAATTATGACACCAATTAGGAGAAGTTTGTCTGTTCAAAATTGTTGTCAGTGACAAAAACCGACGTGTTGGCGCATTTTATTTCCAATGACTTAGTTTCAACAGCTTTTTTAGTTTCAACAGCATTTTTTCTTTAGGCATTTTAAGGTTGTAAAAAGCAAGGTTATTGTTATTGCAATCGGGTCATAGATTCTTTTCCCGTTGGAAACTTCGTGTACAGAAATTCCACATTAAATTGCATTATAATAACTTCAATTTCACTTCAATTGATGGCTGATTCTTCACATTTGGTAGTGGTACTGTCAATACTGGGGAAGCCAAAGGTCAAGGGTTGGAGTAAACCCAGGACCTGAGCTTAGTAAATATGAAATTTCTGAATTGAGCAATTTAAACTTTCGTGTAAGTGTGTTTGCGCAGTTTTGTTCCGACCATAGAAGGCCCTTTTTGTTCCGACCATTGAAAATGGGAGGAACTTTGTATTCGGGTGTGTTTTAGTTTTTTCCTTCATTTTGTTTTCCACGCAAAATCAGCTACCACAAATAATCTTCGGACTGGGTTGAGTGATATATCATATTTAAGCCCCTTTCAGTCGTGATTCGAACGACATCGAAATTTTTTTTTTAAGTTTTCCCGGTGTCGAGAAAAACCAGCTAGAAGTTTTTGATTTTTAGTCTAATTTCGAGCAAGTGAGCAGGCTTACATTTGCTTATTTATGCTTAATTTAAGCCTTGAAATTTTAGTTTTTTTCTAATGAAGTTATTTTTTTGCTACATCTTAGGAATCAAAACCTTCAAAAATTTGGGGAAAAATTTGAAAAATTATTTTTAAAAAAATTTAAGTTTTTCTATTATTTTTTTTTCTTGTTATTTGTCTTCAAAAATTGTTTTCAAATTTGCAAATTTTACATGACTGGCGAAAATTCCTAAGCTCTACTTTTTTGCTCTGATTCTTTTATCACACCAGGCCGAAAAAACGACACTAATAGGAAAAATAATTTTGTAAATTTTTAAGACTGTTCGGAACATTCTGTGCTACTTGCAGAGTAACCGGCTATCCTTGTTAACATTGCAAATAGTGCGCGTAATTGAGTTTCATAAATTTTTGCTAACTTTTTTTTCTGGATCTAATCGCAGCGGAGCAACGATTACCAATGCTGCTTAAATGATTTTCTGTTTGAATCATGTCAAAAACAACAAATTCTCTTTCTGATTTTCTCAAGTAGGAAATGTTGGTGCTAGCTATGGTCTTTCTAAAATCTAGAATATGTCAAGGTTCTCAGGTTCAAAATTAAATTATGTTACGAGTAATCATTTTTTTTGTAAGTTTATGGGGTTTTAAAAGGTGCTCAATGGAGCAATAACTGAAAAAAATCAGATAAATGAATGATCAGTCGGAAAATTTATTTCATTTCCCTGAATCGAGCAGACTTGTTCTCCCTGAATCGAGAGATGAAAAGTGTTGATTAGCGAACACTGGGGACAGTTTCGAATTTTATGCCTGCCTGAAAAACATGGAAAGCCGATTTGGGTACAATTGAATCTCTAAAAGAAAACATGCTATGTAGACAAAAAGTCAGGACATTAAACGACATGGCATTGAGACGACAAATGGGCGCATTTTATTTCCAATGACTTAGTTTCAACAGCTTTTTTAGTTTCAACAGCATTTTTTCTTTAGGCATTTTAAGGTTGTAAAAAGCAAGGTTATTGTTATTGCAATCGGGTCATAGATTCTTTTCCCGTTGGAAACTTCGTGTACAGAAATTCCACATTAAATTGCATTATAATAACTTCAATTTCACTTCAATTGATGGCTGATTCTTCACATTTGGTAGTGGTACTGTCAATACCGGGGAAGCCAAAGGTCAAGGGTTGAAGTAAACCCAGGACCTGAGCTTAGTAAATATGAAATTTCTGAATTGAGCAATTTAAACTTTCGTGTAAGTGTGTTTGCGCAGTTTTGTTCCGACCATAGAAGGCCCTTTTTGTTCCGACCATTGAAAATGGGAGGAACTTTGTATTCGGGTGTGTTTTAGTTTTTTCCTTCATTTTGTTTTCCACGCAAAATCAGCTACTACAAATAATCTTAGGACTGGGTTGAGTGATATATCATATTTAAGCCCCTTTCAGTCGTGATTCGAACGACATCGAAATTTTTTTTTTTAAGTTTTCCCGGTGTCGAGAAAAACCAGCTAGAAGTTTTTGATTTTTAGTCTAATTTCGAGCAAGTGAGCAGGCTTACATTTGCTTATTTATGCTTAATTTAAGCCTTGAAATTTTAGTTTTTTTCTAATGAAGTTATTTTTTTGCTACATCTTAGGAATCAAAACCTTCAAAAATTTGGGGAAAAATTTGAAAAATTATTTTTAAAAAAATTTAAGTTTTTCTATTATTTTTTTTCTTGTTATTTGTCTTCAAAAATTGTTTTCAAATTTGCAAATTTTACATGACTGGCGAAAATTCCTAAGCTCTACTTTTTTGCTCTGATTCTTTTATCACACCAGGCCGAAAAAACGACACTAATAGGAAAAATAATTTTGTAAATTTTTAAGATTGTTCGGAACATTCTGTGCTACTTGCAGAGTAACCGGCTATCCTTGTTAACATTGCAAATAGTGCGCGTAATTGAGTTTCATAAATTTTTGCTAACTTTTTTTTCTGGATCTAATCGCAGCGGAGCAACGATTACCAATGCTGCTTAAATGATTTTCTGTTTGAATCATGTCAAAAACAACAAATTCTCTTTCTGATTTTCTCAAGTAGGAAATGTTGGTGCTAGCTATGGTCTTTCTAAAATCTAGAATATGTCAAGGTTCTCAGGTTCAAAATTAAATTATGTTACGAGTAATCATTTTTTTTGTAAGTTTATGGGGTTTTAAAAGGTGCTCAATGGAGCAATAACTGAAAAAAATCAGATAAATGAATGATCAGTCGGAAAATTTATTTCATTTCCCTGAATCGAGCAGACTTGTTCTCCCTGAATCGAGAGATGAAAAGTGTTGATTAGCGAACACTGGGGACAGTTTCGAATTTTATGCCTGCCTGAAAAACATGGAAAGCCGATTTGGGTACAATTGAATCTCTAAAAGAAAACATGCTATGTAGACAAAAAGTCAGGACATTAAACGACATGGCATTGAGACGACAAATGGGCTTTAAAATGTTTAAAATGAACTGTTCGACTTTAAGCGGATTCTATTTCGCTGAAATACAATTGTCGTCGTACCAGCTGTCGTCTTATTAGCCGAAAAGACATTTCAAAAAAGTAAGCTGACGCTGGTTGCAATAAATGTGTCAACAATATGATATACAACCAAGCACGAATTGTATCATATTTCCATTCCATAGCTACTATATTTTAGTAATTAAAAGCATCATTATCAACTGATAAGCCTAGTAAACTTATTATTAGATACTTGAATTAATATATACTGGTATTGTTAGATTCTTAACATTCATACTGTGAAAACAATTGATACGAAGAACTGTGCGTATTCTTTGAATTTACAACTCAACAAATCTTCGAGTTATAACTTTTACTACCGAACTTTTTTTCTCCAAAACTATTTGCATAAATGCAGTCAGTGGTACTGTATCATTTGAAATTGCGAAGTCGGTTCTTATAAACTGTTTTCAATACTAAGCACCGAATTAGCTGTTGCGTTACTATAATCCGATGACAGCAAAAAATCTGCGACCTGTCGAGTTACATATGGGGACACCAGCTTTCATTTGAATATTTTGTGGTATGTTTAATGCAAAAAAAGCAGACAAATGGCATCCCCATTATCAGTTTTTTTTTCATCCAGTTCGAGTTGCGAAATGACGTGTTCTCTTCTCGTTAACTGAGTAAAAGTGATTTATTTGTTGAAAAAAAAACACCGCTAGTGTTTTAAATCAATATATTAAATAGTTAAAAATGTATATACCGGCATTAAAAAATCCGAAAGTGTGTAGCGCGGTAAGCGAATGTTAGTTACCGAGGAAATACATGTAGATGTAGTAGAATTGTAATAGGAGCATCAAAAATAGCTGCTCAGACAAGACTGAAATACAAACACCGCCTAAATACCCCCTTTTTATAACGAAATGAAAAAGAAAGACAAAATAGAAGGGAACGCAATTGTTTTGAGAGGTATAATGTTAGACATAGGTAAGAGACCTGGAACCTTTTCAACTGCTAATACCTTTATCCCCTCATGTGCCTCGCAATTCCGTCACGTATTGTTAATTTTTCATCCCACCATGAATTAGAAATGAGCCAGCAACAGTAGTATACCGTGTAGTATTCCACTCCCGCGAGACCAACACGGCAACAACAGTCACGTGACTAACAAGTGACTCACGCTACCTCTCTGCTTGAGGGGAAGCTCTGCAAGTGAAATAATAGCAGCAGGGGGAAATTAAAAGAGGAAACGGCGGGCGGAAGATTGGAATAAACAACCAGGTACCAATGAACGCACGCACGCACACACACACACACACACACACACGAGCTTTGCAACTGAGAAGACAACTTGCACACCTTCCAATAATCCGCAAAGAAACCAGCAATTTATAGAAAACACTTCAAATGGAAATTGGACGCTCGCATTTTGAAAAAAATTAGAGCAAATTTTTGATATTATACCTTTAGTGCAATAGCCAGAACAGCCAAGCTAACAAAAAGATTACAAATGAGCTATAGAATGTTCCGACTGCGGTCATTCTGCAATAAACTAAGAAAAATGTATTTTTTTTACACAACTTTGTTTATTGATATTTGCTTATTGGTGGAATTTTTCGCGAACTTTGCTTTCTAAACTTTCAGCTATTTTTGATTTAAAAAACTTCTACATTGCTCTTAGTGAACCTTTTTCTGAATCCTTTGGCTCGAAATTCGTCCAAAAAAGCAAAAATGTCAACCCGTTTTTTCTTGAAACTGAGATTTTCTCAATTTTTTATTACAGCTGCTTAAATCAGAACTGAAAAAGCGTTACTATGAAACATCACTTGACTCCATCAGCTGAACCAAGTTTATTAACGGTAGCTGATTGGCGAGAACAGAAAATAATCAAACACAAAATTCCTTTTGTTTCAGAAATTATTCAGTGGTCGGAATAATAACTCTTTTAGGGTTGAGCAGAAAAATAAAGCTTTCTTCGTTTTAATTTCAGGTTCCCTAAGAAATGAACACGGAGTTGAATAATGAGACCAGTTTGCTAAACAATTCCACTAAATAGGAGCATTTTTCCCCATGACATCAATAATAAAACGTTGGGCGGACCAGGGAAAATTAGATGACTCACTTTGAGATGAAATTCCGGACTTTCGGTCCCTGTGTATTATCTGTCGAGCTATGGTTCCAAAACGGAGTACCTTGTCCCAATCTGAGATAGCGCTGAACGAAATGGAAGGCACTCGATATTCGATGTTTTTTCACGTTTTTCAATTAGCCCAAAATCTGTTATAGTGTTAGTCTCGGATCTCGTTAACCATTTCTCCCCTCCCCCTGTGGTATCTCTTTAAGAACTGCTGCCTATTTATAGAACTAATTCGACGATTGAGCATATGTGAAATGTGTAACTTGTAACGAATGCTCCTCCTTTTGCAATAGGGTGGTCGGGTAATTAAATAGTTAACAAGACCTCAGCTCTCATTATTATTAATAATAATAACACAACACATTACTTGACTGACCTTTGAATGCGCTTTTGAGTGCAGTTTGGCTATGACTGGTGTTGTACATGGCATTTCCACTGCAGAACTGGTGCCAGCATGTGATCACGTGTTTACCCGCTGGCGTGTGCAGGAAATCAGCGGCAACCCCTGAAGACGAATAGTAGCCGGCACATGGACTGGCTTCCGGCGCCCCGCCGGAGGAGTTGGAAAATGAGAGGAGGGGGTTGGCATGATGGCTGGGATTAGTCCCCCCACAGCGGGGTGAAAATGACGTCAGAATGATGAGGTCCAGCTCATACTCTGATTTGACGAAGTCGATCTGCAAAATAATTAAACTGCCAAACTTGCATCAAAATAGAACAAAATTTTCAATTCTGTTTTTTAAATCTTGATCAGCAGGCTAATAGACATCGATGAAAATAGAAAAAAAAATTTACAAGTTTTCTGGAAAACAATCAAAATGAATAAAATTTTCCGAAAAATTTCTCAAAAAATTTCGTTAGTTTTTGGAAAAGTTTTGAATGTTGCAATTTACAAAAAAAAAGAACAAAATTTTTCTTAAACATGTTAAAAACTAAAAAAAAACTCGAACAAGCCAAATCGGCTTTATCTGTGCAACCAAAAACTTTTCGAACAGCTGTTCGGTTGACGAAAGTTTCCTAAACACCGAAAGACAGAGGTTTCAAAACGCTTTGAAACATCTTAAATATAAAAAAGTGCGACGAAAATGTGGCATAGGGTGAAATCTTACCGGCAATTCTAGGCAGCTCAAAAACGATGAAGATCGCGCGTAGTTTTTCCAGCATAATTTGAATTAAAATTAGTTTAATTCTTAACTGAATTCAGCTTATTGCTGCGCGAAAAATCAGCTGTTCATATTCAAAACACCTCAAAAATTGCAAAAACCTTTGAGTATTTATATTATCTTTTCATTTTAAACACCGTCTTCTTTTAAGTTCACAGAGATACCATCACTAAAAGACGTTTCTCATGATTGGTAAAACTTAATTCCAAGAAAACCGAAAATATATTTGCAATAAATTTGAGTATAAAACGAAATGAGTTCATTTACAAAAAACTATCGAATTGCTGAACACACTTTTGAGGCAATTCTCCAGCTCCAATTCGACAACAAAATGTGTAAGATTAGATTACGGTTTCCAATTCGGCAATTCATGCAAATTGGCTCCACTAGGTGGATTCTTAGCTGAGGTCAATTCGATACCTGTGTTTCTCAACAAAAAGACAATTTCGTTCGTTTTTGGAAAATTTTGGAATGTTGCAATTTTACAAAATGAATAGACCTTTTCTTAAACATGCTAAAAACTAAAACACACACACACACACATATATATATATATATATATATATATATATATATATATTTAAATTCAAAAATTGCCTTTATCTTAAAAACCAAAAACTTTTCCTTTTCCGACAGATGGATAAAAAGTACTCCGCAAAAAGGTGTTTCCTGAATGTAAATCTCTAATCTACAAAAGTAGAGACCAACATTCAAAAAATCTCAAAAATTGCACAAAACTTTCACAAATTATATTATTTTTTCATTTTAAACATCGCCTTTTTTAGTTTAACCAATATACCATCATTCAAAATACGTTTATCATAACAACTGAAACTCAACTCCCCATGATATCAGAAATGTTTCTGCAAAAAAACGGCAGTATTAAACAAACTGAGTTCATTCACAGAAAAGTATCGAATAGGTAAACACAATTTTGGGTCGATTTACAGCTCCAATACAACAACAAAATGTATTAGATTATGGGTTCAAGTGCGCCAATTCCTACGAATTGGCTCAACTTGGTGGACTCATAGCTGCCGTCAATTCGAAACTTGCAACAAAAATCTTTGCAGTCAATTCGACACTGGGAATTAATGACACCAAGTAGTCACAAAATAAAGAGGATACATATGCGGTGTATGGAGTTTTTTTTTGCATAAGTTAGAACTTTTGTGCCTCTTGCAAACTTCGTTTTGAGCAAAAATTTGCCACTTTGCTCGAAATTTCTCTAATTTGGCATTACTATAAAAAATTCAAATGAATTGGCTTTATTTTTTTGCGACAGTAGCTGAAGTCGGGTTAGTCTGCGTTTTTCGACAGCAAGCGCGTACGTATTATAATTTCAAGATTTTAAAACGTAATGGATAGCTTATCAATTTTGTTTTCAATAATTATAAATGTTTTCAAAGAATTTAGGTGCTGTGTAAGAAGCACAGATTGCTCTGACCTCAGCTACAGTTGCAAAACATATGAGCTGAAATTATAAAACTACTCTGATTTAATGACAATTTTCTTCTAAATTCGGGCAGAGGGTAAGCTCAGTTTCCAAGAACAACTGTGCAAGCAGCATAGAAGTTCCGATCATTGCATAAAAAAATTTGAACGAAAAACAAATGTTGATTTTTCAAAATATTTTGTCATTTTTCGATATGTTTTGTCTATGTTTTGCCAATTTCTTGTGCAGAGAGTGACAATAGATTTCAATTTTATGACAAGCTAACATTGGCTTAAATAGAGCTAAAGGCGCTCAGCAGAGTCATAAGGCGTTCACTTTACGGACGTCAGATCATGTATTCGATTCTCTACCATGCCAATGATGGTGTGTGAGACGAGCTCTCACTTG
>NC_087066.1:60351507-60384530 GCF_963678635.1 Symsagittifera roscoffensis
TGATGATGATGACGATGCTCTTGATGTTGTTGTTGTTGATGATGGTGATGATGATGTGATTGTTGTTGTTGATGATGGCGATGGTGGGGATGGGGACGTGAAGGTGGGGGATTGATCACGTGATGATGGGTTCCGATTTCGCTCTGAAGACTTTGCTGATGGGCTGCAATCTCCGCCAATCTTTGATGAAGATTTGCCAACATTTTGACAAATTTTGAAACTATCTTTCAGAAGAGTGAAACTTTTGACAACTTTTTCTCGCAAATTTGAGATAACTTTTGAAAATTTTATAGCATTATCGTATAATTTATGGGATCAGTATCACGCTATGAGAATTGTCTAAGATCGCAGTTTTGATAAATAAAGCGTTTTTTGCTGAAAAAACAGCGATCGATTAACAGTTTAGTATTTTTTTTTCAAATACTTTTGGTGCTCAATAATTTAGGAAAGTGAGTTAATCAAAGCTGCTTTACGCAAAACTGGGATAACTATCAGCGAAAAAGGCATAACGGTAAAAAAAAAAACAACAAGCGAAAAGTGAAATAAAAGATGGCGATGAATCAGAGAAACTTGCCTCGAAAAGAGGGAATTAAAAATCCAGGCTCTTTCTTCTACACCAAGGCAGAAATGAAGAATTATGCGTGAGTATACTCCCCAGTGAAAAGTGAAATAAAGGACGGCGGCGACGATGAAGTCTATCAGCTGAAAATGAAGTTACTATTATATATATATTTTTTAAAAAAGAGGATTTGAGCAATAAAAACCGAACTGTTTTGCAAGATGAGTAATCCGAGCGAAGGAAGAAAGATACCGACTTGGAACTGTACTACCAAATTAAAATCTGGAAAAGGAAAATAAGGCTAGCTATAATAAAAGACAGAAAAAATGGAAAAATGACTCGCACCGCGAAAACAGCAACTTGAATATAACAGATATTTAAGAGGAAAAAAACGACGTTGGCAATACACTTGTAACCAGAAATACTCAATTCTCAACCAACACATCAGCGAGCTCTCAGTCTTATAGAATTACAACTAAATTGAGTTATGCTCATAACGAATCTTAGAAAAATCGTCCCTTTTATAGGAATTAAATAAAAAATAGCCTTCAATCTTGTGGTGGTTAATATTTCAGTGTACAAAGTAAATCGGTTCCTAAGCTGGTAAAAAATAAGGTAAAGAGAATGAAAATAAGTAAACAAAGAAAAAATAAGTTGCCTTTTGCCTCAGCCAAATTACTCATTTTATGGTCGCATTTGCTTTGCGGTATGGAATGAATTACATTTAGTATCTCGTCACATGAGCATGAGTCACTTTTTTGAGCATATTGCGGAAATTTAAAATGAAATGGCGTGCTTAGTGACTGGGGGATGGCAAAAGATATTGACAAAAATGAGAAAATTAAACAGAATCGAAAAATACGGGTATAATATGTTATTAACGCTGTCGTTGACTTGAAGATATAAGATGACAAATTATACCGGCTCAACAAAAGTAGGTAGCAAAAAGTAAACAAATCAAATATTGAAGAGTAGAGAACGCGGCGGTAAAATTACCAAAAATGACCGAACACTTCTATGGTCTAAATTGCAAATAGCAGTTGTGTAAATGTTGAGATATAAGCAGGCCGTTTACGATGTATTGTACCAAGCAGGACCAAGCCAAGCCGTGTTTTTGAAATTCAAACTGAGAAATTGGCCTTAAGTGAGCAAATAAATTGTGAGCAGATCCAATTCATCCCCCATCCAGGCACGGAAGACTGTGACCGTCGCTTGAGCTGGTCTAATTGAAGTTTATTGCGCCGTTTCCACATTAAGTTTGAACTTGGAGGATGTTAACTTGGTCTTTTTTTTCTCCTAAACATATCGACTCCTAATTCCTAAATTAAAAATTTGTTTTGTATACAATTATGAGTTGTTATGGGTGTTGGGTCTTTCCTGTTTTAAGTTTCTACAGAAAAGATTCTTGTCAGTAAAAAAACTGCGATTCAATTTGCATATCGTTAAATTCATCGATTAACCAGTGTTTCTAATTTTTCAAATTTCTGTTGGATCAAGTTAACATCCTCCCCCCCCCCCTCCCCCTGAAAAAATTAAGATCCTCCGCCCCAGCGCTTAAATTAAATTAAATTTGCTAAGCGCTATATGTAAAATGCTCGATTCTGATTGGCTGAAAATTCCCAACTTAGAACCAAGTTAACATCCTCCACCCTAAACGTGTTTAGGGGGGAGGATGTTAACTTGGTCCTTTCTGTTTTGTTTGTTATTACAAAATTATTTATACTGAGTGGTTCTAGGTAAATAAGACGACAAGACATTAAGAGACATGACATTTGGGACGACAAATGAGAGTTACAACATTCAAAGTACGAATTGCTGGAGCTTAAGCGGTTTATATTTCTCAGAAAATCCATAAAGAATTCGCGTGTAGCGCCGACTTAAAGTCCCATCAGAAACGGTTGTCGTCTTAACAGCTGAAGTCTTATTTGCCGGATACCCTATTCTATTGAGAATTATCGTTTTCAAACTCAAGAATTGGACGAATGGCACGACGATGAGATGACGATGAAAATACTCGCGCTGTGTTTGTTAACAAATCGGACACCGCGCGCCTTTTCTAGTTAAGATGAGCTTGCATTCGCTGTTACCGGGTGTAGGACAACTAGCCGAAGGGAGGTCAAGTCAAAAAGACTCGATTCATCATCAATTCAACTTTATTGTGTACATTTGTAGAAATCAAAAGCAAATTTAGCCTATGAAAACTAGCTGATTGTAATTAAATGACATTCTCGGCTGTTCAAACCTTTGAAAAAGACCAGTCAATTGTATTGAACAACCAATAAACCCAATAACTTTCAAATAAACCAAATTTTGTGACATTTTGAGAAAATGTTCGTCTTGAAGTCTCGTCGGCCTTGTGTCCGGCAACTGGCAGCCAGTTTGCTGCGCGTGAGTCTTTATGATTGACAAATCAAATTTTGTTTACCAACTTAGTGTACAGGTAATAAGTTGAAAGAATGCAGTTGATGGCGTTAGTCGTTACGTAAAGTGGGAGTGCGGCCAGTATTTAGACAGCCGCGTATTCATACTGGTCAGTATTTAGACAAATACTGTTTCAACCAATCAGAATCGAGAAAAAACATAAATAATCCAAAATAAATAATAATTATTTATTAATTTCTTCTTTGTCTCGATTCTGATTGGTTGAAACAGTATTTGTCTAAATACTGACCAGTATGAATACGCGGCTGTCTAAATACTGACATGTAACCCGTAAAGTGGCAGTGGTAAGAAGATAAGTCAGTAAGCAGACAAATTATACAACTCCTTTATCTAAGGCAGTTTTTTTGCTGAACAACTGTTTCGGTTTGAAACAATAGTTTTACAATCTGTTTGAGTAAGTATTGCAGAGTTACGCTTGATAACTTGGATCTTGTTAACTTATTCCCCCCCCCCCTATTTCGACTTTCAGAAATTCAACTTTGGCTGTCACATTTTCAATAGCTTAAGACAATTCTCAGAAAATATACTTAATTAAAAATTTTTATGTAGGTACTATAAAGATACAGTGCTGATTTAAATTAACCGGACAAAACGCGTTAAACTTGAAATTTAAAACGCATTTTTCTCCAATTGGGTTGAGTTTAGGTGAAAACTTATTAAAACAAAACTTGCTTAAAGTTTTAGCAGAATTAAAATGGTGTAATTTATTTCGCGAAATTCGGGCCCGAAATTTGGTGGCGTGTCACGGAGCCGAATACCCGGATAGCCGAAAAATAAATTCGTTCCCGGATAGCCGAAAAAAAAATTCGTTCCCGGATAGCCGAAAAACAAATTCGTTCCCGGATAGCCGAAATTTTAAATCTACTTAACAATTACCCCCCCCCCCCCCCTCCATTCCTTAATGGGGGGGGGGGGGGGGGGGGAGATCCCACAAACTTACTTGAAAAACATTGTTTTCTTATTTGGGTTACCCCATTTCTCTACCATCTCACCCACACACTTAGTCCCATCATTCTTTTTTCCCCTCCGCCTAATTACCCCTCCCCCCTGCCCACATTCACCCCACCATGCCCCCCGGCAAAAAAATACTATTACGGGCCCCCAACCTAAATTATAATGACAATGCACGGGCGGATCTAGGGTTTTCTTGGGGGAATGGGAGGGGGGGGGGGGGGGGGAGGGGGGGGAGGGAAATAATTAAAAACAAGCCAAGAATGCCGTTTTGTGATTTTTTGAAAAATTTTGATTAAAAAATTGCGTTTTTCAGCGAGTGCTGGTGCTGCCTTTTAAAATTAGTATATATTGAAAAGTTTTAGGTCTGTGCCCCGAAAATGGATATCATAAAAAATTCCAAAGAGAGACTTGGTGAGGGGGTCTCCAAAGAGATGGTTGGTGAGGGTGTCGAATCCCTGTAGCAGTCGGGCTTTTTTTGTTAATTAATTCAAAGAAAAGTATTAGCCAATCAAATCTCTTGAAAATGTGCGGAATTTCGTTAGCTAACAGGGTGCAAAATTTTGAGGCACATTTTTATCCAGTCAAAATGCATCTCAAAATGCATATAATTAAAACCGGAGATGTTTAGTTTTTCGGCTATCCGGGAATGCGGCTCCGTGGGTACGCACTCGAAATTTTAGCCCAAAAATGGGTCATTTTGGCTTTTCTTAGTTAATCAAAGATTACGCCAAAAATACTCGGACGATCACAGACATAATTATATCAAAGTGAGCCCCTTACGTAGCTCAACAAACTTTAAGAAGGGTATTTTCTCCAAAAAAATTGCAAATTGTTTAAAAATTGTTTTTAAATAGAAAGTTGGTATTTTATATTGTAAAAACGACCTTTTTTGTCTATCAAACAAAAATAAAATATTTTATACAATTTTTTGGAGGTTATGCCCTTCTTAAAGTTTGTTGGGCTACGTAAGGGGCTCACTTTGATATAATTATGTCTGTGATCGTCCGAGTATTTTTGGCGTAATTTTTGATTAACTAAGCAATGACCCTTTTTTGGGGTAAAATTTCGGGCCCGAATTTTGCAAAATAAATTACACCATATTAATTCTGCTAAAATTTTAAGCAAAATTTGTCCTCATAATTTTTCACCTAAACTCAACTCAATTTGAGAAAAACGGGTTTTAAATTTCAAGTTTAATGCGGTTTGTCCTGTTAATTTAAATCAGCACTGTAGTAGCTAATACAAATTAGAACGCGCGAAAATAAAAACCCAATTATTTTTTGACATTTTTGAAATGCACATAAGCAGGCCGTTTACGATGTATTGTACCAAGCAGGACCACGCCAAGCCGTGTTTTTGAAATTCAAACTGAGAAATTGGCCTAAGTGAGCAAATAAATTGTGAGCAGATCCAATTCATCCCCCATCCAGGCACGGAAGACTGTGACCGTCGCTTGAGCTGGACTAATTGAAGTTTATTGCGCCGTTTCCACATTAAGTTTGAACTTGGAGGATGTTAACTTGGTCTTTTTTTTGTACACCACTTCAAACATATCGACTCCTAATTCCTAAATTGTTTTGTATACAATTATGTGTTGTTATGGGTGTTGGGTCTTTCCTGTTTTGAGTTTCTACAGTAAAGATTCTTGTCAGTAAAAAACTGCGATTCAATTTGCATATCGTTAAATTCATCGATTAACCAGTGTTTCTAATTTTTCAAATTTCTATTGGATCAAGTTAACATCCTTCCCCCCCCCCTCCCCCTGAAAAAATTAAGATCCTCCACCCCAGCGCTTAAATTAAATTCCCAACTTAGAACCAAGTTAACATCCTCCCCCTAAACGTGTTTAGGGGGGAGGATGTTAACTTGGTCTTTTCTGTTTTGTTTGTTATTACAAAATTATTTATACTGAGTGGTTCTAGGTAAATAAGACGACAAGACATTAAGACTACATGACATTTGGGACGACAAATGAGAGTTAAAACATTCAAAGTACGAATTGCTGGAGCTTAAGCGGTTTATATTTCTCTGAAAATCCATTGGAGAATTCGCGTGTAGCGCCGACTTAAAGTCCCATCAGAAACGGTTGTCGTCTTAACAGCTGAAGTCTTATTTGCCGGATACCCTATTGAGAATTATGAGCACGATGATGAGATGACGGTGAAAATACTCGCGCTCTGTTTGTTACCAAATCGGACATCGCGCGCCTTTTCTAGTTAAGATGAGCTTGCATTCGTCGCTGTTACCTGTTGTTAGCTGATTGTAATTAAATGACATTCTCGGCTGTTCACACCTTTGGAAAAGACCAGTCAATTGTATTGAACAACCAATAAACCCAATAATTTTCAAATAAACCAAATTTTGTGACATTTTGAGAAAATGTTCGTCTTGAAGTCTCGTCGGCCTAGTGTCCGGCAACTGGCAGCCAGTTTGCTGCGCGTGAGTCTTTATGAGGGTGCCGGACATCAAGCCGACGGGACTTCAAGCCGAATTGTAAAATTAGGGACTTCAAGCCGAATAATTCCTTATAAAGTCGTGAAATATGAACAATTTGAAAATTTTTTGAAGAATTTCTGAATTTCATTATCTTTCTTCACTAGTTATTGGCGTTTGCATATAATTTAAGCCTCCAAATGATGTTCCGGAAAGTTGAAAAGTAAAACATGGTTGAAGGCATTTTTCATGTTTATAATTTATGCATTTCAAAAACCGGCTGATGTTATTAACGGATGCGAATCACAAGTGGTGCTTTGTCATGAATAACGCTTACTATGGACTAAACTTGCCAAAATTTTAGAAAAGCAACATTTTGCAGATGATAAAATAGCGTTTTGGGGTGCTTGTAAAGTTTTAATTTCGGCTTGAAGTCCCTTCGGCTTGAAGTCCCGTCGGCTTGTTGTCCTAGACCCTCTTTATGATTGACAAATTAAATTTTGTTTACCATTTTTTGGGTACAGGTAATAAGTTGAAAGAATGCAGTTGATGGCGTTAGTCGTTACGTAAAGTGGCAGTGGTAAGAAGATGAGTCAGTAAGCAGATAAAATATTCAACTTCTTTATCTAAGGCAGTTTTTTGCTGAACAACTGTTTCGGTTTGAAACAATTAGTTTTACAATCTGTTTGAGCAATTATTGCAAAGTTACGCTTGATATCTTGGATCTTGTTAACTTATCCCCCCCCCCCTATTTCGACTTTCAGAAATTCAACTTTGGCTGTCACATTTTCAATAGCTTAAGACAATTCTCAGAAAACATACTTAATTAAAAATTTTTATGTAGGTACTATAAAGATACAGTGCTGATTTAAATTAACCGGAAAAAACGCGTTAAACTTGAAATTTAAAACGCATTTTTCTCCAATTGGGTTGAGTTTAGGTGAAAACTTATTAAAACAAAACTTGCTTAAAGTTTTAGCAGAATTAAAATGGTGTAATTTATTTCGCGAAATTCGGGCCCGAAATTTGGTGGCGTGTCACGGAGCCGAATACCCGGATAGCCGAAAAATAAATTCGTTCCCGGATAGCCGAAAAAAAAATTCGTTCCCGGATAGCCGAAAAACAAATTCGTTCCCGGATAGCCGAAATTTTAAATCTACTTAACAATTACCCCCCCCCCCCCTCCATTCCTTAATGGGGGGGGGGGGGGGGGAGATCCCACAAACTTACTTGAAAAACATTGTTTTCTTATTTGGGTTACCCCATTTCTCTACCATCTCACCCACACACTTAGTCCCATCATTCTTTTTTCCCCTCCGCCTAATTACCCCTCCCCCTGCCCACATTCACCCCACCATGCCCCCCGGCAAAAAAATACTATTACGGGCCCCCAACCTAAATTATAATGACAATGCACGGGCGGATCTAGGGTTTTCTCGGGGGAAGGGGAGGGGGGGGGGGGGGGGAGGGGGGAGAGAAATAATTAAAAACAAGCCAAAAATGCCGTTTTGTGATTTTTTGAAAAATTTTGATTAAAAAATTGCGTTTTTCAGCGAGTGCTGGTGCTGCCTTTTAAAATTAGTATATATTGCAAAGTTTTAGGTCTGTGCCCGAAAATGGATATCATAAAAAATTCCAAAGAGAGACTTGGTGAGGGGGTCCAAAGAGATGGTTGGTGAGGGTGTCGAATCCCTGTAGCAGTCGGGCTTTTTTTGTTAATTAATTCAAAGAAAAGTATTAGCCAATCAAATCTCTTGAAAATGTGCGGAATTTCGTTAGCTAACAGGCTGCAAAATTTTGAGGCACATTTTTATCCAGTCAAAATGCATCTCAAAATGCATAATTAAAATCGGAGATGTTTAGTTTTTTCGGCTATCCGGGAATGCGGCTCCGTGGGTACGCACTCGAAATTTTAGCCCAAAAATGGGTCATTTTGGCTTTTCTTAGTTAATCAAAAATTACGCCAAAAATACTCGGACGATCACAGACATAATTATATCAAAGTGAGCCCCTTACGTAGCTCAACAAATTTTAAGAAGGGTATTTTCTCCAAAAAAAATTGCAAATTGTTTAAAAATTGTTTTTAAATAGAAAGTTGGTCTTTTATATTGTAAAAACGACCTTTTTTGTCTATCAAACAAAAATAAAATATTTTATACAATTTTTTGGAGGTTATGCCCTTCTTAAAGTTTGTGGGGCTACGTAAGGGGCTCACTTTGATATAATTATGTCTGTGATCGTACGAGTATTTTTGGCGTAATTTTTGATTAACTAAGCAATGACCCTTTTTTGGGGTAAAATTTCGGGCCCGAATTTTGCAAAATAAATTACACCATATTAATTCTGCTAAAATTTTAAGCAAAATTTGTCCTCATAATTTTTCACCTAAACTCAACTCAATTTGAGAAAAACGGGTTTTAAATTTCAAGTTTAATGCGTTTTGTCCTGTTAATTTAAATCAGCACTGTAGTAGCTAATACAAATAAGAACGCGCGAAAATAAAAACCCAATTATTTTTTGACATTTTCGAAATGCACATTTTTTACAGCAATGTATGTCAAAAATAATACATGCACAGGGGGGGGATAGTTAACAAGGCCCAAAATGGAGGAGAAATAGTTAACAAGATCCGATATCTTTTTTCAGCCAATCAGATTTGAGTATTGTCAAACTTGACAGCTTACTGACTGTCCGCTCACACCGGTGTTAGCGTTTTCTTCAAACTAGAGAGAGACGGATGCCGGACATCAGGCCGACGGGACTTAGAGCCGAATTGTAAACACAGAGACTTCAAGCCAAAAATTTTCTTCAAAAGTTCCGAATTTGCAAATAAAAGAAATTTTTTTGATTATTTTCTTCAATTCATGAAAAATCTCCAACATTTATTTAGTTTTTCGCATAATTTGAGCTTTTCAAGGGGTTTTAAGAGGGCTTTTAACCCCCAATCTCATTTTAATATGACAAGCTTATGGGTACTTTTTGTTATTCGACCCAAAGTTACGAAAACGATGAATGCGGTACTGTTTTGCAATTCAGCTTCAAGTTTCATTCGCATTCATTAATTTCATCCAATCAGAGTCAAGCATTATGAAACATTTTTGAAATTGGCAAAACAATGAATATTGGGCCGTATAACAAAAAAGACCCAAGCCAATTAACATTTCGGCCAGAAAACATGACGAACAACAGTTGTTAAAAAAACCTAAGGTAAAACAAAAACAAGACTGCTCGTATACACGGAAAAGCCCTGAGTATTTCGACTGCCCCTTAATTCATATCGAATTGTTTTTGGGAAATTTTTTTTTGAAACACTATAAATTTTGGACAAAATCCAAAATCAATTGTGAAAAAATGAGTCGTTCGGAATTATTGCGACTGCTTAGCTAGCCTCAATTCAATTTGGAACGACTTTGTTGTGCAGGACATAAACTTAAGGTTTTCAACGTTCTGAATAAAATCTTCAAAGCGCGCATAAGTTAGTGTTAAGCATTACAAAACTGGCAATTTTCAAACTCCCATAAATTTGCAAAAAAAATCGGATGAAAAATATCCTTTTACATTTGATTTCAGATAGTCAATACATTCAATGGGTACAAAAAGTTTTTACTGAAAACTATTATTTCGATTGTTGCAAAAAGGTTGAACAAAAAAACCACCTACAACATAAATATTCCGTTTTCTTCGAAGGTCAGAAGGATAACACCTATTAATTCAACCTTTTAATAATATTCAATACTCAAAGCACGCTGAATCAGTGTTTATCATATTTCGGATGAGCAGTGAACTGATTTTAAAGCAATGTAGCTAAAAATTGTTAACTTTTTTTGTTAAATGAGAAACAAGTAGTTATAGTTTCGGCAAAGAAACACAGAAAACTACTCAACCTTTTTTAACATAATTTCTATTCAGTTTTGAAGGCTTTTTTTGGATACGCGTAGTGCATTATCAAAAAAAAGCCGACTATTGATGGCTAAATTTTGAAATATACAAACTAAGATTACAATGTTGAGCTTTATTGTCTTTGAAACACTGGTAAAAAGTATAAACACTGGTAAAAATAAAATGTGAAAAAACATTAAAAAGCGAATAAAGAGAGCTGAAACCAAGTCAAACTGTTTCCATCCATCAAAAGCAATTTACATCAAGTTAAAATTTTCTCTCAAAAGTTGAACGCGGATCAAAAAATGAATGAGCAACGTGTCTCTGCTTAGTGCATTATCTGGTAACCCGTAAATCATAAAAGAGAAGTCAATATTAGGATTGTCATTAAAAAAACTATAGTTTGTTTTGTGCGCGGGGTTTTGCTCCATCAGAAGGAATATTTAGTATTTTAAATTTCGAAGTAACCGAAGTACCCGGAGTTATTGCATCATTCAAACAATTTCCACCAAATCTGCTGTGATACTCTAAGGAACTTTGAGTGGGCAATAAGATAAACTTGCTTAAGCTTTAACTTACTCTCTTAAATGGCTTGATTTTCTATAGCCAGAGGGCTGCTGAGTCTTGCTCAAGCGTACGAAACTCTAAACGCGTTTTGCGCGTGGTAAGATTCTCAGTGACCTTGGCCGTAATTATAATATACACATAAGAATACATGATAGCACAAGCATCAAGGTTACTGCTTAAGCAGTACCACATTTTTTTCACAACGAGAACAAATTTCAGCACCAATAACAGATAAACTTTCATAATATTTATAGGATTTTTAATCTCAGTTTTCATTAGTCATTGTATAGAAAGGTTCTTGTTTTTCAGTTTATTTCTATTTCGATTTGCCACCTCAGATTCCAACTGAGTTCTGGGTCCAGGACCCGGTGGCCAATTTTCCGTCTGAAGAGGTAGCACTCTAAAAATGCTAGCATCGATTCTATTGGCCTGTCTTTTCTAAGTTTGAAGTTCCCCAGCTTGTTTCTGTAGTTTGTTAAGGCTTCTTTTAGGCAAATAGCGTGTGTCTCCATCTCAAACTCCGTTGAAGTTTCTTTCACCGAATGCATAACTGGGTCGCCAAATCTTGCTGATCTTTTGCTCTTATTCGGTCTTATTCTTCTTCTTACATTTTGCTTTCCTGTCTGATTTCTGAAGCTTCACCTGTTCCTGTGTCTTTGGTCCGATTGATTTTGCCCCCCCCCACTGTGTTCAGTTTAGCCCGCTTAACGGCTACGTTTGATCCCCACTCCTGAGTCCGGTTCCTTGAATAAGACATAGTTTGGGCTGTACAGGAAGTCATCAGTGTTTCCTTTTTTTCTCTCTGCTCCAACTCATTTTTCGTTCTCGCTGGCTTCCTCAGTGTCTCGACGAATCCCGAGTCTTTGCTCTCTGGTTCCACTGTAGTTTCCTGACTTGAAGCTCGATGTATTTTTTCTCTCGTGTGTTTAGTCTTTGCGTCTACTGAACCCGTCCTGGTCTGGTATTACTTAGTCCCCTCTTAAAACTTCGTTTTCGCGATTGCGATATCGCATTTTCGTTAAACTGTTCGTCTCGTCGTCCTAATAGTATAATCCGATTCCGATAGCACCTTTCCTTTGAGGGGGTTAAATAAGGTCTTTCTAGGTTTCCGGACTTCGTCTTTTCTGAGTATCATTTTTGTGAAGCTTGTGTATTTCCTGTCCTCTTTGTCTTCTATGAACTCCTTCTCCCAAGAGTATAGTAGTTTTTTCTTCAATTTTGAATTAGTAAGGCCGGTCATAACCACCACTCTTTTGATATCGTTGGCCACAGCGTCTCTTAGTTCTTCTTAACACCTTGGAATGGCTTCGAGTAAGGTTTTTAGGACTTTGATGGACTCCTTGTCCTTTGTCCCTGCTTCTCGCTCCTTTTCTCGCCATTTTGATGTTCTCTCTTGACTTCTCTTTTTGTGTCTTGAGTTAAAACGACGTCAATGCTTATCATTCCAGACGCTCTTTTATCCAAACGAGCAAAGTGATTCAAGCTTATAGGGCGGATTATTTTAAATTTGAACTAAGGTAACCGTCCGAAAGGAACTTCGAAAGTAGATTTTTTGGATGGTTTTCTGATTTTTATTATCTCAAGTCCCTGAGTATTGTGCTAGCACTACGTTTTATTGACTTCAAATTTTCATCCAGTAGTAATACCCCGAGTCTCTTCTTTATTCTTTGCTTGGTTCCATCGACCAACCACAACCACTATGGTCTCTGGACCAACCACATCCAGTGGGAAATTTTTTGTTCTCTTTTTTATTCTTTCAGAAGCGTTTCATAGCGCTCCTTTTGAATCCTGAGAAGTGATCTGTTTGAATTGATTCAAAAATTCGTGAGTATCGATGAACGAATGTAGAGAATTTATAGTTGTCTTACTTCCTGTCGGGTCGGTTACTTTCACTGACGGAAATTTAGAGAATCTATAGATTGCTACCTGTAAGTGTATTTCCCCCTACGGTTTTCCATAGGTCCTGCGTATTCTTACTGCAATTCTTGAACAGGTAACGAGAGGGGCGGTGGTTTCGACAATTTTTTACGTAAAATATATTGAGCGTTCTTACCGTGTCGTGTACAACTATGGCACTCTCCACAAGGTTGACGACATACTTGTGCATATGTGGCCACCGCAAGTAGTCTGAAACGTTGAGCATAGCCTCTAGTCTTGTGTTCTTTTTCTGAATTTACTTCAGAAGGGATGCTCTCAGTGCCACTGGTACTGCGAGTCTAATATCCACGAGAATCCAGTCGTTCACAACTGCCATCTGATTCCAAACGGGATTTGTGTATGACCCCATCCGTTCGAAATCAACCTTGTCTGTCTCTCCGCTCTATCACCCTCTACTTTCTCGTCTAGCTGCGTGTCCTCTGACTTTTGTCGAAGAGTCGAGCTAGCTATGAAAGTCCTTGGTCGCCTGACTGCTGGCGCATTTTGTGCGCTTCCTCTCTCGATATGCACTTACTTGCCGAGTTGGGTCCACCAATTATTTTCCCTACTCGCTCATGGTCATATCCACTTCCATGATTGGTCCTGTGAACTCTGTCGTATCTACTGCCTGTTGAGTTTGAACCTCTTTGATATTTCTTGCGTGATAGCTTCTAGGTCCCCTATCGCTTTCGAAGGATTTCTAGTTCCATCCCCCATAAGCTTTTACGAGACTAATCACCTCACTCGTGGCTGTGATCACGAACTCGTCTCGTCTCGGTATGAGAAGAGTAATTTCTTCGACTGCCTCCGATCACTTTTCTCGTTCGTTCAAACATTTCTGTTATATCCTCCTCTTCTAATGTTTCCTCTTGTTGTCTCCCTTTGTCCTGTGGGGTGTTCCAGTTCGGGTCTGACAAACTCTCTTCTCTATATTTTCTCCGTCATCACTCATCTCCGTTCTATTCTCCATACATTTTGATTGTAATTTTCCTATTTGAAATTTTGAAAATATCGAAACTTTTGACCAACAGTACTCTCCGATTGCTATTTCTTTACTGAAATTGGATGAAATTTTTGTTATAGCGCTTTGACGGTCGCGAAATGAATATATTCTTGTTCCTCTTGAGTTTTGGTTGCTTTTCCAACCAAACGATGATTTCTTTCGCCAAATAATCGTTCGATAATTCTCTAGAATGTTTTCGTTCCAGTTGGGCAACTGTGTATCATTCAGCATACTGCCTAAGCAATCGATTGCAGATTGAAACAATTTTTTTGCCATGACTCACCAATTGGCTCTCTGAGTATGTAATCCACCATCCCCATATCCCTTCCAGGTATATGAACTACTTTGAATTGAAATGGCAATAAACGATCAACCCAACTTAGATTGGGAGGTTTTGTTGGACCTATTACTATCCAGTTCGCGGTTTATGCTTTGTGATTAGTTGCTATAAGGAAGTTTGTTCCAAAAAAAATTTTGTTATATCTATCCACAACCCAAACTACTGCTAACAGTTCTGATTCAAAACTAGAGTTTTTCTTGAACATTTAAGTACCATGATGCAAATAGTATCGGTACCCATTCATTTTCCCGATTTTTCTGTTCTATGATAGCCCCAGTTCATTATGGCTATGATCGCACTTCACTCTATTTCTCGGTTGGAACCATAATTATTAACCTTAGAAACATTCGCTACCGCTGTTTTAATTTCTTCAAAATGTTTGTATGTTCGTCTTACCAATATAATTTTTCAGTTTTTTCTGTTTTTTTTTAATTTAGCAGCGGTCTTAGCTTTTCTGTGAGACTCGGTGTGTTGGAGTTGAACATTGCCAATTGATTGATGCTCCCTAGTCTCGATGACCTAAGTTGATTCAGAGTCAGTCTTATGTGGACTAAGTTTTTTGATTGCTTCTTATTTTGATATCTCTAGAATGACAGCTTTTTCTGACAGATAATTACCTAGGCCGTTTATTTCTTTTAAAAAAAAAATCTCACACTTCGCGATTTTAAGCGATGAGTTTTCCTCATTTAAGTTTTTCATCACTTTTTTTATTAGCTTCTCATGTTCGCTTTCTGTTCACTGAAATAATAGAAAGCTGTTCCCTGAGTTACTAATAGAATGTCATCAAGGCAGCAAAATGTATTAGGGGCTTTTTTATGTTTCGGTCCAACCACATCTGCCAGACAAAAAACCCCTTAAAAATCTGTAGGTTCCATAGCAATTCAATCAACTATTTTAAATTTTCACTGTTTCGATGTTTCTGTTGATAGTTTCAATTGACTGCATGCATAATTTAGATCTAGCACAAAAAAAAATATATTTCTCTCTGCTGATTCTAGTAACAATTTGGCTCACGCAGTTACTCGTCAAAATTTGGCATCTGGTATGTATTTTGACAAATTGTCCTTTTATTGGTTTTTTGTCTAATGCCAATTTTATTGAGTCGTCTTTTTTCTCAATGATCACAACTGATGCGATGAAACAGTCACTTGTGCACTTATTCATTTTTTGTTTGTGTCCGTCATCTAGCAATTTTTCATTTCAATGGCACTTTAATTTAAATATGTATAAGGATCCTTCTCCGTTTTTCTAGGATTGGGCCAAATGAGTACTTAACTTTTGATGATACTACATGATTATTCGATCTTCCTTGTCTAACAAATAGTTGTTTGTATTTATTGTAGAGTTATAACGTCAAACTGTGACAATTCCCTCGGCGCTGTCTTAAGTGTTGTCCCTGTAAATCCAAATCTAGGATATATCGCGTTTTTATATCCGTTATAAGGAGGTTTGCCCCCTTTCACTTTTCATCCCGCAAAAACCTCTTCCAATCTTGTTAACAGCAAGTTCTTTTTCTGCTCCCTGTGATTTGTTGTCCTGATTCGTCATCTGGCTTAGGACAAAATCCTCAAAGTTTTTCAGTTGACAGAAGTTCGAAGTCGTCACAGACCTCGAAATCTTCCACCTGATTACATTCAGGTTCTGATGTTTCAAATTCCTCCTCGACCGCATTAACCTTTGGAGGCCGACACAATTTCGCAAAATTGTTGGTTTTTCCATACTTTTTCATGTTTTTCCCATTGCATGGCAGCTTTTGACGTGTCCTTCCATAAACAATCTTGCGCACCTGTTACAAGGTTTATTTTGCTCATTGTTTTTGTGAAGATTGATTGTTTGCTTGTTTTTGTTCAAATCCTTTTCTCTGTATCCCCTCTTGTTTGCGTTCTTAACCGTTTTTATCGGTTCCTGTTTTATTTTGAACGTTAGATTTGCTGTGTTCGATGCTGCTCCTGCAGTCAATGAGTTTTTTTTCTAAAAAGCCGATGTTGTTTGCTCACTGTTTTTAAACATTGTCGCTCTTTTAAGTGCCTCTTCTGGGGTTAAAGCTTCCACTGTCAGAGTGTCCTGAAGCCTTGCATTTCCCATTCTTGAATTTAATAGATCTGTTACTATTCCTTTTTTCGATGTTTCTAGATCCGATCGAGCTGTTTGTGCAGTAAAAGCAGCATGGAACGTCTCTAGTGTTTTCTCTTGTTCTTGTATTCTGTTCAACATTTTTTTTGGTTCATACGTGACATTTTTCACCTTTTCGACTGCTATTTCATCCATTTCGATAAATTGTTTAAAAGTTAGTTCCGAAATTTCGATGTGTCGATTTTTTTGCCTCAATATTTTTCCCCTACCGTTCCTAATGCAAAAATAATCGTGATATCAATCGTTTTTTGACTTCAAGTAAAATACATTGTGCCCAATTTTCGAGCCTTTTGCTTGTTTCTTGATTAAATTAATCCAGTGCTAGTTTGTTTCTTAGCTTCGTCGCTGCCCATGAAATTACATCCTCTTTGGTTTTAGGAGATTCTGGCCTCGGCGGTGCTTCTTCTACCTCATTTTTTTGGTCTTCAAATATGTGAATACACAAAAAATGTGGCAGTAGAGCCACCACTGAGGCCAGAATCTCCTAAAATGGGACAGGATGCAATTTTATGGGCAGCGAGGGAGCCAAGGAGCCGTAATTATAGTGTACATGTATTTTGAGATAATAGCAATAGCATCAAGGTTACTGTTTGACAGTACCACATCCTCAAAGACGTCACGTTCGTTTGATATATGATATATAACGTGAAAAACAAGGTTTGGGTGCTTCGAATTATTTTTACCTAGTCAGTACAGAAAATTCTCTATCTAGTTTCCTTTTCTTTGCTTAAAATATGCTACTAATGATCCTGATCACAGTATCATTTTTATAATTTTCTGATCCAAAATTCTTTCCTGAGTATCATTTTTGAGCAATAGGAACATAACAATTTAAAAATTCACATCAAAGAAAAAATTGCTGCAGTTGTTTTGAAGAGCCTCAATTCTTTTTAAACAAATCGTAGAACAATTGGCTCTCTTAACGGAATCAATAAACCATTTTTAAATAATTCTTTTTGAATCCTTTTGAAGAAATCAAAGTTTTGCGCTTTATGGGATTATAAAGTAGAAAAATGTGATCCAAATGTTGATGAGGGATCCTGTTAACAAATTTCTCTGAATGTGCAAGAGAAATTAGTCATAGCTATGACTCGGGATTGATTATGTTTTTTAAAGTTTTTTTTCAACGCTTCAATCAGTTTAAAACCTATAAACTTTTACCCCAACAACTGAGATAGATGATAGTTTCTTGGAAAACAAACAGTGAAGAAAACCCCGTTTGTTATAGCCCTGATTTTTTCAAACAATGCCCAATAAATTGCACTCAGTGTTATAACACACTATTTATAAAAAATTTTGACGGTACTTTTCTAATTTGAATGATCAGTTTTGCTGACTTTTGCGAATCAATCTAGATCAAAATGATACAACAAAATCTCACTTGGGCCAAAACTTTAAAATATTCTGGATTTTCAGATTTTGTAATTTTTTGTTTAAAATTAATCCATTGATTTTTCAAAAAAAAACATAAAGAGTGTTTGGGTTTTGAATTATTAGTGAAATTTTTAGTCAAAGCTAACAAAACTTCGTAAATATGACATTCGAAAAACTTTTTTGTTATTTCGTGCAAAATTGAAGTTGACGCCGTTTTGTATTTCGAAATCACAATAAACGGCTTTTGTTCGATCATTGAAAACGCGGAGGATTTCTGTTTTCGGGTGTAATGTTTTTGTTTTCCACGCAATTATTAATTGGTAACACAATTATTAATTGGAAATGATCAATATAATGAAAACTTAAGTCTTATCAAAAGTGCTCGCATATCAGGGCAAAACTTTGAATGTTCCAATTGCACTTAGAGGCAAATTAAAAAAAACTAAAAAATATAACAAAATAATCGAAAAAAAAGGAAAACCATTTTTTATAAACTGATTTTTCCCAACAAACGCTACAAAAAGATGTATTTAGCTTCTTGTGTTCTAATAGTACGACCAAATGCTTATGCTTTTCCTCAAATTAATTTGGGACGCCTTAATTCGCCCCATACGAGTGTTATAAGAACGTGATATATCGCGCGTTAATAATCAAAAAGTGGCTAAATTGGCAATTTTTAAACCCACATAACTATACAAAAAAAATCGCAGATAAAATATATCCTGAAATTTGAGCTAATTAAAATAACATCCTTCAGATTGTATAAAAAGTCCGTCAAAAATCGAAAACTGACTGAGTAAAACGAATCTACCTCAAGCATCAATATTTGGCAGTGTCTTCGAAATTCGGAACAAAAAAATTATCGAATTTGTGTGAGTGTTTTTGCTTTCTTATTCTATCATATACATTAAACTTTCAAAACAGAGTTATCTACTACGCAATTCTTTATATTTGCGACAAGGAATAGATAATTAGAGTTTCTTTAGTAGATGGTTTTAAAAGTCATAATCGTTCCGACTTTCGAAGAAAGTGCGGAATAATTATGCTTGGGATGTTTTTTTTTCAGTGATTTTTTGAAGTTCAACTAAGAATTTTTAAAGAAAATGCGTATACCATCTGATAGATATTGTTGTCTTGAGATCAAATATAAACAGATATTTTACTTGTGAGTGTTTTGTGTAAAGTTATGGGGGTTTAAAGAGTAATAATTTGGCCAGTTTGAGACAACTAACGAGTGATCTAACGAGTAAAAACCTTTAAATTGACCTTAAAATGCAACTGAAACAATTGGGGTTTCGCCCTGATATACGAGAAGTTTTGTTATTACTAAAAATTGCTTTTCAACGAATATGTGGATGTTTTATAATTTAAATTGACATTTTTGTGGCTTTCATACAAATGTCTCTTTTTATCTGCACAATCTACGAGACTCTTCTGAAATTTTGTATGCTAAATAAAGTTTTGATATAATTTGCTCATGAATTGAACCACTAGTTTCAACCTTTGCAGTTGTAAATTTCCAAGCAGTTTTTTCTTTTCAATTTTTGTTCAATGCCAATCCAGCATTTAGTTCCCAGTTTTTAGTTTTTGGTCCTTTTCTCTGGATAACATAAATTAGCGTTGTGGTTAGGATTATGGGGTTGCGATATCTATCTAGGCAAAATCTGAGATCGACCCATACTTGTGAGCAAGATGTCCGAGACTGATTGCTTGAACATCGAATCATCTTCCGACTCCTCGTCTCCGACTCTTTGTGATCTTCTGGCGGTAGTGTCCAATGGTATGGCGCCTTTCATTTCCGAACTCAATTCCGAGTTCCCATCTGCATGCTTTGCATGGTAATACAGTCGTCTTATGAGTCCGTTTTTCCAGAGAAAAGCCAGATACCACAATCCGGTCACGGCAAGCATCACAGCGTATGCAAGTGACATGTAATAAAACCCAATTTGTTCGTTTAGATAACCCCCGATTACAAATGAGCCGAAAGTTCGCCCAAATGAAGATTGGAGGTTGTAGCAAGAGGCTGCTATGGTTTTGATCTGTTGCATATTTGTAAGACCTTGTCTTAGAGCCACTTTCTCAAAAACCAGATATGTTGGATTCATCATTAGCGCAATAACAAAGCCAGTTCCGAACAGAAAGGAAACGCCCCAGTAAACGGACTCTAGTACTGGGAAGATCTTTGGGAGAAAGAATCCGAGAGAGATCATAGGAGCTATAAATTGGGTTATCATCACAATGTATCCCCCAAAACCAAATTCAACTAGAACTCCCACAATCGGGCCGGCAAGAAAATATGCGACTGAATTCGCCGTGAATATATAACCGACTGATTCCGAAGTCAACCCCAGAGTGTTTTCAAAGTAGAGCGAATAAGCCGAATCTCTAACGCCACAAATGCAGAAAATAGTGGCGGCTGGAATCGCGACGCTAAGCGTCGAAGGTTTGGTTATAAAAATAATATAATCGGATGCTTGTACTTTTGATTTTGCCTTGGCGCCTTTGGATGGTACGAAGATAAGAGAAAAAGAAGCGACGATGAATTCGATAGCGGCGACGCACAAGAACGGAAGTCGATATCCGCCGAAAGGTAGCAACACACTGCCGACAGGTGGTCCCAGACATAGGCCGAATCCGAGAGAAGTCTGTATTATTGTTGTAATTACACCTGATCAAAATCACAGGGTTAAGGGGGATTTCTAGGATATTTGCGAGGAAAATTTCAAACAGTTATCACAAATGTTTTTGACCTTTTTTAAGGCTAACAAATACGTTTTTTGTAAGCAAAAAATTTATGCTGTCAGCAAAGTTGGGCTAAAAATTGTTTAGAACTCTTGAATTTTTTCATAAAACTTTATGTTTTTTGCATGTTTTTATCTCAAAATTATATTTGTTTATCAGCTTTCAAGTCATTTTTTTAAACATTGAAGTTCATCAGGATTTTTAAACCACGTCCGAAAAATGCAAATCTATAAATGTTCTTAAATTAGATTAAAAAAACAGACAAGTTTGGGCTTTTTGGGCATTTTTTAAAAATCAGACCTCTTGAAACACTAAACTAGAGTTGAATTTCTGAAAAAGGGTTATTTGATAATTCGAGATGTGCTTTTAGGCCTAATAAGTGAGAGCAATGCAAGTTACTCCAGATACCTGCCCTCTCTGGATACACCTGGACTGCGATTGGGAGTGCGGTGCTGTAGAGCATAGAGGCCCCGACTCCATTGCACACTCGGCACACGAGACACGACACGAAGTACACAGTGCCATCGGGTGCATCCCCGAGGACTCCGAATGCGCCTACTGTTATCGAAGACCACAAAGTGCCCCAGACGAAGAAGAATTTGATGCTGTGGGCCGAGACGAGACTGGCGACCACGAATGAGAAAATCAAGTTGGCCACGTCAACAGAGCCGACTACGAGGCCAATCTGAGTCTGAGAGAGACCTGAAGAAAGTGATAATAATTAGTATTATTCAGTTATAGTTTTTATATTATACAATTTCATTAGTAATTCTATCATTGTAACATTATAATGTTATAGAATTATAGTATAATGCATTAAGATACGTGAAGTTCTTACGTTCGCCTCGCCATTGAAATCTTTTAAGTTCCGAGCGGCATGACGCCAGTTATCTTTTGCCAGCGAGAAAGTGGAAAAAGAGCCATCAAAAAGAGCATAACGAGTGAGATCACTTTGGACAAAAAACTATTTACTAATTAATTGTAATTAAGAAATGAGAATAATTAGAACACAACTCGACCTTTTTTCTCGGCTTCAGCTGGAAAAAATGGACCCGGGAGAGACAAATTGGCCCCCTCTAAAGTCACTGTAAGCACACACATAAGCAGCACGATCCGCTTCGTCGTACTGCTCAGCCTCTCTGCCTCCGCCAGAAGCCGATCTGTCTCGGACACAGTCACCACGTGACTCATTTTCCCGAAACTCGACTCGGCAAAGTTCGCATCAACACGAGTGGGCTTCATTGGCTTGATTTTGACTCAGTTTCAGGCTAAGACTGACTAATATTTCGATTACAACGAAACTAAAAATGCGATTATCTGTAATTTTTGCTATATTTGAAATTGAAAAGTTAGAAGAATAGCTGGTTGCATTTGTTTTTGCCATACCGTGGGTACCAAGTCCTAATCAGATATTTGAGTGAGTGATTCCAAAATTATTCTCTGGATGTTGTTTATTAATAGCCAACGCTATTAACTTGACATTTACCTAGTAACAGACTAGTTAGTTGGGTGTGTTTGGCTTTGTCATTGAGAGTAGATTATAAAACTTCATAAAGCAAACACACCCAAGTGTAAAGGTAAAAACAGAACCAAATAGTTTCAGATTAAAATATTTGAGCCACTAAAAACTTTGATGAGAGACAAGGCAGAAAAATCTTGAAATTGGCGAGAAAAACTCAATTATTTGATCAGGTAACTCTATAATATCCTAATTACAAGCTATTACACTGCAACGGTGAGTTGTCAGTTTTCATACAGTTTTTGGCGCAAAATTTCGTACAAACTTTACGGCGCTAACTTTTTGGATTGTTGAAATAAGTCATCAAATGAATAGAGGGACAATGGATATATAGGTGATTTCAAAGAAAAATGAACAAAGAGTAATGATGAATTTGAGTGATTCCAGAGCCAAAACCAACTACGAAGACAAGTCATAAGAGGTCGAATGATCTATCATTTTGAAACTCATTCAGTCGTTACTTGGATTTCAAAAAAATCATATTCATTCTTTCACATTTGTTTGTAAAACAGTGCACAGTAGATCTTCCCTGGTCTTCGTTTTTGGTAATCAAACAAGACTGCACGTATGAGGTCAAAATTTTTAGTCTTTCGACGTATCTTTAAAATGTGTAAAGTTTTCTTGCAGAGAACAAGTTCTCAAAGACTTGATTATGTTCAAAACATTTTTTAATTTATCCCCACACAAGAGTGCGAGGGGGCGTCTGCCTCCCCTCCGAAATTCGAAGTCTTGGCGCTCGTATCAGGACAAAGCCTTGAATGTTCCCACTGCCTTTTAAGGTATATGGAGCAGTAATAACCTTATAAACTAAATTTAATGAAATAAAAAAAAAATTTAACAAAATTTTAGACCTTGTGAAAATCATTACCCCACACGCCATATAAAATACAATGTGACAGATTTAGCTCCTGGCAATAATGGCAACAGAGCTTTCTTCAACCAATTTCGAACGATTTCTAGGTCGGATTAAATCTCCGCTTACGCGTTAAAACTGCGAAACATATGCACGTTAATTGTCCCAAGTTGGCCAAAATGGCAATATTTAAACCTCCATAATTTTCTGAAAAAGGATTATAAGTTAAATAAATTTTTAAGATTTAAGCTCAGGACAATAATAACTTTTGATTAATATGAACAAAATTGGTCCAAATTGGCTAAATAAATAATTGAACTTTGTCTGAAGATAAAAACCACCCCGGTATTTCGCTAATTTCGTTATGAAAGTTGGAACAATTAGCCAACAAAGGCTACATACAGACTTGTAGAAACTCATCCAAGTTAATTAGTTTAATAGTAAATCAAAGCTATGACAATTGGTTTGCGAGAGATTACACATACTGATGAGCAATTCAATTTTGAGAAAAAAAACGGTATTGCAACCCTGATTACTTCTCTTAGTTAACTTTTTCTAATTTTGCTTGGCGCTAATGTTTTTCCTCGCCTTGAATCAATGAGTGAAGATGCATAAAGGTGAACCTCAAATGATAAATGATGGACCAATTTTTTGCTTGATAGAAAGGGCTTCTAGCCGTTTGTGCACTGCTCTAAGCAACATATTTCATCTTAAACAAAAAACACACTGAGACAAACTATAAAAAACTTTTGAAAATGCCGGCATTTTAAATCAATTTAAAAAATACCAATGACACTTTATAATATCACGGAACTGAATAATCACGTATGATTTCAATTTCAGTTGTCTAAGTTACTAAACTTTTTTATGTTTTCTTGATTGCGTAAAACAGTAAATTCTAATATAATTGACATCAAAATGATTGATGAAAGAAGAGACAATTTTTAATAAACTCTTATGAAAATCGTATGTTAGGTCTGCTCGTATCAGGGGAAAACTCTGAATGTTCCGACTGCCCATTAATTGGTCTCGAATAATTTTTGGTTAAGAAAATGATGCAATTTAAGAATTGCAGGCTGATATCAAAATTTGAGAGTAAATTTTAGATCGTGTATAGAATCAATAAGACCAGCTAGCTTGCTTCAATTTAATTTGGAACTATTATGAGTATAAATATTTGCATACAGTATTGAAACTCTCAAAGTATCACTCTAGCAGCAGACCTATCCGCACTCATAAGCTGTCAACATTTGTTACATCTGTCTGACCAACCCACGCATATATATTCCTCACTTTCTATAAAGTAGGAACAATAAATGAAACTTGCATCTTTTTAAATTTTTTTTCAAATAATCACAACATTGGAAGACAGATTGTGAGCCTGTTTAAAAGTTTTTTCTTTGAAGATAATCAAAATTATTTTAAGTGAACGAGTTTGATGTCATTCTTTTTTTTACAAAATTTGTTTCATCTAAGTTGTTCCAAATTGCCACCCAAAGTTTCGGCAATTGGATTTAAAATGCAAGAAGTATAGCTGCGGTGTCAAGTTTCAGGGAACCTGTTGATTGGCAAAACATTAACCAAAGTTTTTGTTAGCTACAAAATCCGGGTTTGATTAGGATTTTGAAGATATTTTGATATCTATGCTTCTTACTTGCTTAAAATGACAATTGCCGTGCAGCTTTTTCTAAGTTAAATGACTTTTTTGGGTGAATAGCAAAAATTAATTGGACAGCGAAAATTTTCCGAAAATTTCAATCATTTTCTTTCGTTACTTTGAACCATGAAATTGTCAAGTTTCGCATTAACAGCAAATGAAAGAAAAAGCTTTAACAAACATTTGCGGGGAAAGTTTTGCGTGGCACTTTAGTTCCTGATCACGTCGTGACCAAAAAAATAAAAACATAGGTTAAAAATATTTCTGTGGACAAAACGCTCGTTGCAAATTTGACCAACGTTTTTTTGATGTCGGACTTAATTTCAACTAATTGCATGGCTCCAAACACCTAAATCAATCTTGTTTTAGTTTTTTGGATTGCGTAAAACAATTGTTTCCATAGAAAACGATATCACAAGAATTGAGCTGTTACCTCTCTAAAAACACATTTTAGGTCAACTAATTGAAGCTTGCGTCTTTTTAAATTTATTTCTTAAATGAGGCACTCATAACATAGAGCGACAAAATATAAGATTGCTTAGAAGTTTTTTATTTTAAAATATTCAAAATTATGTGAAATTCAAGGAAGTGGTTTGATGTTAATCTTGCTCATTAACAAGGTTTCAACCTGGTTTGTTTTCATTTTCCAAACAAGCTCTCAGCAATTGAATTTTAAATGCAGCTGCGAATTTGACCAACGTTTATTTGATGTCGGACTTAGTTTCAACTATTCGCATGGCTTCAAATACCTAAATCAATCTTGTGTTAAGTTTTTTTCTGGGTTGCGTAAAACAGTTGTTATTTTTTCTTTTAAAAAGTTTCTCATTTTGAGTTTCGTTTGTTTTGAGTTTCAGTAATGTTTTGGGAGAGCTTGGTAACCAATTAAATTAAGTGGATTTAAAAAAGTCGAAATGAGTTTCAAAAGAGTTTTGAAAATCCGATTTTTCTTGAGAAAAGCTAGATCTACTCCAGGTATCAAATTGATAACTTTCATGATAACTTGCCCTGATACGAGCAGTCTTGTTAGAATTTTAAAAGCGTTTTATTGACTGCTACAAGCGTTCAGCTGCCCATAGTCAAATTTTACTGAAAACTCGAACCACTTTCTTTATACACTTTTCAAGTAAGAAAATTATAAGCATCGAAGAAACCAAGACTGAAAGAGCTTTAACGAGATTTAATTTTGTGTGGAAAGTTTTCCATGAAGCTTTTGTTCATGATCATTTCGTGACCGAAGTAAAAAGGAAACATCGATTGAAATATTTTCTGTTTACAAAATGCTCGTTGTATTTTCGTCCGCCATTTAAATCGATAAAAGAGATACTTATTTCTTCTGGAAATAATCACCCTGACCACCGAAAGAATCCCCCTTTACAATTACTTCAGGACCAAAAAACTTCTCTAAATGCACCTTAGAAGGAAGCGCGCGCCAAAAAAAACTCATCGTTTTGATCAAAACTCTTCAAAAAGTTCTCAAATGCGGAGTTTTTTTTGAAGTTTCACTTTTTTGAGTTTCAGTAATGTTTTGAAAGAGCTTGGTAACCAATTAAATTATAAGGATTTGAAAAAGTTGAAATAAGTTTCAAAGGAGTTTTGAAAATCAGATTTTTCTCCGGAAAAGCTAGATCTACTCCAGGTATCAAATTGGTAAATTTCCTTGCCCAAAATACTTAATGGGAGGATGTTAGATTGGTTCTAAATTTGAATTGTTTTCCAAAAATTAAGGCACTTCTGCTTTTTTTAGTGATGGTCGGCCAAAAATGGAGAAAAAAAACCGGCTCCATTCCTTTCCGAAAGCTTTTTTAAACGTTTTAATGCAGGTTTTTTTTACAATTTCAATTGTTTTTTTTTTGGAGTGAACCTATTCGTATTCTTGGGCTCTACATTAATGTTATCAAAATTTAATCTGTTCACCTGAGCTGAGTTGCTAAAAATGCAATCTAAATCAAGTGAAATGAAGAAAAGAAACTGTTAGCTAACACGTGAATAGAATTTTTGTTCATCATTCTTGCCCTGATTGTTCTGGGAACTAAAAGTGGGTTTATTTTGGGCTCAAAATTGACTTGCACTCATTTTTTAGGAAAATCCCCGGATGGAAACAAACAAAGACGAACAGAATCTACCAAAATCAATCATATTGATGTCGTGAAGCGCGTGGAATTATGCAAGTTAAGCTGCATAAAACAACGCAAAAATAATACCTTTTTCTACCATTGTACCTTTCTAATCAAATATCTTTCCAATTAAATTTAAGTTTTGATGTAAATTTTCATGCAGTTTATGGTTATTGTATTTCATTATAGAACTTTTCCGTTGGGAGTTCTTCAACATTGCAATTAGCAAGAAAATTGTTGTTCTCCGTTAATTAACTTTGTTTCATTTTCCGCTCGGGGCTTTTTGGGAGAGTTTTAAGGAAATAGATATAGACAACTTGCACCGGTGCGAATTCATCAGATGAGAATTATTAATTAAAGCTAGCGGGGAAAATAACTTTTATAAGCCACGGGGATTCCCTTGTATCCGTTACATCGCAACGGGAGCGGAGAAAAAAAATGATGCATTTTGCAATCTATTCCCATATATCACGCTTAGTTTATTTCTAAAGTAAGCTATGCTTGTGCCATCTTTGGAGCATTTAGACTATCTTCTAATTCCTGCTAGATCAGGTATCTTATTAATTTCGTAAAAACAGCAAGAAATTACTTTAAAAAAGATTACAAATTATTTAGTTTATTTCTTGTATATTATAAATAGATTTTTTTTGCTAATTCATATAAGTCTGTTTTTATAAAGCCATTTAGAGGATTGTATTGACTTGCGCTGCGCGCCTTTTTTCATTTCCTAAGAAAATGTTTGGTTGACATTTTATGCAATTGTAATGCAGAACAGGTTTTTTTATCCTCTTGTGGAAATTTCGTGGAATTTGAGCAAAGTTTCGAGAATTCAATTTCTTGGAACTTTGAGTTTTTAGAGTGGAACCCTCTATTTGCGTAACCAATTAGAACTTTTTTTCTAAAATGTAAAAACCGTATTGTTTTTAGGTAGTGCTTTGTTAGATTTTTTAAAATAATATAACGTTGTAAAATCTTAACAGTCCTTGATTAAAAACACCATCAATCATCATCTATTCCAGAGTTCTGAATCTCAGGTGTTTTTATGCTGAATTCATATTCCGGTGGCTTGCAGTCTAATTTCCTTTCCCCCGTTGGTATGAAACATATATCTGTCCTGCCATTTAGTTTGAAAAGATAGGTACTATTTATATGCTCTGTTTTGTCAGTGGAGCTCACATAAAACTATCTATCAGGCTAGCTATCACTTATTCCTTTTGGGCACATGAGAATAGTGAATAGATTTCAACAGTAGATCGATATCGGAAAAAGATAGCCCAGATAGGTAAAAAAATCCTCCTAATTGTTTTACTGGCATTATTATAACCGTGTGTATTTAGGGTCAGAAGTATGAGGGTTTAAATTCATTGGTATATAAAATGCGTCTCGGTTATTTGACCACTTGTGCCCCGGGTAATTTTGTTCAGTTGGTAAGAAAAAGGCTCGAAATATTCCCTTTTGTAATTTGAAATGTTTCTAATCGCCACCTATATTTTACTTTATAAATCCCAGCGATAGCAGATTTAAAATGTTATACTCACAGTGGTAGACACTAACCATTTAGACAGTTATTCCATTATAGATTTCCAGTTTCTGTCCCAAATTTACCTTTCTTTTCCTTTTGTTTGTTTTCCAGATATTGTCAACTTTTTCCTCTCACAAATTAAATTTTCCTGGCATGCAAAATCTGGCCACTTAAAAATATTACCATATTTTGCAAAAACAGTTCATATTGCACCCCATATGAAAGAGTAAAAAGAGAATGAATAATAATCAATCAATATAGTTACTGTTTTATTCAATTCCTCCTGTTGGACCAAAAATAATCACCTCTTCCTGCTTTTTGTAGTAGATTGTAAAAAGTATTCATAGGTTAGGTTTACGTCTGCCATACTAAAATTGTGCTGCTCTTAAACATAAAGTGTAGTTTTTTTTTCAGAAAACGGTATTAAAATCATTTATATTCTCATTTAGAGTCTGTAAGCAATGTGCCTGTTAAAAATAAAAATATGAAAATTCCTCGCTCACTTTAAATTACATTCCTGTTTACCTTCATTATTCCATGAATTTTCGATTATGTGACGTAATCAGCGTTTGGAAGTGTCTCTTCAATCTGAAAATGATTTTGATACCCACATTCTTACTATTGAGCATAAGTTCGTGACAGAAGACAATTCGACTTTCTGGTCTCATTGGATCCTCTTCATATTTGCTGTTTTTTTTTTGTCTGACCTCTCCTCATTTTCACTGTTATTGTAACTTCCTAAAATGGCAGTGTTCAGTTGGGTCGCGATGGGTGGTCAGGTGGTGACTCTGATTCTGGGTTCCCTCTCAGTCGTCATGGACAGCTGGTGGCAGTCAGACTTCCCCCTCTCGGCAGGGGGAGGGAACGACTTTGAGGAGGGGCAGGGGGAGGAGAGCAGAACTGGACTGTGGTACCCCTGCCGCAAGAAGTGCGGTGAGTGCAGAGTGGGGGGGGGGGGTGGTTGGGAGATTTGGCACTGAAAGAATAAGGATTTAAACTGAAATTCATTACTCATTTTTTTTCAGTTTTTTTACGTTAGCTTTGATTAATACAAACTGCATCAAAAATTGATTCAAAATATTCTTCAATTCTTTTTTTGCTTAAATGAAACAAAACCATAAATGCACCATGTTTTCCTACCACTGCCTAAATTAAGGAAAGATACCGATACTATAGAGTAAATATACCGTTGATATGCTATGTTACGGGCAGACCTAAAAGTTTCCCTCTACGGATTTCAAATTATACAGCAACAATTTCTGTAGAGGAGACATTACGGGATCTCGGGATCTACCAAGCCTCTGTCCCTAAGCAGTCCATTTTTAACGCAATTGTGCACAAACACTGCTACATGTTTAAGCTTCATACATTACTTTGTACTACCACTTGTTAGATCATGACATTGAAAATTATGTCTTGCAAGAATGGGGGGGGGGGAGGGGGGGGGGAGGTTGAACAGATATAGATAAGCTGCTAATTACTTTATTCTTTTTTTGGGTAGGTTCTGTGATACGAGTGTGGCTGTTTCAAAGACATGATTTTGTGTTTTCCTAATTGCTTGTTAGGTTCCGTGATAAGAGTGTGGGCATGTGAAAGACTTTTCCTTGTTGTTTGTTAGGTTCCGTGACAAGAGTGCGTTAAAGACTTCCTTGTTTGTTAGGTTCCGTGATAGTGGTGCGACTGTGCATGAGTGTACAACTGGTGCCCTCTGTGCTCTCCTCCTGTGCCATGATCGCCTTCTGCACCCGCCTCATGAACCGACACAACCGCTTCCTCCTCAAGTCAGCCACCAACGCATCACTCCTGCAGGGTACACATAACTACCTAATTCACGCACTGCACGACAATACTCAGGCCGATTGCCGAAGTAGTGAACGTAGCGTAGGAGGGGAGCGAAGCAAACATTAGCTAATTGACAATGCCGCATTGTACTGCCTCATATGCGCATTTTTCGTCATTGTTGCACTGCCTCATATGCTTTTTTTTTTCTTGAATGTACATCGAAATCAGCAATATCATCTGCCTCAGAAGTTATTTCAAATTTAAAAGAGGCATGCACACTGATTAGTCTAAATAAATAACTAAATTTGAGGGGGAGCACGCGAAGAAAACCGCAACTTTTTGGTCATTTTTTTGGTGTTCAAAACGTCATTTTTAAATGGTTTTTCAAAAACATGCTTGCGGCGCAGAAAATTTTGGACAAAATGCGGTCTTTATTGTATTTTCAGAGAGCTCAGAAAATCAAATTGTTCGACCTATAAAGAAGGTTTACTAAATTTTCAATTTGTTTTTTAAAAACCGACCATCTCACTTAGGAAAACATCTGATCACCCCACTGGTGTTAAATCATACATATTATATGATTTTGTATATTATATGAAATTATTATACCAGGAGAAATTGGGGACAAGAAACTCAGTTTTATTGAAAGATTAAGAGATAGATGACCAAAAGATAGATTTAGAAGACTGCTCGTTTATCAAGGGGGGCGTAGCGAAAAACATGTGTGCATTTTAGCATTCTCTAATTACTGTTCCGACCATTTGGAAAATGTAGAGGAACTTTGTTTTCTGGTGTGCTTTAGTTTTTTGTTCCAACTTTCGATACGAAAGTAACGGAATATTTGTGCTCGGGGTGGGTTTTTTTTCTTCAGACAAATTTCGACATTTTAACTAGCCATATTTGACGGAATTTTTAAATATAACTCAAAAGGTATTGTTGAATTCAGCTTAAATTTGAAAAAATATTTCACCTGTGACTGTTTTTCGTAAAGTTATGGGGGTTTAAAGATTGCCATTTTGGCCAATTTGGGACAATTAACGCGCGATATAATTCGCGCTATTAATGCGTAAGCGGAAGTTTATTCCGTCTAAGAAATCGTTCCAAATTGGTTGAAAGAAGCCTATTTGTCATAAATGATTTGTTACAAGGAGAAAAATTTATCATTTTGTAGTTTAAATGGCGTGTGGGGGGATGATTTTTGTATAAAATTTCAAATTTTAGACGAAAAAAAAGTTCCTTATATTTTATTACATTTTAGTTTTTTTGTTTTTGTTATTACTGCTCCATAAATCTTAAAAGGCAGTGGAAACATTCAGGGTTTCGCCCTTATACGAGCAGTCTTGTTTTTTTTTTATTTTCCACGCAAAATCAGGTACCACAAATAATCATCGAAATCGATTAAATTAAATATTATAATAAAGCGCTTTCAGTCGTGAAACGATTTTTTTAAAATTTTAATTTTTTTTCCAGTGTCAAGAAAAACCGGTTTGAAATGGAAAACCGGTTTAGATTTGTCGGAATATATTTTGCAATCTTATAATAGCTTTTTTACGCTTAGAAGTCGACACTAAATTGAAAAAAATAGGTGTTATGCACAGTAACCGGCTATCCTTGTTGTTCCTACTTTCGATACGAAAGTAACGGAATATTTGTGCTCGGGTGGGTTTTTTTTTCTTCAGACAAATTTCGACTTTTTAACTAGCCATTTTTGACGGAATATTTTTATATCATTCGAAAAGTATTGTTGTCCTGAGCTCAAATTTGAAAAGATATATCACCTGTGATCATTTTTCGTAGAGTTACGGGGGTTTAAAGATTGCCATTTTGGCCAATTCGGGACAATTAACGCGCGATATATTTCGCGCTATTAACGCGTAAGCGGAGAGTTAATCCGTCTTAGAAATCGTTCCAAATTGGTTGAAAGAAGCTTAATTGCCATAATTGATTTGTTACAAGGAGCGAAATCTATCCTTTTGTACTTTATATGGCGTGTGGGGGATGATTTTTCATAAAAAATTTCAAATTTTAGAATTTTTTTTTTTTCATTTTGTTTTATTTCATTGAATTTTTTAAATGTTATTGCTGCTCCTTATTCTTAAAAGGCAGTCGGAACACTCAGGGCTTCGCCCTGATACGAGCAGTCTTGTTTTAATTATGTGTTCATTGAATCGAAAATGTGTTCATTGTATTGTTGTCTTTAGCTCAAATTTACAAAATATTTCACTGGTGATCAGTTATAAGTGTTAAAAAATTGCCAATTTGGTCGATTTGGGATAATTGACTCGCGATATATTTTGTGCTATTAACGCGTAAACGGAGATTTAATCCGCTTTGGAAATCGTTCCAATTTGAAGTGAGGCATGCCCTTTGGTCTATTTAATACGTTGCTATTTGTTTGGTTTTTGTTTTTTTTTTCTTAGAAGATGGGGATGATTTAACAGATAAACCTGAATAAAAACTTGAAATGTTTTCTTTTTTCGAAAATTTTTTCAAATTCTTTATTTTAAACTACTCAATAGAAAAAAAATGCAGTCGATACATTCAGGGTTTTGCCCTGATACGAACAGTTTTTTGAACTGGACAGTCTTGTTGAAGCAGTCTAGATGAATCGAGTGCATAGCCAAACTAAATCGGCATTTTCAAACCAACGGAACCAGTTTTTTTTTGGTATAATGTATCTAGTTGATAGCCAAAAATTGTCTGAGTAAAAAAACCGATCTAAGCATAAATGTTTCTTAGAAGATCGGAAACAAAAAGCAAGAGAAGAAGACTAGCCAGTTTGCTGTGCAAGGAAACAAAGCTCCAATTTAATATATCTTTGCAAAATTAAGTTCTGAGTGGGAAAGGCCTTAGTATAGGCTTCGGGAGGTTAAATACAGCTAAATTAATGGGAAAAAATAATCATGCTCTTGGTAGATAATAATAAAGCATTCGTCGAAGTGACGAGCGACTCTTCTGTCTAAATTTGTCCAAAAACAATATTTCAAAATTTTTGGAATCCCGACAGCCAGGGTTTTTTTATGATATAACTTCCGGAGCCCAAACTATATATCTAAATTTTTCCAAAAAGCAAAAGTCAGAATTTTTGAACTTTCTAGAATCACGATGACAGAGCTTCTTTTTCATGATTTCATGATCAGTAGCTGCTTCAGGGGAAGAATTGACAGCCTCGGGGCCCTTCAGCTAACAGATGCCCTCGCCAACCAAACTTTTCACCTTTGTTTACCATTTTA